>NC_091026.1:11533020-11838125 GCF_041296385.1 Aphelocoma coerulescens | reverse complement strand
CCAGCTGTAGATGAGCTGGTAGTAGGGAGCTTGACTTGGACTCGGTGCAGATGGGTGAGCAAAGTGCTGTGAATGAATCAAGGTCATGCCTCCCCTCCTACCCCTGATGGTGGCAGGATCTCACCCCTCTCCACATTTTGTTCTGTATCTCCCAACTATATTGATGTCTCATGGTATTTTTTTAAATCACAGTATTTTAAGGTCCACCCTGTTCTGTCCATCCAGGCAGCCACTGCAGGTCACAGCATCTTCTTCCTGTGTACCTGTGACTGGCTGACATAGCTCTGTTCATGACCTCCCCACTCTATAGCATAGTTCCTGAGGGGGTCTCCCTGGACCATTGCTGAGATTCCATTACCCTGGTTTTGAATTTTTCTACTGCCTCCAGTACCTCAAAACACAAGTTTTACTCTCATAAGCCCTTATTCATACTCTGCCTTCTGTTCCTTGGTCCTGCCTGCCAGACCTGCATGCAGTCATTGCTGTGGGTCTACCAGGACACACTTCTGTTTTACAACTTAACTTCAAATAAACTGAGGCTTTTTCTTTGTGCTAGTTGTATGAATCATCCCAGATCTGCTTTCCTACCACCTGTAGGAAAAGGATGTCCTTGGGATTGAGAGGAATGTGCCTTCCACTGAGTTGTTTGTCTTTATTCCCGATCTTTCAGAGGAGTTCAGAGGGGTCACAATCGTGGAGCTGATTAAGAAAGAAGGAAGCACCCTCGGGTTAACCATTTCAGGTGGCACAGACAAAGATGGAAAGCCAAGAGTCTCCAATCTGAGGCCGGGAGGACTGGCTGCAAGGTGAGCAATGGAAATGAGGTACAGAGAGCAGAGCAGAAACAGAGAGGAATAGTTGCATGTTCCAGCTACTGAATGGAGTTATAATTAAAGTAGTTGGCACCCGAGTCCCTTTTTTCAAGTGCCCCAGAATGCAAAGTTGTTGCTCTGGGAAGTAGAACGTCTTCTATTTTGAGTTATTTCCTATGCTCTGTGCAATTACAGTCTGAAATTTTGTGTAGGGATTTTTGGGATTCTGTGAAATTAGGCAGCCTTGTCAGGAGAGCTGCATGGTACAATACATCTTGATCAAGCTAAGTGTTTTAATATTGTATCTGTTCTGAATACTGAGTGTAGAAGTAACATTATTGGCTCAGAAAAGCAATGGGTAAAGAAAGGCTCCAAGAAGCAGGAAAAAGGAAAGAGTAATTGAACAATTTTGCAGAAAACAGGCAAAAGCAAAGATGTTTTCTCTTTCCCTGCTGGATTTTTTTCAGACAGCTCCTGGTGTGCTTTTTTTTGACTGATTGCTCTACATGAATGGGAACTGAGCAACAAGAGAGGTTGTGAACACGTACACTGCGATTGTTGCTATATGTACAGATCTGAACGCTTGCCACCAGGAAAGATCGATGGCTTCAATTTTAGTGCTTCCCTCTGATAGCAGACACATGCAATCAGACAGCAGAGATCAGCCCAGTGTTGGTGGCTTGTTCAGAAAGCCCTACAGTTACCCGCCAGCTGTGCCAGTCACAGAGACTTTGTGCTACCACTGCTTTTTATTTTATTTCTTTGCAGGAGTGACCAGCTGAACGTGGGGGATTACATCAAGTCGGTGAATGGCATTAACCTGACCAAGCTGCGGCATGATGAGATCATCAGCCTGCTGAAGAACGTGGGCGAGAGGGTGGTGCTGGAAGTAGAGTACGAGCTCCCGCCAGCCGGTGGGTGCCTCTTGGACAATGCTGCTCTCTTTTCTTGGTTGCTTTTTGTCCTGGGGTGCAGATGGACTTGCTTGTGCAGAGCTGCCATGGCCAAGGCAGTGTCCAGGGGGTTGCCTTCATCTGCTCGTGCGGGCGGTGGAGGCTGCAGAGCTGTGTGCAGTCGGGGCAGAGAACTTTTTCCAGCACAGTGGGTGCCTGTTCATGCACACTGGCAGGGGATGGCTGATTAAGTCTGTCTTGCCTCAGAGTGACTTGGTAGCACAGGCCAATCTGCCTCCTGATGCTGCTTCAGCTTCTCTTTTTCCCTTTTGGAGTGTGGCTACGGGAGGTTTAATTCAGTCTTAAACATGTATTACCAGATGCTCTTTTCTGAACTGTGGCAAGTGCTGTTAGTTCTCAGGATTCTTTGAAGTGTTACGTGTTTTTAGAAAGGAAACTGAAGCAATCTGCTTTCCAGCCCTGGGAAAAAGATGGCAAGCCCAACTCACAGGGCTTGTGTCCTGTCATGGGAGACTATATGCTCTTGCCCTCATTTGTTTTGATGATTGATGTTTCTGGTTAAAACAAATTCCTCGATACAGTTTCTCATCATAGTCTTTCCATTGTGAATACAATCTCCCCAGTTATTACTCATTCATTTACCCAGATCAATTAGAGGATGATTGGGCAGAAGAAATAGAACAACTAAAAATAAGATGGCAGGAAAAACAAAACTAATGAAATCTAAACATTTTGCCCCAGATAGGAAGCTATTTTACACTTCATAGCTTTATTGTAGCTGCTGCCTTTGGATGAAAAGTATTGAATACATAAATGACTGTGTAAAGCCCAAAAAAGAGTAAAATCTAACCTGGAATAGATGAATCTGTATCTATTTTTCCCCTCTGTTCTGTTGTAAATGTTAGTGAGCTTTTGCATACACCTCTGGTAAAGCCAGCTGTGGCTCAAGTCTTCCATGTCCTCATGCTCCGTAGAGATGACCACTCTTAACCTTTCTCCATGATATTCCTTATTCTCTGTGATATTCCTTATCAGGAATCTGATAAACTGTACTTACCAGCCAGGGAGTGGTGCCAGCTCAATCAATAGCAGCGATGCAAGATGTCCTCGGCCTTGAATGAGCAGGAAGAGCACACTGAGATAGTGACTTCCCTCCAGTGAGATTATTGGGGCTGTTTATGAATGATCCAAACAAAGAAGCACTGAAAAATACAGGGAATTGTCAGTTATTGCCTGGTTTCAATTCATTGTGGGCTTTTATCTGCAGTGAGGGTTTGTTATTGCTGTGTGTGCTTGCCCCTCTCTCTCTCTCTGTCTTTCCCTGGACAAAGAGCAGAAATACAGTGCAATTCAATAGTTTGTGCTTGTGGGTTTGACTTTTTCTCCCCACTTTGTAATTTCCTGCTTAGAAAGAGATCTTGCAAATCCAAGTCTAGTTTTCAGGCCGCTGTGTTGTCTCATCTCTTTCATAAATAAACGAAGCCCTGGGTTAACACTGGCTTAGGTTTCCCAGCTCCCACTGATCTTCTGAAAGGCTGTTGCAGCACTTCGTACTTTGATGCTTAGGACAGAAATTGAAGTGGCTTCTGAACTCATTTGTGGATGCTTTATACCCTTTTCTTGGTATTTGAGTATCACCCCTTAGCTGGAAGCTTTCCTGTGCCCTGAGCTCTTCACTTCTGGAGTATTTCTAGGCTGTGTCCCTGTTAGCTGTCTGTGCACAGCAGCAGGAGCAAAGTGGGGACAGTGTTTGGAGGTTTATTTGGCCTCACTGTAGCTGGTCCCCAGGGCTCTCTGCCTACAGGGCAGTACCATGCCTCTACTGTATGTCTTTTGGGTTAGCTTAAGGGTTGGGCTAAACCAAATTTGGGCGCAGGTTGCAAGCCCTCAGGGTGCTTGGCAGTAAGGATGAATGTGGTCAGTGAGGACAGTAGGGAGATTTGCTTCAAAACCCCCCTCCTGAGCCAAGGGAAATGGCAGTGTGGATGTACCTAGGGCAGCCTTCAGCTCCAAGTGAAGTTCTTGGTCTTTTTTCCCTGCTTATCCTTGTGGCCATTCATGGCACTTGGTTTGAAAATGAGGAGTTTTCAGAGTGGACCAGGCTGAAATGTCACGTGCAGTTCTGGGTGGAGAAGACTGGGAAATGGTCCCATATTCGTTGCAGTAGTGCAATAAATCATTAAATAGTAGGGGACATCAAGAGATGGAAAACAATTTCTTTCTTTTTCTCTTTTCTTTGTACATTTGGTATTTTGTACAAATAGTACTGTGTATTTAACATAAAATTACTGAATTGCCCCTAGGATCAGTTTAAAGGATTCGCTTAATCTTTTTTTAAATCCAAAATATGAGAGGTAAGGGAAAAAAACATACTTTATGCATTGAGGATTTGGGATTTTCATTTTCTTTAAGGTCAGCTGGTGACTTGATTCCTTATGCTGCTGCTGTTTTTTTTAATAAGTTTCCATCTGTGGCAGAAGCTTTTGAGGAAAGCTGAATGCATTAAAGCCAGTTGATAAATGAGATGGTTTTACTTGAATGTCAGAGTATTAACCAAGACAAATTTGAGGGGAGATGCACGACACTGAGCTGGTGAAATCATCCTAAAACTTGACGGTTGGCTCTGATAAAAGTTCGCGTGTCTGGGTTGGGCTCTTTTTGCTTCCAAACAGGTTTTGGGCTGGACTTTCATTACGGTGTTATTTGGACGAGTTTTGGTATTATTTTGCACTGTGGTTGGAAAATATTTATCTGGGGTAACTGGGTCTTTTTCTCTTCCTTTAGTGCCAGAAAGCAGTGCTGGCATTATTCCCAAGACCATTGAAGTGTCCCTCTACAAGGAAGGCAACAGCTTTGGCTTTGTGCTGCGAGGTTAGTAGCTTCTCCAGTGAAAAGCAGAAGCAGAGGTGCAAAGTGGGAAAAGTAAGAAAATGAATGACAAAAAGCTCACTAAGCAGTAAAAGTGTGTCCTGGAGAGGATCCCCTGCTGCCTCTAAGGACTGCTGGCTGCCTAATCCAGGGCAGTCATTTAGCTGGCAGCCTGTGTCAGCTGTTCCATGATAAATGTCTCCTTCTCAGTGCTCTCACTCAGACTTTCAAACCTCCAGTGACTTACGGCTTTCCTGGTTTGATTACAGGGGGAGCCCATGAAGACTGGCACAAGTCCAGGCCGTTGGTGCTCACCTACGTGAGGCCGGGCGGCCCCGCAGACAGGTACTGCTCGTGTCACACCTCCACATCTGCCTTCACAGGACAGGCCAGCAGCTGTCCCCATGCTCCTGGATGTGTGTCCGTCCTGTCCTGCTCCTGGTGCCTGCCCGAGGCTTTTCACGCTGGTGGTGTGGAATGGCAGCGGTGCTGTGGCACCTGTGCAGTGTGGGGAGGGTGGGCACGGTGCTCACAGGCCAGCCCAGCACAGATGATGTAGTTAAAGGCAGAAACTGCTCTTGCAGAGGCCTCCCCTGCATTAGCCCTGTGCAGCTGAATTGCTGATGCTGTGCTAGAAAGCAGGAGCCAGTCTATCTACTCTCATGCTGATAATTTGACCTGGTACTATAAATAACCCAGACTATTGTCCAAGGAGTGTTCTTTCATCCTATGGGATGAGAGTAATTGACTTCTTAATATGTGTGCATATATACATGCACACACATGTACATGTGTGTACACACACAAATAATATATGCTTATATATTTATATGTAAATACTATAGATAAATAGCAAATTTGTCTATTTAAATATAGATATTTAGATAAAGATATATAGATTACTTATCTAAGTATAAATAAATAAAAATATATTAAAAAATAATTGCCTGTGGCTTCTTACAGAGAAGGCTCCTTGAAAATTGGGGACAGGCTGCTGAGTGTGGATGGGATTCCTCTGCACAGCATGACCCATGCTGATGCCCTCAACATCCTGCGGCAGTGCAGCCAGGAGGCACTTTTCCAGATCGAGTATGATGTGACCATCATGGGTAAGGACAAGATGGTTGTGATGGCTTTTTTTTTCTTTGACTGCCTGGAAAGTATGTGAGACTACAGACAGTAATTGGGATACTCAGATTCAGTGGAAAAATTGCTGAGCAGTGTGCTGCCAGCATGGATGTAGGGGGTAAAGTTCAAAGCTGGCTTAGTTAAATGCATTTGAAATGCCCTTATGCAGTGATGTGTCTTGATAGGAATGACGAGTGGCTTTAGAGGAGAGGGCAAAAGGGGATTTTCTAATGTAGGCATAGAGGGCACAGGAGAAGTCAGAGTTAAACGGGGCTGGAGCGCTCTGCCAGCACTGCAAATAGCACTGTTAAATGTGCACAGAGGAGTGAGCTGCATGCAGGCAGAGACTTTCTGTGGCTTTGGTTCTGAATTTTGACCCTGTTTAATTCTGGAGCTATTCTCTTTCTTAGAAATGTTACTTCAGATCTGCTTCTGAAATAAATGAGGGGTGATCAAATGCTTGACCCCAAATAAGACAAAATTTACTGGAGGGCAGAGGATGAGTATTTCAAAAAAGCATTTTACACAGTAGATATGAAGTTTGATGGGTTGGTGGTGTTTTTTTTTTTTTTCTCATTTGATTTTAAGTTTCAAGCCCTGGGAAAGCGTTTATTATTAGCTACTGTAAATTCATTTTGAGCTGGCTTTGTGACACACAGCTGTTACTGCAGGGACAGTTGTTAATGAGTTTAAGGTTACCACAGAGTTCGAAGCTGTGTTGGTTCTGGAAGCTCACTGAGCTGTGTATTAGACTGTGATGTTTCATGTACATCTCCAGAGGGGTTTCTGCCTCTCCTGGAGCCATGAGCTGGACTATATTGGAGTCTTTTCCACAAATCTCACAAATGCCTGAGCCTAGGATCCAGTGAGGAATAGGAGTCTGTGATATCAAGTTGTTTTCTGATTTGTCAGTGTGGAGGAAAATAAAAAGAGTCTGAAGCTGAGTTTGATACCACATCACCCCTGAAGAAAGAGAGCTGAGAACACCAGAACTCACCCATGCACCAGGATAAGAGAGCTCCTTGTGACAGCCCTGAGGGCTTCCTGCTGCCTGTTGACTCTCCACAAGCTTTCCCCTTCCTTTTGGTAGAAGCTCTGCAAGCATGGACATAGTGGCTGTCCCCTGGGGGGCTGGCTGCCAGGAGCTGGGCAGCGTGTGCTACACAGACACGCTCTCCATGGAAGAGCTGGAAGGAAAAGCTGATGCCTTGGTGGTGCCTGCACACTGCCCGGCTTCTGCCACACCACAGGAGCAGCTTCTCTTTGAAAACTGCTGCTCATGATAAAGAGGAAGCACTTAAATGGGAAACACAAACTACCCCAAACCTGTTTTCTACCTTTTTTTTTTTTTTTGGGGTAACTGGGCAGTAAGGGTCGTCCATTCCTCTCCTCACAGGCTGCTCTAGGGAGGGGGGCTGGTGGAGGTAAGGAGGGATTTTGCTCGGAGCTGTCAAGTCTGACCAATAGTAAACAATTAATTGTGCATGGGAAATGGGTCTTTTGGGGGAGGGTTATTTTTTGTACAGTCCACAGTGTCTATGTTGCAGAAAGCTGATTGTTTTAAAACCTGACTTGCTGCAAAAATAGCCATGAAGGTGTTTTGGTGTCTTGGTGTTTCTTCTTGAGTAACTCTCCCACCTAAAACTCTGAGGGTTGAATGAACGTGGAGGGATAGAAGGGTTTTATGCAGTGACTCTCCAGCTTGTGTTGCTAACCTGTGGACCAGAACTAGATACTTCCCGAAAATGTAAAACCCACCCCTTTCTTAGATAATTTCTGCCTAGAGAGCTCTCTCTGCAACCCTGTAAGGGAAGGTATTTGTCCTGCTTTCTTTTAAGGCAAGATGATACAGAACATGTAGCTTACAGCAATCACTGCAGGCAGCAGCTAATAATTGCAGTGGGAGATGAGTACATCATCCCTAGTTCACAACTATTACAGCCATTCTCTTTATCAGCCCCTAGAAGATGGTGAGGGAAGGGAAGAGCAGGTGCTGAAAGTGGTCTGGGGATATTTTCAGCCTAAAGGAAGAACTCTTAATTCCCATTTTGAAAATGTGGTGAAGGGGCTGGGGACACCACCAAGGTGCTTGTCCTGCTCATCCTCAGGGAAAAGAGAGGTTTTTACATGGTGCTCACTCTCTGCTGCAGCTGTGTGTGCTGGGGTGGTGTGGGCTGACCCTTGAGGAGGGAAAGTTGTTTCTCTGCATCTGTCGTTGGTGAGAGACCAAGGCTGCTGCAGGGGAGCATTGAATCATGGCATTCCTCAGCTGTCTCTGTGGTTTTCCAGCCAAAATTGTGTGCTGAGAATGATCTGCATGGGGTCAGCCCTGCTCTTGGTGTGAAGGATATGGCAGCTGCCTGCCATCACCACCGAGCATCCCCCAGTTGTTGGGATTTCACCAGGGAGGCTGGTGTAGGATGGGACCATGGTAGGCTTTTTGTCAGGTTGGCTGAGATTTCTCAAGGCCACTGAAGGAATTAAATTAATCTGCTATTTCCATTTAAAATGAGTTCCAACTGGGCATGCACCTTCCTGGGGCATTGGGAAAATCTCTGCCTTTTGCTGACGCCAGATAAACTTTGAAATGAACAGATACTGCGCCTTATCTTACGGGCTTTTTAAAAAATGGGGAAGAATGGAAAAAATGAAAA
Organism: Aphelocoma coerulescens; assembly: GCF_041296385.1. Lineage (NCBI taxonomy): Eukaryota > Metazoa > Chordata > Aves > Passeriformes > Corvidae > Aphelocoma > Aphelocoma coerulescens. The sequence goes on along the minus strand of NC_091026.1, from coordinate 11,829,749 downwards.
AAAATCACCACAAATAAACAAATCAGCCAGAAAATGGTATTTCAATAGTTACTTTGGAAATAATCTGTGTGTGCCATGTACCAAGGGTCTGGGCTACAAGCCTTTAGGGTTGACTCATGAAGGGGGGAAGGTCTCTGCCAGAGATGATGGATGAGCAGAATGATGTGCTGTGTCCTTTTCCTCCTCTCCCTTCTCCTGGCTCCCCCTCCACCCACTCAGTTTTAGGCTGAAGTATTTTAAGCCTGTGGAGCTCTCCTGCTGTGGAGTGGAGGGCTGGTGGTATCCCACAAGTGGGTGACTTGTCAGTGTTTGCTGAGTAGTGGCAGGGGCTGGAGCCTGAAGAGGGGTCTAAGAAGTCGAGTGCCTCCATGTGCTTGTGAAGCTGGGGACAAGAGCTGCTGGGCTGTGTTAGGAAGGGGGTAGCTCCCCGCTGTGGTTCTTCTAGGAGCTTTTGGTTCATTTTGTTCATTTGCAAGGGAGGCCCCTTTCCCTTTCCCTTTCCCTTTCCCTTTCCCTTTCCCTTTCCCTTTCCCTTTCCCTTTCCCTTTCCCTTTCCCTTTCCCTTTCCCTTTCCCTTTCCCTTTCCCTTTCCCTTTCCCTTTCCCTTTCCCCCCTTTCTTCTTTCTCCTTTCCCTTCTTCTCATTTTCTATTCCTTCCTCTCTCTCAAAGTGCATTACAGCAGGAAAAATTCATCCCTACCATTACACTTCACTTATTCCCCAAGCAATTGCACTTTCCAGGCTGGGTACAAGAGCCATTTCTCCTTAGAGAGGTGAGCAAAGCCAAATGAGGCTCAGAAACCTAGTACAAGAAGGAAAACCCCCCACAGTATTTCCTTAAAAAGAAGCTGTTGAGAGAAGGATCTTCTAGAAAACACCTGCCAACCCCCAGTTTTGAGTGGTGGGGTGATCACCTCTCCCATATCTTCTGCACTGGGGTGAGTGAGAACCTGGAGCAGGCTCTGTTTCCCTTGTATCCCTCACAATAGTGCTGAGTACCCTGCAAGTGTATGGGTGTGAGCAGGTGTTGCACAGCCCTTGGTGTCCTCCTGGGAGGTTGTAGCTGTGCATGATGCTGCAGAAATACCTCCTGGTGCCAGTACAACAATGCCAATTGACTCCTTACAGTGAAGTTACTGCATGGCCTGCTCTGTCCCTTCCATATTTCTTTTAAAATTAGCTTGAGTGTAACAGCTCCATATTAATCACACCTCACAAATATTGCTGGATTGCTGACTCCTGACCTTTGATTTGAGCCAAGTCTTCCCCTAGAATAATTAATAGAGGCTTGGCTGGTATTTTGTCAATAAATGCCTCTATAAAATGGATTTGGAGCAATTCTCATCTGTGATGGAGATGAGAATTCAAAGGGACAGTGAGGTGGCCCATGCTGTGTGTGGCAGGAGGAGTGACCATGGGCTGGAGGAGGGACTGTGGTTTCCTACAGTCCTACTAATAACCCCACCAGCCCTGAGGTCCTGAGGCTCGTTCTTCTCACCATCATGCTGAGACCATCCTGGGAAGCACCTGGCAAAGCTGAGGCTTGGATGCTGGGTAACTGGAGAGGAGTAGGTATTTTCCTTGCAAAGAAAGGTCCAATGCTCCAGGAAGCTCTTGTCATGATTTTATTTTCCTTATCTTCTTCCCTTCAGCTGGAGGGATATAAATCCATGTCCCTCTTCAGTGGATATGTGCTGGACATACACAGGCTGCAAAACTAACACATACCTGGTGTTTGCTGTTGGAAGAGATCCTCAGTCTCTTGGTGCTTCCTTTGCTAACAAAGGCTTAAGTGCACCTTCTGCAGGCTTTAGCTGGGTGCTTTGTGTATCTTTTGATTAAACTGGGGTTGTGCTTTTTACCAGGGCCTGCAGATCTCCCCAGTGGTCCTTTTCATCAGAGAATAAACAGTGTTTTATGTGAAGCCTGCATAACCTTTAATGTGGCTCATTCCTCTTCCTTCCTCCCCGTGAAAAATGGCACCGTGAGTAGACCAGTGCCTGAACATCCCTTGGCTGATCCCCAAGGGGAATTTCCAAGATAAATTTCTGTCTCCAGAGACTCAGCATCTTCAACAAATCTCAGAAAAGACCTTGCTGCAGCTTAGCTTCCCAGATCTGCATTAATGCTCCCGTTTATCAGAGAGCAAGAATGAGCCATGCATCAGATTTGGAGCCAAGTAGCATCAGCATTTTTAGTGGAGCATGTCTTTGGAAGGGAAAAGCCTTACTATGAATAATTAAGGGCTGAGGAGGCATCAGGTGCTCAGAGGGCTCTGCTGGCCTTTCCTTCGAAGTGGATGGCTGGGTCTTCATGAGTGCTTTCGTGGGGGGTGTCACCTACACATGGGGGTGCTGGTTATTGGATGTCTGATGGTGATAACACATTTGCAAATCCCACCTCTTTGTGATGGCTTTAGGTCATCTGGAAGCAAATGTGTGTAACAGAGCTGGAGGGAATTTCTGTCTAATCAGGGTTTCTTTGTCCTCCCCCTTCCTCAGAAGAGATGGATGGTTTTGTGCAGGCTTATGCTAACAGGTGCAATTTCGTAGGAGTTTCATAGTCTCAGTTACAGCATCTCTTAAGCTTATTGCAGAGATGCATCTTTTAAAAATTAGTTGACCCTGTATTGTCTGATGGGAGAGGAGGCTGTTGGGAGCAGGGGGTTGGCAGTGCTGTGTCTGCTCCCACTGTCACACTGGAGGAGCTCAAACAAGCAGTTGAGGTGGTATAGTGAAGCTGGTGCTGAAGCACAGAGGAGTTGACTGGCTTGTCATCAGCCACGAGACTTCTGAGTACTTCAGAAAGTGGGATCCTGTATTTTTGTGCCTTTTCTTTTTGGTTTGTTTAGGAAAAAGCCTGTAACAGCGATGTCCTTATGATCTTCCTTTTTTGTGCTTGTAATACCATTGGTGTGACTGTTGCAGAGCCTTTGAGCAATCTGTTCCTCAATATTGCTATTTAACCCAAAGTAAAGAGAGGAGAGTTCTTTCCATGAGTGAGTTGTTTTAATACTCTTCATTATCATGTAGATTTTGTGCAGAGGCAATTTTGCTTGTTGAGTGTTCTTTTTTGGTAAGTCACCACATGACACAGGACTGTAGGATGTCCAAGCTAAAGGTTTGCTGCTTCACATGGCGAGTCAGCACTGTTGGCCAACCTCTGCATTTAGAGATGGAAAAGGCTGTATGACAAGTGTCTTCAGGTGCTCTCTTGTTTTGCAGATACTGTAGCAAATGCTTCTGGTCCTTTACTAGTTGAAATAGCAAAGACTCCAGGGTCTACGCTGGGAATCACACTGACCACAGCCATGCACCGGAATAAGCAGGTCATTGTCATCGACAAGATCAAGCCAGCCAGCGTGGTGGACAGGTACAGATCTGAACAGGCTGCTCCTAGTTCTGCTTTTCCCTTCTCTGCTGCTTTTTTGTCCCCTTGTTAATTATAAGCCATTCTTCCTGGTCTTGCCTTGAAATTTTCATGTCTACGTGTTCTTAGCACTGTTTGTGCTAAAAATATCTGACCCACGAGCAGTGGACACTCCTCACCAGGAATGAATGTAGCTCAGTGCCTGTGAAAGCTGAGCTTTAAAAACCTCAGGCCTGACTGCCCTGGAGCTGTGAAATGGCTAAAGCCTGTCATGGAAACTTCTGGCTGGAGCCTTTTCCTGATGGACAAGGCAGGAAACCCTTTACCTGGAGATGCACTGACAGGCTGCTGTGTTCAGTCGTGTTGCTGAGCTGAACTCCTGCCTCCCAGGACTTAACTACGCTGCTGGGTGAGCCCTCAGCCATCCAGACTGGCTATGAGGGAGCACTCTTACAAACTTAAAAGACTTTTTGCCAAGCCACCAACAGCACTGACTCAGACATGAATGTATTGGTTTTGCATGGCCTGGTTTTTTGTAGTCGGGGGGCCACAGAGGTGGCTTCTGTGAGAAACTGCTGGAAGCTTCCACCTGTCTGGCAGAGCCAATCCCTGATGGCTCTGAAGATGGACATGGCACTGGCCAAAGCTGGGCCAATTAGAGATAATGGGAATGCTTCTGTGATAACAGATCTAAGAAGAAAATCAAAACAAAGTGGGGGAATAGTTCTTTCCTAGCCAGAGAAGAGGAGGAGGTGAGAACATGGGAGGGAAACAACATGGAGACACCAAGGTCAGTGGAGAAGAAGGGGCAGGAGGTGCTCCAGGTGCTGGAGCTGATTCATCTGCAGGCCATGGTGAGGACCATGGTGAAGCAGCTGTGCCCCTGCAGCCCATGGGGATCCCCGGGGGATGCAGAGATCCATCCACAGCCCATGGGATCCCCAGGGGGATGCAGAGATCCATCCACAGCCCATGGGGATCCATGGGGGATGCAGAGATCCATCCACAGCCCATGGGATCCCCAGGGGGATGCAGAGATCCACCCACAGCCCATGGGGATCCATGGGGGATGCAGAGATCCATCCACAGCCCATGAGGATCCCCGGGGGATGCAGAGATCCATCCACAGCCCATGGGGATCCACAGGGGATGCAGAGATCCACCCACAGCTCATGGGGATCCATGGGGGATGCAGAGATCCATCCACAGCCCATGGGGGAGGTGCCTGTGCCAGAGCAGGTGGATGCCTGGAGGAGGCTGTGATCCAGTGGGAGACGTGGTGGAGAGAGGGGGCCCTGCTTCCAGGCTGGAGCAGCCTGGCCTTGGAGGACTGCACCCCGTGAAGAGTGACCCACACCCAGCAGTTCTGGGAGGACTGTTTGCCTGTGGGAGGGACTCACGTTTCAGCAGTTTGGGGAGGACTGCTGCTCGTGGGATTTGGAGCCACGCTGGAGAAGTTCACAGGGAACTGTCTCCTGTGGGAGGGACCCCACAGTCTCACAGGGGAAGGACTCCCCTCCCTGAGCAGTGGAAGAAAACCTCGGGTGATGAACTGACCAAACCCCCATGCCCTGTCTCCCTGTGCTGTCGGTGGGAAGGAGGGAGGGGCTGGGGGAAGAAAAGGTGTTTTTAAGAGCTTGTGTTACTTCTCATTATCCTCCTCTGATTTTGTTAGTAATGAATTCACTTTGTGAGCCTGTTTAAGCTGAGCCTGTTTTGCCCTTGGAGTGTTTTCTCCCAGTCCTTATCTCAACCCATGAACCCTTTGTTTAATTTTTTTCTCCCTTCTGCCCAGCTGTGGCAGGGGAGGGTGAGTGAGTGGCTGTTGTGGGTGCTTGATGTTTGGCCAGTGTCAAACCATGACAACCATATTAGCTGGTATTTTGGGTAACGCTTGAACCTAAGGTTCAAATTGGAATTAAAAAAAAATATATATATGCAAAGAAATTAACAGGAATTTGCACACTAATTAACAGTTGAATTTTGCGTGTGTGCTCCTGACTGCAAGGATGGGTTTTGGCCATGTGTGTAATTACCTCTCCTGCTGTTTCCTTTGCAGATGTGGTGCATTGCACGTTGGTGACCACATTCTCTCCATTGATGGCACGAGCACAGAGCACTGCTCCTTATTAGAGGCAACTCAGCTTTTAGCTGCCACTTCTGAAAATGTCAAGCTAGAGATATTACCTGTTCACCAAAGCAGGCTGCCTTTGAAGCCTCCAGAAACAGGTGTGTCTTCTGTGCCTCCACTGCTGGTCACCCTCAAAACTCACTTTAGGTCCCTACAAGGGGTTCTTGCTTTTGAGTGCTGGCAACAGATTACTAAGAGAGACACCTGTAAAGGGAAAAAATGGATGTTTGGATGAAATGTATGTGATTAGATTACGTTCTTCAAGGATGTGAATAGGAAAAAGAGGCAACATCTGTGCTTGAATGGAGAAATTGGAGATGGGAATCCCAGGGTTTTGCAGTGCTGAGTGCTGTGCAAGCCACTTCCTTAGTGCCTCAGATAAGAGATTTTAATGGAGAGGGGGAAAACAACTTTGCTGCTGGCAAATGTATTTCCAAGCTCAGTTTTTATTTGCTGATGCAATAAGGCTTTGTAAAGGATGTGTTCAGTAGATGGACAGGGTCCTGATGGACTTCCAAAGCTGGAATGTAAGTGTTCATCTTTCAGACCAGCCTGCTTGAGAGGCAGCTGTGTCTGGGCAGCCAGGGGTAGAGTGAATCCATCTGTAGCTGCTGGTTTCCACCACCCACACAAAAGAAATACTGAGGAAGTAAATTCTGACTCTAGTAAGATCTAGCCCAAAATGCCTGTAAAATGTCATTAGGAATTCACTCTGGTGAGCATTCTTGTTGCCCACCTTTAGTTCCTTCCTCCACATGAGAAGCTGTCTCAGGGTCTCCTATAAATTTCATTGTGACCATGGCCTCAGTGTATTTGTTGCAGTTCTTGCCTGTAGTTTTGTTACAGTCTGTACTGGCAGTCTTGTAATTCAAGTGTTTTGGGTGTGACTGTTCAGTACCAGTACCTTTTTCCACCATTTTCAATCACTTGTCTCTCAGGGACATGCATTTTAATAATATTGATGCACAGTAGCCCTGGGCACAGCTTCCCTTTCCATTCTCTTCTAAGGCAGTTTGGGGAAAGGAGGAAAATATCTTATGGTCTTCCTTAAACTGATACAGTGAAACCTAAAACCTAAAAACTTTTCCATGTCTAGAAGTAAATCCCTTACATGTCCAGTCAAATTTGTGCAGAAGTGAAGCCGTTTAACAAAGGGAATGGATGAGTTGACCTTTGTGCCCAAGAAAAAATGGGAAGCTATAATCCTTTTTCAATAGCTGTTAAAATGCAATATTCTCCTCCTTCCATTAGTGCCCTGTTCCTGATTTCCTTGCAGAATACGTGCACTGAGCAGCTGCTCAGGAGAAGGAGGTTCTGTGGAAGGACAGCTCATTGTGATCAGAGCCTGTTTACCCAAACCCTCATACACAGATCAGTTTGCTGTGATGGAAATGCAGAACACAAACTTGGGACAATAATTGCAACACATGAGTATGAAAACTCATGGGATGTAACAATTATTCCCATTTTTGATTAAACTCCTCTAACACATGAGGGATCATAAGGAAGGATGCTGTGCCATCTCCACAGGCTGCTCTTTCTGAGTTTAGCAAACAGGGATAGTGAAGAAACATGGACCCTGCAAAAACGAACTCTTGTGGTTGGCACGAGAATGGAGCCCAGGGAAAGAAGCTGAGGAGAGGAGACGATGCAGATCCATCCCTGTTCAGCACTTGCATTACTGAGTCCTTTCAGCCTGTGCCTGCATGGTGTTTGTCATTATATTTTTTTTTAAGTGGCTTCTTGTGCAATCATCATCTGGTTGGAGGAGGTGGAGAGGGATCTGAAGCTGCAGTGGCCATGCAAAAATATGGCCTAATGCTGAAGCATGGGATTTGTCAAACTGAGTTGGCTTTTGCTGGGGTTGTGGGGGCATTTGGAGTGTTTGTGGGAAGATTATGCCCTGCTCACAGGATCAATGGGAGCAGATGGTGCCCAGGAGCAGTGCTGGAATGGATGGGTTTCCTCAGGCAGGGATAAATGTGAAAGATTGGGAAAGGATGTTGTAGGGGTTTTTTTCACAGAATTGTCCAAAATGCTTTCTCTTCCCCAATTCACTGACAGCTGAGTTTCAAAGGCACATTTTTTTCTGTTGTCAGATGTAAGATAACAATTAATAGACAAATGGGAGAGTTTTAGTTGTTATAAGTGGATTAAATTTTTTTGTATATATGCCCATAAGCTCTGTCCCTCATGTTCAAAGTGTTTAATTTTATTAAGAACTTTTCTTTTTGTCTAGATATAGCTAATTTGATTGTGGCTTTTTAAAAGCTGCCTGGCTCCAAATTTACTTTTGAAAATACACAAAATAGAAACCCCAGAGCTGGAAGTGTATTTTTAAAAGCTTGATAGACTAAGTGCTAAACTCACTAAATGTTTAGCAAAGACTAATATAATCACTATATTGTCTGGAAAATCTGACCTAAATGATTTGATGCCTGTGATGCTCACCCAGAAAATGGATTTCTGCTGTTCAAGGCACTAACAGATGACCTTTAGAGGAGATCTCTGAGTGGACTCAGTAAATAAAATAAGTCCCTCTCCCAGGTTTGCACCTTCAGAAAGTTCTGGTAGTGCCAATGCTGGTGGCATTTCTGCCTCCTTAGAGGACCCAGAGGCAGGAGGAGATGTCATCCTGGGAAGGTGCTTGCCAGTCAGTGCAAGTGGCTGCGAGGTTAAGAACCCTGGGATAACGTGTGGCTGCAAGGATGCTCTGCTGTGGGATGCTCTCCATGCTTAGCTGAATAAAGCAGCTTGAAGTCTTGCTTGTTAGCCAGAAATTCCTCTTGGAAGAAAAGAGATCCAGGCAGCATGATGCAGAGATTCAGGACAGAACCCCTGGTGTTGGGCAAGAAAAACCAAACTGAGCCTGTGCTGCCCAGGGGAAAAAGGAGCGTCAGTGAGAACAGATGAGGGACCTGTACCTGAGGACTGTTTGAGGCACTTCAGAAGAGACTTGTGGCATCCTGACTTGGTGTTGCAGAACTGCAGCTCCTGGACAGAGGGTTTCCAGAGGATGGATGTCACACTGCAACAGATTCTGTCAGCATGTGCTGGGGTTAGGGTTGAAAGCGGTGTGCCTTTGAACAGGCTCTGCCATGTTGGTGCTATGCTTTCATTTGCTGTTTGCCACAGCACTGGCATCTTTTTCTGTGCTGGTGGCCTCCTTAACTGGCTTTAAGCAGTGGTGTATAAACCCCCTTTTGTTGTGATGAGCTGGAGGTGGCTCTCTGCTGCTCCTCTCTTTCATACATGTGTGCATTCCTGTGCAAGAGCAGCCGCAAAACAACCAAACGCTGAAGCCAAGCAAAGTGCTCACAGCAGTCCTTGGCATGTGGGGAAGGCACTGAGCCGTGTCACAGGGAGGGCAGCTCTGGCAGCAAGGTGGGAAACAGCACAAGGAGGCTTCCCTGGTGCTGTTGTAGAGTGCTGATGGCCTCTGCAGGAAACTCACGGCTGGATGGAGCTTCTGCATGTCGCACAACAGACTGCAAATAGTAATGACATGTGTGTGCTGCTGGCGGGGCTGAGTCAGGCCGCTGGCACAGGATGCGGAGTTTTTTGTGGGAAAGGGGTGGATTTCTGCCACTTTGCATCAAGTGTCATGAGGTTATGTGGGTTGTGTTTTTGCTGCTGATGCTTGACACACTTTGGTTGGGTCCTGACTTGTTCAGAGTCAGTTTAAGGCTCTTTTCTCCAATCTCCTGGCTTACTTTTTCTTTCTCTCATTTCTTCTTCCTGCCTATGGTGATTTCTGCTCTGCTGGATGCCATCAGTCAAGGTGCAGAAGAGTGACCACCACCACTGCTGGGATCCCTGTGTCAACTACTGTCACACCCACCACCCTGGACACTGCAAGACACCCACTTGGAACCAGACATCTGGACAGGATTACTGCAAATGTAACCTCAGTGCATGGCATTGCCCTCATCCTGCACATGTTCATTTTTGTTGTGCCCCTCCATTTCCTTAATATTCAGGTCCATAGTGTGGCTTGTCACTTATTTCCTCCTCAGTCATCTGGTTCTGTTTCCACAGCCCACTGCTGAGGTACAAAATCAGTATCTTCAGCCCAGCACACACAGATCTGGTAACTGGGACAAGAGCAGTGTGCTGGGCAGACCCATGCACCCATCCTCTAACCCCATGTTCCCGTGCCTGGTTTCATACAGCAAAAATGAATTGCTGTGGGACAGGGAAGGGTGTCTTTGGTGTTGTGTCTGAATGTGATATAGCAACACATCCAGCTCAGCCCTAGTGCTATACAGCTTGTTAACAGCAGGATTATGGCTACTTCAAAATCTGTAGATGCACTTCCACTTGTCAGGAGTGGGCTCTGTGCTGCCCCAGGTTTCTTGTCTTGTGGCAGTAAGATAGAGGAGACATTGCAATGTGTCCAAACTGTGGGAAGCAAACATTCCTTGGGTCTTGAGCCCTGGAGCTGGAAAGGACGAGCTGCTCCAAACCCATGAGGTGTTTGGTGACAATGTTAGTGAGTGCACTCACTGCTGCAGTCTCCTGTGCACGTCCCTAACACGCTCTGTGTTTCCCCAGCTCTGGTGGCTGCCAACTTCTCGTCTCCCACCATGAACGCGCAGGGATTCCCGTGCCAGAACTCCAACACGCTACCTCGCAGCTCCCACCCCATGAGCCCCCGCACCACCATGCTGAGGAGAAGGCAGAAGAAGAAGGAGCACAAGAGCTCATGTAAGATCAGTCTTGTGCTGGGCTGGGTTGGAGGGGGCACGCATGCTTGCCTTGCTGTCCTTGTTGTCAACTGTTAGCTAGCATAGAACCACTCGTCTCAGCACTGTCAGTGCCTCCCTCATCCTTGGTCACTGTCCTCACCACCACCAGACCAAGGTCTGTGACCCAGGCTGTTATGTTGACTTTGGCTGCCCTGACCTTCTGCCTCTCTCTCTCATTCTCTCAGTGTCGCTGGCCTCCAGCACGGTGGGTCCTGGCGGGCAGATAGTCCACACAGAGACGACAGAGGTGGTCCTCAGGGGAGACCCTTTGAATGGCTTTGGACTTCAGCTCCAGGGAGGCATCTTTGCTACTGAAACTCTGTCTTCCCCACCTCTCGTCCGTTTTATTGAGCCTGACAGCCCGGCAGAGAGGTTAGAGACCTTGCCCTTGGATGCTGATGGTGCTGCTGCTGAACATTTCATGGTTTGGTTTGTTTTCTCTCCTCAGAGGCTCATTTAGATATTTACTATCATCCTTGTAATATCTCCCATTCTTCACTGGGCATGGTTTACTGTCACTGCCATTTCTGCACTCGTCGGCTGACCGCGGCCTCCCTCGCACCCCAGGTGAACGTCTTGGCACCAGGCTGCGGCTGGTCTGGGAGGAGGAGGAAGGGAGAGTGTGTCTGTGTGAGAGTGCCATTCCCATTCCCTTTTTTTGTTCTTTTAATTCTTCTTTGAAAGATAAATCTTTTATATAGGTGCAAAAAGGCAAAAGGTCTAAATAAGTGGCCCCTGAAAATTGTTTTCTGACTGATTTCATTGTAGCAGAGCCCAGCTATATAAACTGGCCTTAAAGACGAGGCTTTGAACCATAGAGAGAGGACTCTGGTTGAGGAACAGGTAGGTGCTGCAGTTAATCCTGCCTGCTTTTGGCTGTGTAATGCTGAGAAAAGTGCAGAAGGGAGGAGCAGCATTAACTGCGCTCTGTCCCCCCTGAGGACACTGAGAACAGTGACTCCTCCAGTGGTGGAGCGTCAGCCCTGGAGTTCAGCTGCTCCCAATACCCTTGCTGGCTGGATTTAGAGCCTGCTTGAGTGCCTGTGCACTACAATGTAGGTGTCTTCTGGCAAGGCTTTTGTTACTAAACAGGTCAAGTCCTAGCATGGCTTGATCTCTCGAGGGGTGGAAAGGAGAGCTGGTTTCCTTAGGCTGGCACTTAATGTCCCTGTGCTTGTTTCTCTTCCCGCCTGTGATTACCACTGTGGTCTGTCCTGCCTAAGGGTGCCGCAGTGTGGCAGTACCCAGTGCCTGCTGCAGACCCTTTCTTGGAGAAGCCTCTGATGGCCCCATCAGCATGTGCTGAAGGTTCAGTGTCTCCAAGCCAGCCCAGAAAAACAGCACATGGGGAAGTTGTAGACTCATATGGCAGGGAAAGTGTCTGTAAAATGAAATGCAAGTCCTTGCTGTGCAGACCAGTCTCTGTGTTGTAGCCTCTCCAGTCAGCTGATGCAGAGGCAAGGTGGAACAGGAGTGCCTGGTGCTTGTGTCTGTGGGAGGATGGGGACAAGGGGCCAGCACAGGAAAAAGAGCTATCTTGATGCAGGTTAGGAGAGATTTCAAAAGCCTGTTATGCCTTTTGTTAGTTTGATTGTTTCCAAACAGGGTTTAAAAATTAAGGTGATGGTGTTACGGGTTTTTTTTATCCTCTGTTGTGGGCAAACTTGGCTCATATTGCAAAGCACCAAACTCCTTTTATAAATTAGGCAGCAACAAAGCCTGCTGTCCCAGGGGATGAGCGAGATGTGCTGCAATCCGCCTGGCTTTTCTTTATCCTCTTGCCAAGCCTGGAGGAAAAGCAGCGACTGGCAGTGCAGCCTTGCCTGGCTCTGATGTGTCACACACGCTGCTCACCCTCGCGCTGCCCGCCCGGCAGCATTCACGCTCCTCTGGCTGCTGCTTTCTGGAGACTGGGAGCAATCCTCTCTGCATTTGCAGCCTGGATTTGATTTGGGGATTAAATCTCCGCTGTGTATTTCGTTCTTTCCTAAACCATGCTGCTCTTCCTAGCTGGCAGGAAAACGCTGTCTTTCCTCCCCATCTCAAAGCGATAAGTGCACTGGGTTTGCAGTGAAGTGAAAAAGGCAGTTTTATGTTTTCATTTCACTTTTTGTTGCTTGCTGTTTCACAGAGCTCTTTGCTCCATCAGTCAAGCTCCCTTATTCCCTGCTCTTCAGAGGTTCTGCTGGAGCTGCAGCCGAAGACATTAGAGCCTTTTTCCATCCCCTGCACCAGGCTGGGCTCCTGGGTGCGGTTGGGCTGTGCTCTTTCTTGTGCTGCAGTTTTTGCTTTTTGCCAAAAAGGTGAGCTGTGGGGATACAGGGATCAGGCTTAGCAACCTGGATCTGACCTGGGTGTTCACACACTCTGCAAAACCTGGGGATCGGAATGTGCTGTTGTACAAGCACATGATCCACACTGGCTTTGCCCATCTGGATTGCTGTGGAGGAACTGCCTCTGGGGTGCCCAGCAAGTGTGAGTACTACCAGGGAGGAGCATGGCATCACCCTCTTTTCAGGGAGGTTGGACTGTCTCACATTTATTGTCTGCTTTGTGCTAGCTTGTGGCAGGCAGTTTGATGCAAAAATTCTCACCTGTCTGACTTGTGATTTGTTTTACTGCAAATAGCCTCTAATAGACCTCCCTCCCCACCTGTTGTTTTGTTTCCTGGGTGCATGATAAAGCCTTTGGGTTCTGAATGAGATAGTGATTCAGCCCCTGTTATCAGCAGGGAGGGTGGAAGGGGAAGGAACCTGACATCCCCTCTTGGCTGCCTTAAAGCACACAGCTTTTGTGTCCTTCCTCCCCCAGCTGTCATTGGCAGCAGAGGGAGAGTATCTGACTTCTCCATCCTGGTATCCAAAATCAATTCCTCCTGCTGAGCTACATGTTTTCTAGCTCTACTCAGACACAGTTGTTTGATCTTTGTGTTTCTGGCTTTCGGGTGTGAATAGTTTGCAGAAGCAAAGTTTAGCAGCTGGCTGAAGCTGTCAGCAGAGTTTTGATCCATTAATGGCAGAGACCCACCCACCAATGCACAGGCCCAGATGTGCACACACACAGAGATGTGCATGTCTGACCTGTGCAGGCCAGCTCAGGGGCATGTAAAGGCACAAAGGATGAGTTTCTGCATCCAGCAATGTGGCCATGGTCACAGCTGCTCCCCCCACAGCTGGAGTGACCACGCAGATGTGGACGATGCTGAGTGAGCTCTTCAGTGCATATCCTGCCCAAGGCTTGAATATGTGCTGCTCTGTATCAAGCAAGACACCTCCGCTGCTCTGTCGCTGTCTTTAAGCTCAAGAAATGAGTCATGGCAAAATGCAAATCTGTTCTACCCCAGGGAGATAATCCCATCAGGGACTCCAACACATCCATAAGGCTGTCTTTCACTCCAGGAGATGCCTGTACTCTTGTTCTTTCTGATTTTAAGACACTTCTGCTCCCATAGTCTGAAAGCACTTTGTAGGCGCTGATGTTAGACTGAGCATCTCTGAAACAAATGCCTTCTCTTTGGAAAAACTGTCTGAAGATTCTTGTAGGATCCCATGGCAGAGCCAAGGAGAGCTCTGCAAGACCCTTGGCTCCCCAGGCTCTGCTCCCAATACAAGGGCACATAACAACTGGAAATGGATGCCTCTGGAATGATCTAAAGGGTTAACAAGACATGTCAGGCCTCCTTGTACCTGTAGAGGAAGCCAGAAGGTTGTGGCTTCACGCCACAAACTTTTACAAACCTGCAAGACCAGGGCTTAAACAACTGTGATTGACTGAGGCTAATAAAAGAAATAAAATACCTCTGACCTAACAGAGCTGTTGGCTGTAAAACACTCAGGCAAATCCACCTTGAGTGAAGAGAAGTGGCTGTTTTGGGAAAAGGCAGCTCTGGTGGGAAAGGTGGCAAATGTTTGCTTTGATGCAGTGTAAAAGTATCCTCTGTGCTCCCAGCCCTTGTGGCTGAAAGAGTGGTGCCAAAATGGATTGTGTCCCTGTGTGACCTTGAGATGACAGTGATGTCTGAGTGATGCAGCTGTTGATCCCTCTGCAAAAGGTGCACTGGGGCCACAGCAAAAGAGCTCTTGGTGGTGGAGGAGTCATCTCTGTTGTACTTCACACCATCTTTGTATTTATAAGCTGATATTTCTAAGTGCATCTATGTGGCTGCATAGCCACAAGTCCAGTATAGGAATGTAATTAAACTTGATGTAATTTATTTGCAAGGGTGGGTTCATTTATGCATCATTGAGTTGTCTGTCCTAATCCAAGTCTCCTTGAACCGACAACCCTGAGTTTGCATCTCATAAAGTAGCCAGCGTTTTCCATGGATGGCATGAACTCAGGCAGAAGTGGGAATATGCCTTTGTACCAGTTAAATGACCTCCCTAGGCTCTCTCCAAACTTGTTCATATCTCAGCTTTTGATGGGCCACTGGCACAAACTGTTGTGCTTGTTCATTTTTCTTGAATTCAGATGTGTGTACTTTTTCTCGATAACTTGGCCTTTCGTATACATCCTGTTGTTCGGAGGTGAATAATACAGCCAAGTGTGTGTTGCCTTTGATGTCTTTGTGTGCCTGGAAGCTGTGGTGCTGTGTTTTCTTACAGCTGAATTGGGTGCAAGTGATAAAGAGTGACTGGAATGTTTAGTGAAAAACAAGCTGTCTTCTGTGAGGTATCTGTGAAAGAAAGGGGAAGGCAAAGATGTGTTTGATCATTAAACAAGAAGGGAATAAAAATTCTCTGGAGAAGGCTCAAAACAGGATAACTGATGTCTTCTGGAAAACCTTTGTGGTAAAATAACTCCACATTTTGAGGGGAACTTTAGATTTGATGCCATAACCCTCAACGTCTTTTGGAGACCCCTCTGTAGCTTACATTAGTGATGGGTGAAGAATGGTTTCCCAAGATCTGCTCAAGTAGACAGCCAGGTGATAAGTGGAAAGTCTAAAAAGATGTAGTTAAAGTGAACAACTGATAGAGGAGAAGGAAGATGAGCAATTTCCCATGGTTACAGGGAACACCGCAGTCTTGTTTTTGTAGAGCCATAGGCCAGCTCAGGGGGAGCTGACTGAGATAATGTGGGAGATAACTTGGAGGATCATCTTGCTGGTGTTGCAGTATATGTAAAAAAAAGGGAGTGTGGGTTGGTACTGAATGTAGGAATGTGTGAAAAACACCTTGCTTATAAGTGCAGGGGGTCCCAAGAGGCAAACTGTGCTGTAGCAGTATATCTCCAACATAGCCTTGCCATCATGTTCTCCTTCCAAAGTAAAAATTCTGCTGATCTCTGTTCCTGGAGAAAGTGGGTCTAAACCAAGAGCCCCAAAGGGTCAGTTGTGGTTATACTGTCAGGCTATCACACCGGAATAATATTGTCCTTTCAAGGCAGTTAAACAGTATCACTGTACATTTGGTTTCCAGAAATGCAATTAGAAGCGATAAATGATTATCCAATTTGCTGAGACATTACACTGAGTTTATTGGATTGTAGCTTCAGTATTTGCCATGTATTAAGCAGAGGAATCTGTGCCATTTTCAGTGCCATTAGTTTGTGTTCCAGAAGGTGCAGGTGCATGGAAAGAGCTGTTTGTGGCTAGATAGGGAAGGAAGTCACATTCCTTTGTGTTTATCATTCTCATCTCTCAGCCAGGGTGTTGATTTTTAGAAAGGTGAGGGTTACTTTTTCTCCCCCTTGGTTGTTGCAAAAAATGTGACCAGAAATGGTTATTTAGGAGTGTAAATTATGTTTGAACCGTAGAAACCCACAAAGGTTTGCTTCCTTGTGTCCTTCCAGGGCCACTGGGGTGGGCACTGCAAAACAAGTTATTTTCTCTTTGGGGCCATTTCTGCAGAATTTGTCAGTACTTCGTGTGTTTTGCAACAGATTTGCCTGGCAAAAGTAACTCATGGCTGGTTGTGGGGTTGTTTTTTTCCTCCTTTCCTCTTTTTCCTTGTCTCCTTGTTCCCATTCCCTCTTTTCCCACTGTGAACTGCAGGTGTGGACTGCTGCAAGTAGGAGACAGAGTCCTTTCCATCAACAGCATCGCGACGGAGGACGGGACCATGGAGGAAGCCAACCAGCTCCTGCGGGACGCGGCGCTCACCAACAAAGTGGTGCTTGAGATCGAATTCGATGTCGCAGGTACGTCCCCAAAGGAATTGCTGTTCCTCTCTGCCTGCAGGGCTCTTTGCTAACCTGCAGGAGAGAGCATATTCACAAGGCTTAGAGGGAAGAGTGAGAAGCCCTAGGAGAACCTTTCCCATTTCTTGTTGTTCTCTAATGTACACTGAGGTGGAGGGTTCTTCTTCTGATCCTTTCATAAATGTTTTATGCTCATCGCTTGGCTGAGATAAGCCAAGGAGTAGATGAAGAGGACGCACTTTAAATATTTGCCCATTAATAGGAATAATATTTATATTTGTTTATGGCCTTGAAACCAGGAGGGAGCCAAAGCTATAGGCTAGGGGTAAAATGCAGCTTTGTATTAAAAAAGAATTTTTTTTTTCCTTTTACATTGACAAAGCTGCTTCAGTCTTGAAATACAGTGTGATGTGAGCACTTCACTTGATGTTCAGAGCATGTATTTTTAAAGAGAATCCAAATTTCAACCTGAAGTCCACAGAGCCTTAGATAACCTTATTTGAACCAATAAAGCAGTGCTTTATGGGCTTGTTTTCTTGGTTCCAAAGAAACCATCCATGCAACTGAAAACTCTCTTTTTTCTCCTTTTTTTCTTTTTTGTCTGTTTTTGGCTTTATAGAGTCTGTCATACCCAGCAGCGGTACTTTTCACGTTAAATTGCCCAAGAAAAGAGGTGTAGAGCTTGGAATTACAATCAGCTGTAAGTATTGCTCAGACTTGCAGTCAGTAGCAGTTGCAAGAGCTTCTGCTTTCCACACAGGCATTGTAGAGGGCTCAACGGAGAGAGATAAGATCATGTGGGGTTTCCTTAGCACTCCAGTGCTTGTGATTTATCCCAGAATGAATCAGATGTGTGGTTCCTGCCTCCATGAGCTGGCAGCTGCAGAGAAAAGCAGCTGCATGTAGGGTTGGAACAAAGGATGTCTCTCAACTAATCACTTGATCTATGGTGCAGAGTAATATTATTTTTATTTCCTTGCTCACACTTGTATTATGTTCTTTTTAAAAAGAATTGCCTGGGTCTGGTGGGACCCTTGCAAAAAGAGGTGGAGGGAGAAGAGCAAGTAAGAGGTGAACCCCAGAGCTTGGAGCGTAGAGAGGGGAAACTACCGGGAGGAGGAGGAGCATGAAGAGTGGGGTGGGTCTTGGAAGTGGGGGAAGGCACTTTAAATTCCAGGGTTTGCCAGGAACTGTTTCACTCAACTCAAGCCATGCAGAAGGAGAGCCGTGTGCCAGGACTTGGTGTGCACTGAGAGAAGAGGACATAAACCCTTTTCCTGCTTTTCCCTTTTCTCTGCTCACTCTTGATTAATTATCTTTGCTACTCTTCTGAGCATAATTTTTTATTTAAAGATCTTTTGGCCTCTTTGGAAAAGATGCTGTAGGGGGATGATATAGGCAGATCCATCCCAAATTTCTGGCTAACTTGGGGTCTTGTTATGCTTTGTGTCAGTGAATTTTTCCTGTATGGCAAACATGTGCAGGTCTCTGATCACTCATCCGTCTTTCAGTTCTGGGTAAAGCGACTTGAATCAGCTCAGGTTTGCCGTGCCCAGAGACTGCCACCACCTCTGATCTGAAACAGAGCAGCTTGTGAGACTGCAGTAATGGGATCTCTTGTCCAAGCCCTCAGGAGCACGGACCCAGCTGTGTCTGGGGAATGGAGTTTCAAGGGACACTTGAAAACTAGGTTTCATTAAAAGAGATATGCTGTAGTAATTACTCCTTGACATTTACAGCATTAGTTAGTGAGTTAATTGGAGGTGTTCTGGTCTAAGTGGGGTGATTCTCAGGAGTGAGGAACATTGACAGGATGATGCCTTTGCACCTTGTGATATTTCTTCTCCCTCTTCTCAGCTTCCCCTATTTGTGCCACGAGGACAATCCTGAGAAATAACAGCACAGTATTTAACATTTGGCTTGGTAGCAATTACTGTCTGAAGACATCAAAGTGCTTTCTGAAAGCAGCAGGCTGTCTATAATGGCATTTCACTGGCGGGGAGCAGGGCACGATGCAGCCTGCATTGGGTTCCAACCTGCTGCCCTGCCGTGGCCTTGGCATTCCAGCCTCAGGGAGCAACCTAGGATAATAGCAAAAATTGGCTTGAGCAAGGCCCTACTAAGTTCCAAAGTTTAGTTTGTGTCTGGGGCTAGGGAGTAAAATGAACCTGGGAGCTGCTGGCAAGAATATTAGTTTTTATTTGTGAAGTCTTACTTGAACGGGATCTGCTTCAGATGTGCATTTACACTTCAAACATATTTTTATGTTGGAAAGGTTTTCATTTCAAATCTGTTAAAAAAAGTGATTTCACACACTTCTTTGAAATCACTGCTAATAGAAAGAAACTGACCCCTGGGTTTTAAATAGATGCCCATTAACCAACTACAAAGCATTTTTAACACTATGATTGATTTGATCTTTTTGATTGTTGAACATGTTTGTAGGACATTGTTTAAGTAATGCCCATGCATAAACTTAAAATATATTGCAGTTGTTTGCTGAGTCAAAGCCAAAATTATTTTTTCAGATGGAGAAAAAGGCACCCAGAAAATGTGGTGGCAAGGATGAAATTCAAGCAGAATCCTAACTTTGTTTTCATATATTAGTCTGTATAAATCTATGTCCACATGATCCTTAGCAAATTCGATCATCATTTGGTCACTTTGCCCCTGACCAGGCAGATAAATATACCAGTTTCAAACATTAAAACCAAAGCAAGCAGCCTTATGTTAAGTACTTCCTGCAGAGACATGATGTGCATGCAGGAGTGTAATGCAAGCAGCAAAAGAAAAGAGGTAAAAATAACTTGTCTGTTTTGCTCAGTTCCTTTCCTCTCAGTTCTGCTGACTTGAGTGCTTGTGTAGCTCTAGAAACAGCTTTTACAGCTTTCCTTCTGATATGGAAAAGTATATAACTGCTGTTTAAAAGGAGAGGACTTGGTTTACTGGCTTTGTGCATTGGATTCCTGTTCCCTACTCTGTAAAGCTGGAGCAGCTTAAGTAGATGACACAGTGAATGGGTCAGTAGAAGACCCCCTGCCCTGTCATGGCCACAGAATTGCATTTATTCATGAACTTCATAGTCTAGCTACACTGCAGCTGTCAGCTGAGTTGCTTTCATTGAGTTTTACCTCTTGGCTTCATCTGTCTCCTCTGTAGTTAATTCCTCGGCCTAGGAAGATTTGCCTCTGCCTTCTTAAATGGGCATAAAGTGTTACAACCTCATCAGAGGAGCACTACAGAAATAAATGCGATCAAGTTCTT
Source organism: Aphelocoma coerulescens (assembly GCF_041296385.1). NCBI lineage: Eukaryota > Metazoa > Chordata > Aves > Passeriformes > Corvidae > Aphelocoma > Aphelocoma coerulescens. The sequence continues at coordinate 11,810,096 of NC_091026.1, read as the reverse complement.
GCTGTGCCGTGGCTCTCAAAGCTAATTGGGAGATGGACTAAGTAAAGGGTGGGGGGAGAGCAGGATTCTTGATGGATGCATTGGAAGAATTCGTGTAATGGAGCTGGCTGCAGGAGGAACCATAAATCTGCTGGAAATGCTCATAAAAGGGCTGAAAACCCAGGAGATTTGTGTATGAGGAGGGCAGACGCTGCTGGTCCTGGGCTGAACATACAGAGAGGGGCTGTACTTGCTCCTGCTGAGGGGCAGATGTTTGCTGAGGGCCTTTAGTCTTCTCAGAGACCTTAGGGTTTTCCAGAAAAAGAAGGCTTGGGCTGGATGAGTCTCCAGTCGTGGTCTGAGAGAACAGGATGGGTTTCTTCCCCCTGCTCAAACACAGCGTGGCAAGGGGACACTGCAAATCAAGATGCATGATGGAAATACATGCCTATAGCACTCTTTCCCTTTCCATTCCCCAAAGGATGAGTACAAAGTCGAAGGGGTGAGTCTCTCACTGACAGTGCTTTGTACTCCTGAGGGACCTCTGTACCCTCAAGCCTCATTTCAGTCTCCTCTGTGTGCTAAATGAAGAGCACTGAAGCTGCCATGTGCATGCTGCTCCACACGCTTTGTCCAGGGGTGGAGGGACACAAAGCCAGCTAAACTCTCATTTTCCCCATCCTCCAGTACCTCAGCCTCTTTCCCAGAGAGAAAGGCATTTGCTTGTAGAACAGCTGCTCTGGCTGAAGATCAGAGCATGCTCCTTTCTGCTCCAAGAGCTCTGAAGCTCACCTATTTACAGCGACCTCTGAGGCTCTGAAGGGTGGGGATGCAAATACATGGGAAGTGAGAGTTTTGACACAGGGATGTGAAGATTTGACTCTTGTTAGCCTGAACTACCCATCTCCATTAGCAGAACACATGCCTCCAATGCTCTGATCTTGCTGGCTGCATCCAGTTCTAATGATGCAGTTATGCCTTTGTCGGTTTTCTCTAAATCTCTTACAAATTAAAATCTCCAGCAGTGAGAAGCTAATAGTCACATATTCTTGTACGTTCAATACCTCACCTCTTAAAATAAGATATGGATTTGCTATTACCCTCTGGAAAATGATAGTTGATTACACGAAAGATTGCCTTTTGTGTTGAGAGTTTTGGGCTTTTTTCTGTCTCAAATATCCTCTCCAAGGGCTGGTGGTGACATTCACTGTAAGGTAGAGGTGTGTTGATGTTGATGTTGCTGTTTAAAGAGATATTGAAATTGCCATTAATTTTAGATATGCAATAGTGCTTTATATAGCTTGTTTATCAAATTACCTTGATATATCTTAACAAGCCAATTCCTGTGCCCTTGGTGTGAAGTACTGCAGATAAGGAGTAGGCAGTATATCTGCTTGCAGGCGATAAAACCGGAATTTGGGTAGATAGATAACTTCGATTAAGTCGCTTAAGCAGTGTAATCACTGTCCTAGTGAGAAGATGGATCTGTGAGCCGAGCAAATCTAGTTTTGCTGGCCCTGTATTAGCCTGTGCCCTGCCACCAGCCCGGCTGAGCGTGTCTGGAGGCGGGGCAAGCCCAGCAACCGCCTGTCCTACCCCCTCACTCACACTACAGCTGATTTCACTCCAGTGCTTTTATCCTGGTGGGATATCCTGATCTGGTTTTGCTACCTGGAGATTGTGAAAGGGAAAGGATCTGTGATGAGGCAGATATCCTGCTGGAGGCACTGATAATTTATGCACCTGCTGCTAAACTAATGAATGATAGAGGAAAAAGTTGGGTTCTGAGGATCTGATTTTCACTGCTGCTCTTTGTAATCAATTCTGATTCACTTTTTTTCCTCTTCTCATTCCTTAGCTGTCCTGAGACTATTTGGTTTCTGATTTTGTTATTTACAATTTAAAAATGCTTCTTATTTAAATGCATTCTTATGGCATTATTACAATTTCTTTAATTACACATTGGCAGTGTTGCTTTGGCTTGGTCAATAACAAAGGGCATTTTAAACGGGTTGATGCCTGGGAAATATGTGCTGGTGCTCCTTGGAGGGGAATAATTTACCAGTACAAGTCATTATGCATTCTATTAAAAACACAAACGGGACATGTGTTCCTGGCCTCGTCATTCATCACAGAGTAAACACCGAGTGAGCCACAACCCCAGCAGAGAGACTGAAAGCAATTTATAAAAAGTAAATAACAGTATTGATCAATTCACCTTTTTATCACTGCCCTGTCACTGCCAAGCGGTGTTTTCATTTTGAGTTTCTCCCCCACTACATGCTTCTACCTTCACCAGGTGTTGATTTATGAAGCCTTCTCTGGGCCACTGAAGCAGATTTAAACTATCTTTTGTACTGGTAAACCCACCAAAAATACAAATGTGTCTGAAAAAGAGTTTGTTTCCACATGAAGTGGCTTGCCCTGGCAGATGGAGATTGAGAGCAAGCCATGGGTTTCTGCTCGCCAGCTCCTGCCTCCATCTCTTCCCTTGACTTCCTTTGCTGCCATCTCCATTTCACACACAGGAAAGCAAAACCCCAGAGGCAAGGCTGCATATCCAAACTGTGTCTTCCTGCAGCAGAGTTACCAAGACAATGTCCTTTGAAGAGAAAGAACCACATTAGCAGCAGAAATGAATGGATAAGGAGGCTTTACTCATCTATTCAAATGTCTTAATGCCAAAGACCACAGCCCTAATAATATAGTTTAGGTTGGTGCTGTTTTAATTGCAGGCAGATTGGAAATTGTCTATCCACAATCTCAGCAGGGATCCATGTATGTAATGGCTCTGACCTGGACTGAGCCACCCCTTCAGTGAAATGCAGCTCTCTCACCTTCAGACAGGCAGCTGTTGAACAGAGAAACACTGTCGCCCTGCATGAATGGCTCAGGATGGTTAAAAATGTGGGTCCCAGGAGTGCTCAGGGCAACCTGATCCCAGCAGACAGGCAAGAAGCCCATCTGGACACTCTGCTGGTGTGCCAGGAAGGGCTTTGAGATAATGGAGTCACTAAATACAGGTTTTTAGAATGAACAGCAAGTCTCTGTTCTGTGCCATGAGATTTCATTATCTTAACCTTGTATCTTACGCCTCTTGAGAGAACATGGTTATTCATTAAGTCTCTCTAACTTACCCTTCAGATTTGATGGTTTTATAAAGCCTTTGCATTTTACATTAAGTAATCATGTAGTGTGATGATCCCCCATCCCTGGAAGTGTTCAAGGACAGGTTGGATGGAGCTTTAAGCAACCTGGTCTAGTAGAAGGTGTTCCTGTTCCATGAGTGGAACAAGATGATCTTTAAGGTCCCTTCCAACCCAAGCCATTCTATGATGATTCTGTGATAAATATTTAAAAGAGAGGGCTGCCATTTATTAAAGTTTGAGTTCTCTGTTGGTAGGGACAGTTGTATGCAGTTGTACATGGCTCTTCCATTTAACTCAGATCCCAAGAAAATCTGTTTTGAGAGCAAAACTTCCAAAAAAACCCCGCAAACAAAACCCAGAACGATCTTTCCTTAAAACATGCTTCATTCTCTGATGGATAAAGCACTTGGTTTGTTACCCTTGCTTCCTGCCTGAGAAGCTTATGCTGTGTTCAGTGCTGACACCAATTGTGAAGCTTCAGAAGGACAAGGTCTCATTCTCTGCTCACAGACTGACTGTGTTCTGAACCCCCCCACGTGTCACAGGACTTGCAAGGCAGACACTGAGATAAACATAAATTCTACAGAGCTCGAGGCATGTTGTCGTCTCTACTTGCTTGCCTTTTTTTTTTTTTTTTCCTTCCTCTTTGCTCTTTTAATTGTTCGTGGTCTCTGGACACGTTGTTCCAGCTGTGGCTTGGTCCGGTTAGAGATGGCCATCCCAGCCCACCACCAGGACAGGTTAGGATCCTCCCTAACCCCCTTCTGTCACACTGCCTCTGCTTTGAAACTAGTAAACAAACCTTGCAGTGAAAAATATTTTTGCTAACCTGGACCGTTTTGACAGAACCAGGTTAGGGAGTGATTAAACATGCAGCAGTGCCACCTGACCCAGGGCTCAGGGTGTGCTCACAGGGTCTCCCCTCACTTCTGCTTGGACACCACTCTGTACACCTCTGTCAGCAGCAAATACATGTCCTATACTGAAAAGGAGAGCAACAGTAATAATTATCAGGGTGATGCATCTCAGTCCCTGTGCTGTTAGTCCCTGGTGTGTGGCCTTCTCAGTCAGCGTGGGGATTTCTGCATTGATTTTTCCTGCACCTCACCCTTATTCCCAGTGCTCAGCTCTGCCCAGTGTGTTGTCCTGTCTGCAGTCCAGTCCATGCTGTGGACAGACTGAATATAGGCAAAAGCCCTCGAGGAATCTCCATGACACGTCCCCCTCCCTTAGACCTGCAGACAGAAGCACAGCATGAGTGTCCAGTCCAAAATTGTCCGGTACCAGGCTCCAGTAAGACACGGGGAAGTGAATTCCTCCAGGCTCTGTACCATTCAGCAGTTGCATTGCTGTGACTATTATAAAATCAGTCATGGTCTGCTCTTTGCTGTCTGACCTCACTTTCATACTCAGCCCTGCCACAACTGAGATTGGCTGTCTTTTTGCTGTCTTTAGTACAGAAGGTTTAGTTATTTCTAGGAGAGGATATCCTTAAAGGTATTGGGTTAGACATATGTTTTTAAATCTCATAAATGAATGTAAACAACAGAAAAATCTAGAGCAGAGAGGTTGGTAAGCACTTATTATGTCTTTCTGGGTGCTCTGTAACTGCTGTTCAGGCAGGTGGATCTCTGTGTTCTTCGTGCCACGTGCCTCACAGATATTTTAATCTCTGCCCTGCACCTGACGTGTTCAGAGGCTCTGAGTTTCTTTCTTCCCACACAGTTTTTGTGAGAAGCTGAGAAGCTCTGTCAACTTTAAATGAGGCAATGCAATTCCCATGGCAGGGCAGAAGGGAAGGATGCAGGGTGGAAAGGATGCTCTTTCTTGGTGAATGTTTGGCATGTGGATGACAGGGAGGTCAGAAGGAGTTTGAGTCATCAATTTCTCTTGGGTATCTTAGGAGAACAGCAGGTCTTGCAGGCAAGTTTGAAAATGTAAACGTTCCCAGAGATGCGTACTCCCATCTCATGGGCTGAAAAAGTTATCAGGGTTGGCCAGGAGATAAGAGTTGGAAACTACTCACCCCTTCCAGCTCCAGCACAAATCACCCCTGATTCATCTGGTTGTATGATAAAGTGCCCTAGAGATCTGAACCAGCTGGAAAACTGTGCTTTATCTACTTTTTCCCTGGGTTCTTTTCCACCTGGAAAATTTCACAGCCCACTTTACTTGAAGAACACAGAAATGCTTGTATGGAGCACAGGGCTGAGCTGGGTGCTCTCCAGGCAGCAGTGCTAGTTCTGACTGCAGCCATGGCCATTGGTTCCCTTGTGTGTGAGGGGTGGTGAGGGGTGCTAGACAGTGCTGGGATTGGTAGTGCCACCTCTTGCTGCTGGACACCTCTTGCTGCTGGACTCCACATGTCCTCCCCTTCAGGAGTCCAAATGAAGTTAACCTGGGCAAAGGGCAACCAACAAATGTTGCGGGGGTTTGCATTTTTCTTTCTTTCTTTCTGGAGGGGCTTCCAGAGTTCAACTGTGAAGCATCATTTTGTGAAGGGAATATAAATCCCCTTTCCTTATGGCTGCTTCTCCCCATTAAGCATCCACCATCCCTGTCCTGGACAGCAAACTCAACACCAAGCTTTGTACCTTGTGTCTCTTTTGCAGCTGCAAGCAGAAAGCTTGGGGATCCTTTGATCATCTCTGACATCAAGAAGGGGAGTGTAGCACACAGGTGAGTGCAGGATTTTCCATCTGTCAAACCCACTGCAAAATGGCCATCAGTGATAGAATGTCTACCAGAGCAGTTGAATGGAGCCCACGCAGGAGCACTTGGGCCTGGGTATTGCCAGAATCCAAGGAGATCTCAGCACTAGAGATTTGTCTTAGACCACAGTAGGGTTTGCAATAAAAACTGTCTGTACTGAAGCAAATAGAGTTGAGCTAATGAAGAAGGTGACCAGGGCACTGGTTTAGATGTCTGCTGGCTCTCTAGGAGATGGATATTTAGCTTTTAAGAGCATGTGGTAAAGGGCTTCATATATCCCAGGAGGTGCTATGGCTCATCAGGTAGTTTGCCATGTCTCAGCTTCTCCTTTGGTGATCAGAGGGGGTGAATTGTGGGCACTGGTGAACTGTGCAAGTAACTCAGCATTTATTGACTTCCCCTCTGATCCCAACACCTCATAGAAAGGCATTCAGAGGAATTTAGTGTGGCTGCATGGCTCATTTCTAAGAGTGCTCACACAGGAGTTTCCATGAGGGGTAGAATATGTCAGTTGAACATCAGGCATCTTCAGGGTTGTAGGTTACCCAGGATATTTGTCTAATCTTCCTGGCTAGTTCTGTGTGGATACATGCTCCACACAAATGTCCTCTGTTTAAATTACAGGTGTCCCACGCTCAGCTCATGGTTGTTTTCCAGAAAAGATCAAGGACAGTAAAAAGTTAATATTGTCATTTCCACTGCAGAACTGAATGTGTTGTGGCATCTGAAAGGCAAATACAAATGTACTCTTAGTTTTCTTTTCCTCTCCATGTAGAACTGGCACTTTGGAGCCGGGAGACAAGCTGTTAGCCATTGATAACATCCGACTCGACAATTGCTCAATGGAGGATGCTGTGCAGATTTTAAGGCAGTGCGAAGACCTGGTCAAATTGAAGATTAGGAAGGATGAAGATAACTCTGGTACAGAAATCCTGATGCAAACTGGTGCCTGTCCACTGTAATGACATTTCCCAATAGGTAGTGCAAACTAACAAAGATAAGGGCTGCTGCTCTCCGGTCACTACTTTCCAATTGATTATAGTCTATTTTTGTTATTCTGTCCTTAAGTGATGTCTGGAAGGTTAAAATCCTATTTGGTAAGAGTGTGGCTGAAGACTTCTGGCTTTTGCTTCTAGATGCTGCAAGTCTTTCCTATGACTACTTTTATATATGGGAAATGAAAATAATTCAGCATTCCTGTTTTCTCTTGCAGATGAGCAGGAGACAACTGGTGCTATTATCTACACAGTGGAGCTGAAGCGATACGGGGGCCCTTTGGGAATAACCATCTCTGGGACGGAGGAACCTTTTGATCCTATTGTCATTTCAGGCTTGACTAAACGAGGGCTGGCAGAGAGGTGAGGTTTGGGAGCAGAACAGGTGAATTGATTTGGGAAGGGGTCTTGAACCAAGCCAAGTTTCTTCTGCTGTCATAAACTCTTCTTTGGTGTCTTAGTCTGCCAAGAAGGAAAAGTGCTCTGAAGGTACCAAGTGACATGAAGAAGGGTGGTGGGGGCTGTGCTGCTGGGGCAATGAGAGAGGCACTTCAGGAAAAGTCAAATCCAGTGAGTCAGGTGAATTCTGCAGCCAGGAACACATTTTTGTCTGCCCCTCTTCCACAGGGGTGCTTCCTGGTCTGGGATTTGCCATGCACACCTTGTGTCAGGAGAGTGCTTGGGCTGCCTATGAAACCACCATAGACTCTGTCCAGGACTCCCCTGTTGCTAAACTGGCTTATGGCCATTGCAGTTGTGTGTCCTGCTGAAACCAGGGATCTCAGGTGTCTTCTGACCTGTCCTGGCTGGTTGCTCAGTGTTTTACATGTGAGGTATCTCAGTGCAGGGTTGGTGTGCCCAAGCATCAGGTGTTTAATACTGAATAAACGTAAAGCAGATTTACTTCAACCGCTGGGGAGGTTACTGTGTTCCTGGGTCTGAATGTACGTGGATGTGTGGGATTTAAAGGATCAGGACATTCCTGAGAGTATAAGGTGGAACTGAGTCATACACTCTATCTTAATTAATCTTTCTATACGGGAGCTGTGACTTGTAAATAGATCATTTCAGCAGTCCTGACTCATGCTTCTCTAAGGGTCTCTTACTTTGTGCTGCCTGACAGGCAGAACAGCAACAAAAAAAACCCTGAGCAAACCAGTGTAAAGTGCAAGACCTTGGGGGTGTTTGACAGCAGATCTGGCCTTCTGGTTCTTTCTGTTCAAGGCCACACTCCCCCTTAGCTGGACTGTGAAACAGCTCTGTGTCCTTTCTGCATTGTGTTCGTAGAGCTCTCAGCACACTGCTGTGCATTTCCATTGCTTCCCTTTGGTGCGGAATGCAGAATGTCTGTGTCTCCTGGGAAGGAGGTGGATGGACTTAGTCATTAGTGATTCTTCTCTTTGGGGATTTTATATCACTGCCTGACACTGTAGGATTTGGTCTTTTTCCCTATAAAATAGCCACAGAGTGTCCAAGGCTTTTCTGTATAGCACTTCTGTACTGTACCTGCAACCCAGCATGAGAGAGGTTAAGAACAGCCAGCTCAAATGCTGTCAGGTGTCAGAAGACATTCTTGTACCTTTGTTGATCTCAGTTCCCTTTGCAATTCCATGACTGTTCCTCCTTCGAACTCGGATGCACATCGGCGACTGCTCTGTGGAGAAACGTAGTGCAGGCAAGTGCTGCAGCACTACTGAATTTTGATCAGGGGTGAGCAGGCAGTGAGGAATGAAAAGCCTTGTGAGAGGAGTGATGGAGCTGTTCAGCAGATTCGCCGTGGCTGAGTAGCAAATAAGAGCCTGGGGACAGAGCAGCACAGGGATGTCTCTGGGTAACCTTGGCTCCCTGTGGGGAAGGTGAGGAGCGCTGGGATGAAGGCTGCTTGCAGGAAAGGTGCGTTTTTTCTCTCCTGTGAGTGAGAGAAGGGGGTGACTTGACCTTGTCAAGGGAAGAGGGATGCTCCTAGTATTATCCTAAATTGTCCCTTTCCTGATGTCTCTACCTTTATCTGTGCCACAGATGCCCTTAGCCAGGCTCTAATTGAAGGACAGGGATTTAAATCCAAGCCCATGCTGCCTCTTGCTGGAGCACAGGACACGCTTCAGCAGCACTGACATGTGGTGGACCTGATCCCGGTGTCTGATAACGGGAATCCATGGGCCATTCTTGTAGAGGCACAAGTGAAAGTCTGTGCTGCGTCTCGGGCTGCTGGCAGTGGGGGAGGCAGGGTGTCCTCTAGGATCTGTCACACATCTGTCTGTGGTTGACAGGCTGCCTAAGCCAGAAAGGCTTCAGATTCAGATGACTTAGGTTTTATCTTGACCTTGAACATTTTTTTTCCTTGTGTCTGATCTTATAAAAACTTACAAAGGCAGCTCAGGCTGTTAGATTGGTGTTGAGCTGTGGCTCTCTCCCATGTTACTGTGTCCCCTCCTTGAGTGCCTGCAGATGGCTTAAGCCAGTGCCATAGGACTTGTTCTCCTTCTTCTCGAGAAAGGGAGTGTGCCTGAAGAATACTTTTCAATCCTGACTGAGGTGTAATGGCTCTCCAAGAGAAATTTTTGGCTATTGCTGACATTTTAAAGTGCCTGACCAGCCTCTCTTAGTGCCACCTGCTCAAGAAGATGGAGGTGGCTGTAGGAGAGTCCAGGAGAGTCTAGGAGTGTCCCGTGCCAAGCCATGTTGGCAGGGATGAAAAGGGATGGTGGCCCTGCCCATGTGCCAAGTAAATCCCTACCACACATCTGTAGCCACCTCTTCCCCAGTGCTTGCTGGGTAGTGCTTGCAGCCCCTTTTACACCTTTCCACTTCCCTGTTACTCAATTCTGTTCTTGCATGTCCCCTCTGAGCAAAAAGGAACATGCAGCCCATGGCTCCTTAGGCTGCTTTCTGTTTGAGGTGAACTAAGGACTGTTGCCAGTAACGGAGAGGCACGAGGGTCATTAGCTGGAAACTTCTTTCTCTGTCAGTCCTGCTCAGCTTCTGTCTGCTTGTCCTCACAGGGGGGGCACTGAGAGGACTAGACTTTGGTTTCCTTTCTCCCCCTTGAAGAAAAATACCTGGCTGAATGTGACCTTTCTCTTTAATTGTTTCTGTATTTTTCCCTGCCAAGAGACTTTCACAGCTACTGCAGAGCAGTCATGTTGTTCAGGGCTGGGTGGTTGGGCTGGTGTCTTAGATAGATGTGTCCCCATGCTGAGTTCAGGGATACAGCAGGATGCTGAAGCACCTTGAATGCTGAAGCACTGCAGTGAGGGAAGGATCAACTGTAAACTGGCGCCAGTTTAGCTTGATTTTTTGGACTACAATAGATGAAACTGTTAAGACAAATAACTCCGGTCCCAGTTTGATCTGTAATTTGTTTGAACGCACAAATGTTTCCCTGACAGCTTTTCCAGGCTGATTTGAGTGGGACAAGACGGACATCTAGTGGCTGGTGGGACCATCATGGCACTGCTGTGTACTTCAGCAGCAGAAGGAGCCACAGCCTGAGCAGTCCTGCCTGCTGCTTGGCTTCATTTCCTGATTTGATGTACTTATAGTAGATGTTTCACAGCAGTGTGCATACAGAACTTGGATATTTTGTGGAAAGCCACGCAGCTGTTTTTGCTGCGAGGATACATCAAATTCCAGTTCTGCAGGAGCTGCTGTCCAGTTTGGAGATGCAACCTGAGGGAGACAAGTTGCCATGGACAAAAAGATACTGCAGTCCAGGTCTGCATCTCCTTCTGGCTCCATCACAGAGGTTCCTGATGGCAGAACCTCCCACAGTACTGGAGGAGGAGGTGGTTGCTGCTCTCGTGTGCTGCCATTTGGGAGCTGGAGTGTGAGTTTGGGAAGCTCAGTCCAGCCAGTGGCGAGTGTGAGCTCCAGCCTTGGCAGCAGCTCTGGTGATGGACACATCCTGCCCTGTCTGCTCTTCCCAGAGCTTTGCTGGGAAGAAGTAAAGTGAGCCTTTGTCTGTGAGCAGACAGAGGGGAAGGATGGAGAAGGGGGAGCATTGCCGTGACTTGTTAGTTTGCTTGTGCCTCTTGCTGAAGCCTGAGGATTTATCTAGGTGAGAGCAATAGCCAGTGCTGGAACATGGCTGAGCAATAAAACACAACCTCTTCCCAAGCTGTTGGAGAAAGTCACAGGGTTGTAGCTGAGTAGGGTGAGCTTTAAGCATATCATTAACTGCAGCTGGTTCAGCTCATGCTTGCACACACATGAGCAGTTTTGTTTAGCTATTTTGGTTTGGGTTTTTTCCAATAGGTTTCTAGGTTTGTCTCAATTTCTTTCCATCGGGGTGAACATGTCCTTCAGTTCCATGTTTGATGACCATGTTGGGCTCCACATACTGAAAATGCTTGTGCTTTTAACCCCATTGCTTTGAACCCCATTGTTTTGTCTGTAAGCTGGTCTGCAGTCCCAGTTCCCAAGGGATTTGAGGAGCTCATGTGTTGCCATGTGTATTTGTATGTCTGTGCACATGGAAGATGGGGAGGACACGGATTTCTGGTATGTGGGGAAGAGGAAGTCAGAGGTACCAAGAGGGAACAAAGACATATTTGAAAGTGCTGAGAGTTAATTGCTTCAAGTGACAGCTGAGTGTCCTGTCTTCCAGAGGAATTGCTTCTCTGGACTTTCTGACAGTGCCTTTTCCCTCCAGAACCGGAGCCATCCACATTGGGGACCGGATCTTAGCGATCAACAACGTGAGCCTCAAGGGCAAACCGCTGAGCGAGGCCATCCACCTGCTGCAGATGGCAGGAGAGACTGTCACCCTCAAGATCAAGAAGCAGACAGAGAGTGAGTTGGGCAGCTGGGGTGAGGAGGGGGCAGGCTCACCCCAGCAGGGACCCCAGGCCATGGAGCAGCCACTGCTGGGGGATTTCTGCTGTGTGTTGTGGGAGGTGAGATGAGGCAGTGTGGTCATGGGCATGGCTGGGCACAGTGGGAAAATGTGTGTGTTTCTTGAACTTCTGACTCACAGATGAAAGAAAAGGCAACCCAGAGGTTCTCTGTGGTGATGGGAAGAGATGAAACAGCAGGTTTATTGGCAATAGTAATTTTTAATTTGGATTGACACCTTGTACTGTTGTTTCCACTTCCTGTGTCGGTGTTTCACACAGAAGTGAAGCAGAAGTTGTTTTTAGAAGTATAAGAATGTGGGATTTTTTGAAAATACAGCCCCCCTAAGCAAGCAAAAAGACTCTGAGTTGGTAGAAGCCATTAAAAATCCCCTATCTTTAATTAAACTTTTTGAAAACAATTGGCAATAGATCTGTTACACCTATTTTCCTGGCTTGGGGTCCTAAAATCAATATTCAAAGCATCTAACTTCATCCTAGGGATCCCCTTCTGCTTTCCCTGCCAAGCTCCCTGTGGCCTTGAAGCTGTTGTTGACATGGTATAAAAAAGAAGAAGCATACTTAGACTGGCAGGCCACTGTTTCTTGGGGACAGAAGGGTGATTGGAAAAAAAGAGGGATCATGCAAACTTTTCTCCGTGATTGCATAGCCATAGCCAAAAACAGAGGCTTTTTCATTAAATTCAAAAAGTGACAGGTGCATTCTGGCTTCATTTCAGTCTCTCCTACCCCCAGTATTTTCCTTTATTTTTTTTTGTGCCATGCTTCTGCAGTCTGTAGATTTGGCTGGGCTTACCCAGCTAATGGTCCAGAGTGCTGTGGGAATTAGAAGAAATCAAGAGATAAAGCTTTTCCAAGCTAGCGTGGCCCTTGGGATGCCTGTCCTGCATCTGAAAAAGTGGCATCACTCTTAAACACAGAATTTCTATAGACCTCAAAGGAGTTTGCAAATGTGTTGGAATGCACCTGTTTTACAAATGGACGAAGACTGGGCAGGGAGTAGGGACATGGCAAATAGAGGTAGAACTGGGGAACTGATTCCTCTTCAAGAAGCCCCAGTCTCTTCCCCTGTAGCCAAATGTCTTGGTCTTTGGTCTGAAATGCTCTTTTTTTGCCCCTGCTGACACTTGCATTGTCACAGCCACTTGGTAAAATAATTGACATGCAAGTGCCTGTTGGAGACTTGTTAATCATTCTGAGAATGAAGCAGGTGTAATTGAAATTTCAAGGTAATCTTGAGTTAATCATGGTGAGCAATCTTCTGAAGGCTTGGAAAATAGGGACTTTCAGGACACCGGGCTTTGTTTGGTAAAATAGTCTGTCCTCATTGACAAATGCAGACTTTGAGAGGGCTTTTTATCCCTCAGGTCAGAAATCCAGGGTGTGGACGGCTAACAGGATATCTAATCAACAAGGACTTTAAAATATTCAGTACAAAGAAGTTGCTTGTGCTGCGAAATCATTCTTTGCATAGCTTTTTGCCTGAAACGAAATTTGATATAATGATAATAAGGGCCTGTTAGCACTGAAATAATGAAAGGGAAGGTCTGAGCTTCATCATTCACATTCAGCTCCAATTTTCCGATCACTAGTCAGGGAAAAACCAGCCTCGAAATACCACACCCAGGAATTCTACTGTTGTCATGGAACTGCATGGGAGACTCTGGAGAGGTGGTGATTAGCCTCGAGTTGTTGCGAGGTTGTACAGTCGTGGAAGAGGGCTGTAATTTCAGCAGTGGTGTTTGTCATTGCAGTCTCATTAAAACATCTGTTTGTAGCCAAGGTTGCTGCCAGCACCTGCCCTGGTGCTGCTCTGAGTGTAAAGGAGCCCCTCTGAGACCAGAGAAGCTACAGGGTATTGCTTGCAGGGGCCAACACTTCTCTGGGCAGTGCTGTTTGGAGGAAGCTTCCAAAGGCACAGGAAGATGCGCTTGTGAATTGAGATTAGGTCCCAACCCTCTCATATGTGGTAATCCTCAAATCCCCATGGCTGCTCCTTGTATTCCTTGTGCTAAAAACTCACAAAGGCATTTTTTCTTGATTCATCTCGAGATAAGAGTAATGCATTAAATCCTTTCAGCTTCATTGCACATGCCTTTCTCAGCTACTTTTGAAGAGCTAAAGAGGTGCTTTAAAGACTTACAGTACCTGGGCTTCCTCCCGTGTCAGCATAAGCTTTTCCCTGAGGCTTGCTCTTCGTGCCTGCTAAAGCAAGATGTTCTGGTTGCAGAGTCCTACCCCAAGAAGTCGGGGAGCATAAACGAAGTAAGCGACCCAGAAGATGAGCTGACAGACTCCCAGAAAACTAGCAAGCTGTCTGAGATATACTCCACCACAATTCCGAGTGTGGACAATACTGTGGAGTCCTGGGATGGCTCTGCCATTGATGCTGGGTATGGAAGTCAAGGTAAGCCAGGGTTGTGTTTTCTTAGGGGTTTCTGGTCTCTCTAGGTCCTGCCTCTGAACATGAGCCAAAGCCTGTGGCCTGACCACATTTGTATGGCCTCTCACTTCCAGCAAGGAACAAAATGTATTTTAGAATGCACTCATGTGGTGCTTTGAGTTGGTGTATCTGTTTTAGGCTTTTATTGGCACATTTGTTCTGGCTTATATGGCATCATACTGTTCTCATCATTTTCAAAACCATTACAACACTTTATAATTCACATAATCAGAGACAGTATTCAGTGGCCGTATGTTTTACGGAGTATTTGGTCCATAGCTCACTTTTATTTCTCCAGAGAGGCCTTGTAGGACATAAAATCCTCTTCATGATGTTTTAAAATCCACAAGAATGTCTTGTGACTAGAAGCACTTGCTTAGCAAAATAATTAAGGTAATACTACAAGAAAGTATCTCTAACTCTCTAGTGAGTGATCAGATGAACACGTGTCTTTGAGGTCAGGTTTATTCAGCTGTAGCTTCTAGCAGATGTGGAACTGGAATAGAGGATACTTTAGTCATGGGAATATATTTTTACTTGGAGAAAAGCACTGGAAAACAGTTATACCAGTTCAGATTTAGTGATGTAAGCTAGTATTAGCCTGTGTTGAAACAAACCAAAATCCTGAATCAACGCTGCAGCAGGAAATTGGTGGAAAAACTCCTGTCCAGAACAGAATGTGAAAATGGGGAGGGATGCTGCAGGGTGCTGCTGCAAAGTATGAGTGTGCTGTGCTCACTGCACTCTGTCTGAGTTCAAAGGACAGCACTGCCCAGGTGTCTCTTTTCCCATCCCTGCACCTTCCTTCAGTCTCTGTTGGTCTGAAGTCTTAATTTGGGAGCACAGTTGGGACTGGAGGCTTCATTAAGGAGGAATCCCCTTGCCTTCATAATGCTGCAATCCTTCTCCATCTAATTGAATGTTAGCACAAGTTGGACACTGGGAAGTGATTGCTTTGCCGGTAAATTGAGAACAAGTAATTGAGCACAGAGCCCCAGGGAGTGGGGCTGGTGCCAAGTTGCCCAAGATCCACACACTGCAACTTTGCTTCAGGGGCTCTCTTGTCTTCCCTGGTAATTGCATTTGGCTGCATGGTGGTGCAGTGGTGCTGGCTGGGAAGGGGGATGCTGGAAGGTAGGGAGAAGGGCTTGGAGGGTTGCCCATGAGATCGGCAGGGAAGGTAGGGGGCAGGGAAACCTGGGATTCAAAGAGCCGGGAGATTGGGGGTTACACCCCAAATGGAGAACTACAGATCAGGCTCTGCAGCCTTGCAGGCTTTTGGGTTCATCCACAGCAGCTCAAGGAAGGATTTTGGCTGGGAAGCTGTGCTGGGCATGGTGGGAACATGCCACCAGGTGGCTCTGAATCCCAAGGATCCAGCCCTTCTCTCTGGAAGGAGGAGGTGAATTCGTACGGGCGCCAAGTGACTGCTCTGGACACGTGCCCCTGTGCCCAGCCCAGACCTGCTGCCCACCCGCAGCAGGGACCTGCATCCAGGCCCTTGTCCTGCTCTGGCAGGCAGTGCGTGCCTCTCACTGCTGTAAGATGTTGGCAAGCAATTTTCCTGGGGCTCTCTCCAGAGAAGTCTAACCTTTAAAAACACACAGAGGAAACACACAGTTAAGTGAAATAACAGGCCTTGGCATTTTCAGAGAAAGTGTTGGCGTCGTCTTTGGGTATTTCCAGTGCTCTTAGCTGTTTAGGAGGTGAAGTCTCCCTTAATTACATGTTTCTCCATTACTTCTTCCTGTTCGCTTGGCACAGCGTGTATGGGAGCGTATGGTGTTTCTTGGAAAGGCTCTGAGGATTTCTCTGAAACACTGAATGGGCAGTTAGGAGGTGGGCAGGGGACTCAGGAGATTTATTTCTACTGCAGATGGCACTGACACTGTTGTGGAATGTTCTGTTTTGGAAGTTTTCTTTTTAGGCAGCTTCTCATGAGACTTGAGGATCTTGTGACTTGGTAGTAGTGATGGATTTTCATCTCTGGAGTAAGGCACTGCAGTATGGAAAAGTCTATGGGGGCAGATGTAGTGAAACTTGTCTGATATCATACTAACAGTCTGTATTGATCTCCTGTCAAATGTGATACAGATGAGCCTCCTCTGCTCTCAAGTCAGCAGAGTTTTACATCCTATTCCTTGCCTTTCATGCACACATCCATGAAGCAGTTTCCTGTGCCTGCAACAGTTGATCCCAAGGGCATGGGAATTCTGAGGGAACCAGCTGGCAGCCCTTAGGATCAGAACTGACCCTTTCTCATTACCACTTCTGAGGGAAGCTTGTCAGGATCTTCCCTTTGCCCTTTGAAGGATTTGTATTTAAAGGTGGCTGATTCAACAACATCATTTCTGCTGGGTTCAGTGTGGAAACAGGAGCTGTTAACCACAGCTGGAACTGGCTGGGGCCAGGATCTACATCTGTGGGTATGTGTACTCCCAGGTCTGTGGATCCCAGACCCACACTATAAAACTACTGAGAAGCATGGGAGAGAGGGGCATCCCATGTCAACATCCTGAGAAGCTGCTTTGGTTAAAGCCAGAAGAGATCAGAAGAACTGCTTTTGGATGACTGAGATGGAAAGTGTGCAATCCATGTGGCCTCATGTTTGGGACCTAGGGAAGGAGGCTCTCCTGGTTCTGCATGTCTCACTCCATTTGGGGTTTCTGACCAGGTATTGCCCTTTCTCTTCCTCCACTCCCTCTTGCCTTCCCTAGGTACCTATATACCCCAGGCTGCCGGCATAGCCCTCCATCCACACGAGTGGAGACACAGCAGGCAAAGGAGCAGCACCCCTCCAGCAGACCCCAGGAAAAACTACCCCTACATGGATGGAAGCTTCAGTGAAGATGACTGGGACAAGCCCAGCAGGTACGGAGAGGTGGGAGGAGGCAGGGAGATGTTTGGAGGTATGGGTGTCACTGCATTAGGGACAAGGGGGGCATGGGAATGTGATGGAGCAGCCAGTGATGTCCCTATCTTGGCATCAGGCAGCCATGGGGAAGGATGCTGGTGGTGCACCGGCTGTGTTGGGCCACCTCCACATTGCCAGGTTACCCTGAGTGTAGCTCTGTGACACCTCTGCCATAGCCAGGTGACATTTGTGTCTGGAGTTAGGGTGGTCTCAGCTGCATGGACCACAGGTTCCTACCATGTTTCTTACTCCTGCCATGTAGAGGCTGCAGTATTTTCATAGATTCCATGTAATAGACATGGTCAGGACTCTCCCTGTATGTATTGGCCAGACTTTTTTGAGTAAGGATGCAGCTTCACAACAGCTCACTGCCACAAAGCAAAAGAGGCCAACCAAACTCCCAGAGGGTCAGTGTGAGGTTGCATGTCCGTGTTAAAATCTACGGAAACTGTGGCTGGATTTTCTCTCCCATCACACTTTGGCTCTTCCAACACTTCAAAGCTCCACGGAGTGAACATGGTCGTTAATCCCCCGGCTCAGCCAGCATGGGGAAAATTCTGTAACACCCCGTGAGGCCAGGGAGTAGGCTGCAGCTGCCCCTTGCTTTGGGTGAAAATCCTTCTGGAGCTGCCTTGGCCAGAGGCTGCCCCTCACTGAGCCACACATAATGGAAAAGCCCCATTGCTTCAAAACTTCCCCTCCCCTCAACATTCTCCAGAGTCCCCATAGTTGTGTGTGTCGTGTTGTTACTGTCAGTTCTTTTTTTTCCCATTTTTTTCCTTAACTTTGTTTGTCCAAACAAAACCCTTAGAACATCTCATGGCCATTTCCACCTATTTAAAGATGATCAAGCTGGCAGGAAGGCTGGCAGCGCCGGAGACTTTGTTCTTGTTTTGCCTCTCAGCAAGAGCCAGATCACAGAGGTCACTGATCCCTCGTGGCCCTCCTGGAGAGGCTGCTGGCAGCTGAAGTTGGCAAATCTGAGCCCTCGAAACCCCCCGTGTTCCTAGTGAGGACTCCAAGCCCTGATGTCAAAGTGCAAATGAAATGGTTCATGCTGCTGACCCCTCTTTATTAGAGAGAAAAACAAACCCTGACTACCTTTAGCCTGGAAAAACCTGCTGATCCAGTGCTGTGGGAGCCCATTCTGATTCATCTGTGTCCTGGATGTGTTTGTGTATTGCTGCTCTGAGAGGCAAGACACTGGTAACTAGAATGGACATTTGCCTTTTTGGGAACCTGAGAGCAGAGGAAGGAAATGAGTAAGGGGAAAGAATCAAAAATTCGTTTTTGGGGGAAATTTTGGTTTGTTTTTATAAAGTCTTGCTGGGTGTTTATTTGACCTTTCTGCCTGGCGTAAAGGCTACTGTCCTTTAAAAGCTGATGAAAGGTAGGGGGCGAATTTAAAATACAATAACTATGTCAGATACTGCTCTCTTCAGGAAGTCCATGATCCCACAAGGAGCAAATGGGTGTGTGAGTGAGTTTCTGCCTGCTACAGACTCCTATTTCAACCAGAGGATGAAAAGGAAAGTGTGTGCTAAAGACTTTGCAGTTGTTAGACATCTGAAAAAAGCTCTATTAATAGACCAAGGGGTCATTATATATTTAATGGAGGCCAAGTTCTCTGTGACATGTACTCAGGTAAAATATATTGACTTTGCTGAGTGGCTCTGGTGGATGAATGTCCCTTCCTGTCTGTGGAGCTGAAGACCGCAAGGCCATGCAAGATACTACCAGATGTTGCAGAGCTGGGGCATCTTCCATGCAGCTCCTTATAAGATATGTATAAGATGCATTAGGGCTGCCCTAATGTCCCCTTGGGCTCTCTTTCCATGACACATTAGTGGGTTTATAGTGATCTTGATTTAACACCACAGAGGGTTTCCTTCAAGAGGCTCCTGTTAAACAGAGCACTGGTGGTCTGAGTTTTGCAGCCTGGTGTTCAGTAAGCAATGTCCAGCATCACCTGCTTTTCTAGCTTGTTCAGAGGATTTCACCATGTTTGATTCAGAGGTATGAGAATTGACCCTGGCTTGTGGTCAGATATAAAAAGTGCTGAAACTGCCAAGATGGGGAATTGCAGAACCCCCAGCACATGGTGTTCACATTAACATGTGTTTGTACCAGCTTGAGAGAGGTTCTCTCTAACCTTACTCTCTGTTGTAGACAGAACTGGTGGCAAACTTTGCACAGCTGTAAGTGCCAAGACTGCTATGCAGCAAAAAAAAGAGAGACCTTCTGAAAGTAACAGCTCAGTTCCCTGGCCATCCCAAAGCAAATGAAACTCGGTTTGTATGGGTTGTACATGACACTGTTGATACTGCTGGCCGTAGTGTGCGTTTGCTTGTCCAGCCCAGGGCAATCATTTTTATATACATCTTTGCATTATTTACTCTCATAGAGACCTGATGTATTTATCATTTTCTCACCATGTCTGTTACCCTCTGTGTTTTTCTCTCTCTTCTCAGGTGTTCTGTGTCTCAGATCTGAGCTCTATTCCATCAGCCTTTGTACTAACAGTCTCTGAGGCTCCTGGTTTACCCATAACGCATCCTTTTCTCTTTCACTTCTCTATTTCACCAAAACGTCTTCCTAAACCTACAATCTTCCTACAGGCACTTTTTAATTTACCCTTTGAACTTTGACATTACTACACCAACTTAATTCTTCCTTTGAAGGACACTTGCCCCGTTAGTAAATGCATGGAGGTCTCGTATGTGGACTCTTGTTTGAAAAGTTCATATTGTTTGCTTTTGTATATGAAGACTCTTCAAGTCTGCTTTTACTGGTGAACACTTGCTGTAGCCTTGCAGCTTTCACCCCGCTGCAGAAGAGTGCTGACAATATTTGGTTCCTACGTTACAACAGATACCCCAACCGCCAAAATGGCCTTGAGACCACTCACGAGGACAATTTTTGGCGTGTTTTTGGAGAAGCTTTGGAGGATTTGGAAACATGCGGCCAGTCTGAACTTTTGAGGGAGATTGAGGTAAATCACTTTCTGAATTTGCTGCTGACCTGACTGTTTTGCTCTTTCCATAAGTGTTAGACCGTTTCCCCAGATCTGTTACTTGCCCATAGCATCCCTGAGCTGCTGGTGGTGTGAAGAAGGGTTCGGGTTTAATTCATGTCAGGCTTTGTGCCAGTGGGTAACTCTGCCTCATTCTACAGCTGCTTGTGTGTGCTCTTTCCCTGAGCCCGTGTCTTGCCCGCCAGGAACTCCACGCCCTTTTTGCGAACTGTTGCTGGCTAATAATCTTCACATGACAGTTGGCAAGCCTTCCCTATCCAACTGTAAACCCTCTCCTTGGAAAGATATTGTCTGTCCAAAGCACTTGAAGGCCAAGTGAAAGGAGCCCCTTAGACCCCCATTGGGACTGAAGCCTTGGCTTGCTTCAAGTGCAGACAGCACGCGTATCTTGCATTCAGCTGTCACTCTGCCGGAAAATGTTTTAGAGAAATAGGTAATTGGAAGCTTTTCAGCCAGCCTTCCCCATGGAAAAATCTGAGAAAGTAATTGCTTCCTGCAGAAATAAAGGTGTTTCCTCTCTTCACAAACCACTTTCTCTTTTCTTTATCCAAAATGCTTTGGAGGTCATGTTATTGTGTCCGGTTATAGGATGAGGAGCCTGGATTTCTAAGTCATGGGATGCAAATAAAGGCCCCCCTTGAGACTGTGAGCAGCAGGAAGAAACCTGCCTGGCAGGATGAGGCCTGTGCTGCTCCCTTCCCTAGTTCAGCTCCTACTTCCTGAACGAAGGAGGAGGACCCTGTGAGACCGTCTCTCCCTGTGCCTTCCAGGTGCAGAGGACTGGAGAGAACTCACTGGATCATGCCCTCCACCACTCCCAGTGGGACAGGTTTTATGTACAGTTGCATATTGCTGAGGCTTCAGAGAAAAAAGGCAACTTCTGACTAATTGAAGGTCAAAAAGGAAAGTCCTGCTTTGGTTTGTATTGTGGCAAGGGACTTGCTAATTGTTCTTTCCTCCTTGATCCTTAGCAACTGTAAGTGGAGGAGGAAATCTCAATTAAATTTATTGTGCTGAAGCATGGAATGCTGTTTTTATTATCTTAACTGCTTCAGAAAATGACTTAAAAAAACACCAGAACACATTCAAAATCCCAAATCCCCAGCCCTCCCAAACTATAACTTTTTCCCTTGATCACTTATTTCCTGGATCTGAATGTACTAAGAAATGAGTTTAGGCAGCTGCTCTCAACCTTTCTGAACTGTTGTTGGCTGCTTAAGAGACAGTACCTCTCTGAAATGATGCATAAATATTGCTTTTCTGCTGGCATCTAAATGCAAAAGAAGGGATTTGTTGGACTCTCTTTCCTTTTCCAGGGGTCTGTGGTGCAATTGCTGGTTTATGCTGTTTGGAACTTTGACAGTTACAGAAATGTTTATAAACATGTAAAGGAGTCTTATTGAAAGCTGAGCACCTCCAGGATTTCTGTGTATTAAGCACTTTTCTAGAATATTTTGAAAGTTTTGGGGTCAGAAGGGAAGTGCTCTGTTTTTTAGCAAGAATCTGTTGGGTTCAACTCCCCTTTTATCAAATCCTCAATACTACTAATCCATTCCTCCCTCTCCATATGCTCAGCCTTTGGGAAGTGTGCTGTGTGATCTGCAGTGCTCATTGGGGCCTTTGCTATATTTCTACATTATTAGCCCCAGCTCTCAGCCTCCTGTGATTTTATGACAGTCAGAGATTTGATTTGTTTGTATTTTTTTAAAAAATTGCCCCTTCAAGCTTTGCTTCTGGAAAAGAAGAGCCATGCAAGGTGACCCATGATAGCCTGGAAACAGGTTCATACACAGTAGGAATCCCCTTCCAGACCATGAGTATGGGAAGAAACAGGCTTTTCCCAGTAAAGTGTGTGTCTCTGCTTTGCTTTGAGGGCAGCCAAGACATGGGAAAAATAATGCAGGGCAGCCACAGACTAGAGAAGACGGGAACAGCCCTTTTTGCTGCTTGCACTAAACCTAAAGCTTATGGAAAAACTGTAGGAAATTGCTTATGATACTGCAAGGAGGATTTAAATGCCTTGAAGATGGAAAAGGAGTCAAATGCTGTTGGGTACTGGTTGGTTGTGGTATTTGCAGCCTGTGAGGGAGGGCAGTGGCATGGTGTGCACAGACCTTTTTGTTTTCCCTGATTCTGCAGTGCTGGGACAGCGCAGCACAGCACAACATCCTGAGGCTGCCCGAGGGCAGTGACCAAATGTACCCTGGTTGGCTGTGCTGTTGTTTGTTAGTCTGCCTTTCAAGTATGTGGTAAGTCGGTGTCCTTGCAGCATGTAGGTATTTGAGTTTTGCCCAAACTTGAGCTGATCAAGTCATGTGTGAAGACCTGAAAAGTGCAAAACTGAAAGGTTTTCTGTATTTCATCCAACCCTTTTTGAGATAACACGGGTACTGCTGGCATTTTCCTACTGCCACCATAATTCACTTTGCTTGCCTTTGTTCCATCTTGGAGCAAAGAGCTGGAGGGTCTTGATTAGAGAATTAGTTGGATGATATTTCCCCTGGGCACAGGAGCAATTACTGACTTGCCACATTTAGTGTTGAAGAATTTTGCTGTCTGCTCCCTACCTTTCCTTTAATTTCATCTACCTTTCAACATTTATTGGGACTGCAGACCTTTTGAGCCTGAACTTTGAAATTACAGGTTTCGTTATGCTGTTTAAATGGACTCTATGACCTGGAGCTGGCTGAGGTTCCACAGACTGGATTCTTGACTCTGTTGTTAGCTTTGATCAATGTAATCTCATTAGTGAAAAGCATTGCCAAATGGAGTCGAATCTACTTAAGGGCATCTTTTAATGGATGCTATCAAGGATGACCAGGCTTAAATACTACTTAATTTCATATTTTTAACTCAGTTTTGCTCAGTGACAGCTCCTATTTAGTGACAGATAAAATCCTAATTTTTGTGCAGAATTGGCCTCAGAGGAGTCCCAGGCATTGACTCCCCTGGGCCATTGCCAGCACTGTGTGATGCTGGAGGGGAGCTGCAGCCTGCAGAGGTAGGCTGGAGAACCAGGCAGACAGTGGTTCCTCTGGGAGCTCCCTGAGAATATTATATTCATCCTTCTTGACTATCAAGATGGTTCATGCACAAGATGAGGCCTGCCTGGCCCTGTTTGTGTAGAAGGGGTCATGGAAAAATAAGGCAATGCTTCACAAATGCTTCCCTTTCTGAGATTAAGCTCCCTGTTGGGGTGGGGGTGGAGGGCACAAAGTGGCTCAGCCATAGAGCTGGAAGCAGGCTCCCAAGGTCTGGGAATGGCTCTTACAGGCAACAGGAAGAGCTTCTTGGTACTTATTTTCTGATTAATGAGAGCAGTGGTGCTGCCATGCTGGCTGTGACGCTTTGGCGGCCGCGTGGTCCGTCTCTTCCTACTGCTGACTCAGCAGAGTGACGTTGTGCCCTCGCCCTGCAGGCGTCCATCATGACAGGGAGTGTGCACAACCTGGGCCTGGAGGGCAGCAAGCTGCTCCTGGACTCTGTCAACCCCTCGGGAATGAGCCCACTGAGGAAAACCAGCTCCAGCTGCAGCGACGGACAGACTGAGGGCAGCAGCTCTCCTGCCAAGAAGAACGAGAGGAACCTGGACATGAAGAAGATCGAGAAGGAGATGCAGGAAATCATGTCCCCGACCCCCCTTGAGTTTCACAAGGTTTGTGTCCCCAAGGGTGGATGTAACTGTGGCACTGTAATACCTCAGTGGTTAAAGCTGTAGAAGCTTTGCAGCCTTGTAAAAAATCTGCTTTGCTCAGAGGGACCCCCAGAAACTGGTCCTTGTTAAAGTTGGTCCTCACCAAGGTCTGCAGCAAAGGTTTCCAGAAGATCGGATTAAGATGAAGGAGCCCCATCAGAAGAGTAATGGGATTTAGCTGCCATGGTTCAGCAGGGTTCAAACCTGGGCTTTGCTATTTCTCTTTATATATAAGGTTTCCAGGTCCTTGTGTTTTGGAGTTTGTTAATTGGTGCTACAGAAAAAAGTGAGAGAGCTCAAAGTATCGCCCCCTGAAGATCCATCAGCTCTTTTCCTGTGGTACACTCCATGTAGTAGGCCACTTCTCAAATAAAAAATGACTTATTTTCCCTCCGCTTCCACTCCAGTGATGGGATACTGGTTTGATTTCAGCATCCAGCTGAACATAGCCAGTTTAACCATTGTGCAAGGCAACGGTAATTAGAAAAAGTAATTAACTGTAGAAGCTGCTGATGTAGAATGCAAGCAGGGAAGGGAGCTGGAGAGGTTTCAAAACTTTTGATTGCCTTTTTCTTTCCTAGTGTGACTTCAGAATGAAACCTGTAGTTATGGTAGCTGGAAAAAACAACTTTTTCATGTTTGATCTGCTTTTGCCCTTCAGGGCATGGCAAATGTGTCTTTAAATAAAACTCCTTGGTACCTGAAGGAGGAGAGCTGTGTAATTAGGCATATTATAGAGTGACTCTTCATTCTGCTGGAGCATCTGGTGTTGGCTGTATTTGGAAATGAGGTTGAGGCCAGGTGGGATGCTCCTGTGCATCATCCTGAGCATTGTCCTTCCCCAGGACCACAGTTCCATGAGGCTCACCCAGCCAGGAGCACAGTCATGGAGTGTGAGCCATGGGAGAGATTTACTCACAGTTCATGGGAGGCAAGGGGAGATTTTGGTAGTGTTGGGGAATCTGTTGTCCCTGGTTCCCAGTGTTACACCAGGGCAAGACACATTTCTAACTGCTCTCCTCCTTTAGACAAGGCCAAAGAGTGACATGCCCAAGGGAAGGATGGTGAGGTTGCCCATTTCTTGTGCTCAGAACGTCAGCACTTTCTGATACGAATTTTCTGAAAAGGACTTGTAAATAATATGGAGAATTTTAGATGTTCCTGCTGAGTGATGTATTAAAAATGAGCTGCCTTCACATTTGACTCACTACATTAAAAATTCCCTGTGAACATGTTGATCTTTCATGTGCTGGTCTGGCACACACGGAGGATACACAGCATAACCTGGGCCAGGGAAGGCGATGCTCCATTAAAAACACTTGTTTGTTGCTCTTTGAGTGAAACATGAGTGCTGACTGTATTACACTGCTCGCATTTCCTTCCACATCCAAGGGCGAGGGACTGTCATGGGGTTGGTTTTATGCCAGTCACCAAAGCAATTCTCCCTGTGGTGATGGTGTCAGGGAAATAAGGCTTAGTCTCTGTTATCTGCTCAGGCTAAGAAAAACCCACCCAGGAGACCCAGAGCAGAATTGCTGTAGGTCTGCATGCATTGCTCATGCTGCTCCCATCCTGGCAGCCCTGTATATCACCTCCTTACTCTGCTGCATTGAAACCTGCTTCTTCTCTTTCTGCCTCTCCAGATGACACTCCACAAAGACCCGGAGAGCGAAGACTTTGGATTCAGTTTGTCGGATGGCCTGTTAGAAAAAGGTGTCTATGTAAATATGGTCCGTCCGGATGGGCCAGCAGATCAGTGTGGCCTCAAGCCATATGACAGAGTGCTTCAGGTAATAAATGCAAAATGCAGTTCTGGAGGCTGGGACGGAGTGAATGAGTGGCTGAGAGGAAGAGAGAAGTGAGACCCATCCATGGCAGCACTAACTTTAATGAAAGGTAATAGTTAGCCAACTAGGTGAGCTCTTAGCCACCAACTCAATGGGACCTATGTTTTATAACAGGAAATCACTAGGTAGTACCTTCAGGTGGTACCCCATGTGGTACTCCTAGGTTACAGTAGTCCAGGGCACAGTCTGTTCTGGCACTGGCCTTTTTGAGCTTGGACAGCTCCAAACAAGCAAAAAGCTATGTTGCTTCCTTTCCTCACCCTCAGTCCTATTCCTGGTTTTTGGATGAACCAGACTGTATTGACCAGTATGTGTTGCTGTGAAGCCCCTTGTGGAATTAAGTGATGTTCATGAAGTTCTGTGCATGCCTTTGACAACTAGAAGAGTTTTCTAGGAAACACATCCTTCAAGCAAGGTATTTTTTATGGATATTTTTCTTTGAAAAATGCTTCATTGGAAATGACTGATGCAGAAACAGAATAAAAACTCTGGCCAAAAGCACAGTCTGTAATAGATGTGCCCTGGGCATATTGGACTACCAGAGGGACAGAAAAAGCCTGGTGAAGTTTGGAATTTGGAGAGGAGCTCTGTATGGATGAAAATCAACTATTTTAGCTTTGAGGCAGCTCAAACAGCATCTGAAGGAAATGCAACCTCTATGGAAAAATTACCACCATTTGGAAATGCAGATATTGTGACCATATTTGGAAACACTCAGATGTTTAGTTTTACTGATTTCTAGGCGGGGGTTCTTAGCAGTTGGATTAGAGCCAATACTTTATGTACATCAGGTAACTGGAGGACTGGCAGCACTGTGGGGAACCTTGTTTAAGCTTGTTATGGTCTCTAGCCAGTTGGCTGCTATACAATTATTCCTTCTCAGCTTCAAATAAAAGATGGTGCAAGAATGAGCAAGAAGCTAATTAGGCTCTGAGCTGCCTTTCTGTTCAGTGTTGGATGTGTTGCTTTTTGCAAGTGCCAAGTGCTCTGGGAGGTGTGCCCAAAATCCTAAACAGAGCGGCGTGGAGACTTTGGACACCCTTTTTCCACATGCTGTGCTGCACAGCTCACACTTACGGGCACACGAGGCGACTGCCATCATGTTGATGTGAGGAGTTGGGAATGAGGGATTGCAGACGTGCTACCGGTGACTCCCCTCAAGAAGCGCTGCTGAGGATGCTGCACAGTGCTGCTGATTGTGGGCACAGTGACATGCCTGAAGGCCAGAGAAACACCTCATCCCTGCTGTCACAGACCCTCTGCCTCTCGGCTGCATGGATTAACTGGAGCATGGCATTGCACTAATGGCACTTCTGCACTGGAGCTGCCTGGCTGGCACAGAGCAGGGGCAGAGCAAGCTCGTGGTTTATCTCTCCTTGTCCATGCGCGGGCTAGAAATTGTCCCTGTGCTGTAAGGAGCAGTACTGGGGTCTCTGCAGACACCAGCTAGGGTGAGGGGACACTGCTGTTTTCACAGACCCAGCACTGTGGGCATGCATTAATTCTGGGAAGGGGCTTGGGATGGAAGGGTTGTATGGAGCCAAATATCCAGCCCTTACCCAAAGAAGGAAGCAACACCTGGCCCCAGGGGTTATGTTCACTCCAAAGGTGTATGGAAAATTCCTTTCTCCTTTCCCTGCTTCCCATCCCCGTGCCATTTGCCAGCCTGCTCTGTCCCAGAGCTGTCATGGCATCAAGCCCAAGTGTTCTGGTAGCTGTAGGCAAGAGAGCTGGGATGGTTTCTCCAGATGACCCAGCCTAG
Source organism: Aphelocoma coerulescens (assembly GCF_041296385.1). Lineage (NCBI taxonomy): Eukaryota > Metazoa > Chordata > Aves > Passeriformes > Corvidae > Aphelocoma > Aphelocoma coerulescens. Next base: position 11,782,715 of record NC_091026.1, on the reverse strand, counting down.
AAATGTGCTTGAAGGTCTGCAAGAGCCAGCAGTAACTGCTTTCACTGCTGAATCCTACAGAGAGAATTTGCAGCTGCCTCCTGAGCCCACATGAAATGCATCCAGATTCCTGTGAAATGAAGGATATAAATGGGGAGAATGGAAGCAGAAACTGCTCAGTATAGTCTGGGTTTACTTCTGGCTGAGCTGGAAAATGGTTGCCAGAAGCCTTAGGGCTTTATTTGTTTTCTAGGTGCTGAATACTTGGCACCACAAATTTAAGGCCAGTAAAAGCCATGATGACAAAAAAGAAAATGGAAAATGGCAACATTTTTTCTACAGGCTTGAACAGGAGAACTGGTTTTGGGCCCTGCAGCGTTTAATATTTTTAATAGTGCCCCAGGCACTGGGGTCAGGGCTCATGCCTGGCCCAGACTTTCTTTTCCCCTTCCTCAATCAGTTACTGCATCACTCCTCAGCTAAGTGCAGATGCTCATTCTGAAGGGGTGCTTCTGCTCTGCTCCATTATGAACCTGGAACCAGGGACCCCCAAGAGTTGCGTGTTTTGTCCAGCTGGGATTTAGCACTAATCTTGCATTTGCTGACTAACAAACATGATCTTTCTGTTGTTCCTCCCCATGGCACGTCCCAAATCCATCCCGGCAGGTAAACCGCATCCGAACGAGAGACTTTGACTGCTGTCTGGCCGTTCCCTTGATTTCAGAGGCTGGAGATAAGCTGGACCTGGTGATTAGCCGGAACCCCTTGGCACTGGCTGCCAATGCTCCCTCGGAGGGGAACAGAGAGCTCCCGGCGCAGGTCCCCCGCGGCGCCGAGGTCAAGGCAAGTGTCCAGACGCTCTGAGCAGCGGGAGCAGAGCACATGAGGCCTCTGCTGAGCTCTTGTGGTATCTGGGGTGTTTCTCTTGATTTTTTGCACTGGTATTTGTAAATGCTGTATGTACCATAACCTGCAAGTGGGGAGTTAGGTCTTAAGTGAGCCTGTAGACCTCCATATATTGCTGGAAAGGTCAAAGCTGGGTGTGCATCTGGGGCTGTGGCAGTGGCAGCAGTGGGACAAACTGCCAGCGGGAGGAAGGAGCATCCACAGCCATCCCCCATGTCGGGGCATCCCCCTGTGCTCCTGCCATCGAGTGTACAGCGTCCTGCTTCAGACATCCTCCTCACCCTGAAAGGCCTTGGCCATCGTACAAACACACATGGTGCTATTATGTTCCTTGTTTGCTCAGTTAATCACATACAGCAGGACTGAAATGCCTTTCCTTTTATGTTGTGCCCAGCTCCATCCTTTCAACACTCCTGGCAAACCAATTCCTGCAGTCCCTTGCACTCCCGGTGCAGGGCTGTGGAGAGAGCTGTTAGAAGACACTTCAAAATGTGCTTGTGAGTGGCTAAATGCAATTCTTGTGCAAAAACTGGTATTTGCAGCTGTCTTCTTCCAGCTCCGTCCAAACTCCCTGCCAGATCTGGCTTGCCCTGTGATGGGATGAGGCACCTCGTGCGGCTGATTCCCATGAGCAGTGTTGTTACCTGTGCTGAGTAGTGACTACAGAGTAGAGGCCATACCCAGGGCTAAAGGCCCTGAGTACCTGCCTGAATCCCCCTTGTTTGTCTGAGCTTTATGGAGATCTCTTGCTTGCAAACCTGGCCTGTGCCTGGAAATAGATAGCAGAATAGTGAAATTCCCAGGGCTGCCCCTGATGTTTTGGATCAATGAAACCTTGCTGTCTCCTCTGAGGCAGAGGAGGCAGAGGCATGACAACCCCTTGGTTGGGTGGTGATTGTGTCCTGTGTCCCTGTGGGCTGGGTGGTGTGTGCCCCTTTGCCTGTTGCTGGCGTCTCGTAGCCCCGCGGCCGCTCCCCTCCCGCCTGAGAGCCCCTGGCCCTGCGTGGCAGAGGGGCTGTGATGTTTGCATTGCCTGCCCTCTTTCCCATACTAGCACTTTATGATGATGTTCATGTCCTGGTGGCAGCCTGAGGCCGGCGTCGCTTTCCCCGGGAAGGCCTGGGCAGTGGAGTGGAAGAGCTCACTCAGTTGGATATGGCAGCTCCGGAGCCCACTGCCCTCTTTCCCTGCTTGCCCTTCCAGTTCCTCCCTCCCCACCTGCACGCCAGTGGAGTGTGGAGGTTGTTGGGTGGGTGTACAGCATGTGTGTGTTCGCTTTGCTGAGCCAGGACTTGTCCCCACACTGTCTGTCCCTGACATCCCCCAGTGACAGCAAAACGTATGCGGGTGTTTCCTCCAGGCACGGCCCCATCCATCTCTTTGTCGTTGTAGGCATTTTCTCTTTGAGTATGCAATATCCCATACCATTGCTGCCACACCTAGATAATGTGCCATAATTGATACCGTGGAGCATTGACAGTGCAGCCGAAAGTGTTTTTATATGCAATATTCTGAGCAGTGGAAGCTCACTGGGGCTTCTCATAGGTTTTTAATGAAGACTTTTATTAAAGGCTTTAAAAAAAAAAAAAAAAAAAGAAGAAGAAGAAAAACTTGGTCCTTGTATCCCTTCCTATGCATTTTGAATGAGATGAAGATGAAATGCATTACTGAAATGTGTATTTTTATCCATATATTAGAGTGTATTCCTTGTAAAGTATTTTTATATGCTAATTTTCTTATGTATCTATGAAAGCACAATATTTAAAAGTACAGCATTTCAAAGAATATTTTAGTCCTGTTTTGGACCTATTTGTAAATCTCTGTATTTAAATGGGATTGGAATGACTTTGACTTTTTTTTAAAATTAAATAAAAGCAAATGAAATGCGTTTGTTTTGGTGTGTGTTGCTTTCTGCTGGAGGATGGTAGTGAGGCAATGCTTTGCTTCCAGCAGCATTTTAACAGGGGACCCTGTTTGTGAGACACCTTGGAGGACAAGGGGGAGGCCACGCAGAGGGTTTTGCTGGGAGGCCACGGTTTGTAGGGCTACTGGTGTAGGGCTGGGGCTGTGCTTTGTTGCCCACCATAAGCGGTGGGACTTGGGTCGCTCCCCTCCCTGTGCCCATGGAGTTTTGCTGTAGCTGTTAACAGGAAGAGCTGGAGATGCTCATGCATGTGGTTCCAGCATTGCCTGCAGCTTTTCCACACTGGAATCTTGGCTTGAAGCTGGGCTGCTCCATGACAAAACACTGACGCAGCAAAGCACGTGGCAGCCGTGACGGGGCAGCATTTGCAAAGCTGTGGTTAATCCCTGGGGATGGGTTAGAAAACTGCTGGAGAATGATGTGCTGGCAGGAGATGTCCCATCTGGTGCTCAGAACACTGCATCTCCTGTGGGGTGCCTTGGGGTACCGTGGTAGCCAAATTACCCTGCCTCTGAAACTAGACATCCCAAGAGATGACTGCCACGAACCCAGAACACAGCTCCTTGTGTCCAGGCGTCGAGGATTTCTCTCCTAGGCTCCCAGTGAGGGCAGCACAGGCTGGAATGCTTCCTGGATAAGGCCATAGGGAATCTCTGCTTAGACTGGGGAATCATTGCCATGCAAACAAGCCTTATCTTCCATCTCGGTTGCCCTCCTGGGGCAAAGACTTCAGAACAGGGCCCTGCACCAGGGCCTTGCCAAAACCATGTGGAGCCAACCGCGGCGCTGGGGCTGCAGGAGGCTGAGTGAGCACCCACAAAATGTGAGCCCTGGGGCTCAGTGTGTTTCCAGGGGTTCTGTGTCTGTCCCAGGTAAAAGGTTAGAATGGAGCTGCTCCCTGGGATGTGCCTCAGTGGGCAGCACATGCCCCTGCTGATGTCACGTCTCGTCCCATGGGCCTTGGCTGATGGGAGCAGCTGCAGCCCTGGGCAGGTGATGGCCACCAGGGCAGGTGGTCAAAACCTTCCAGCAGCAGCTCGTGGCACTTTGTGGCTTTTTAAATTTCCTGTTTATTTATTTTATTTTAACCTGAGACACAATGCAGTTGTTGCCTGTGCTCTTACAAGGCTGCTTAGCCCAGACATTGCAGGCTGTGCTGATGAGAGGAGAAATCTCTGACAAAGTCCTCAATCACACCCAGCAAAATAACCAGCCAAGCCAAAAAACCCCAGCTGAAGACAGTTGTGGGACTGATCCTGGGCATGGGGTGCTGGAGGCTCAGCAGTGATACTCAAATGTTTTATTTTCACAAGGAGTAGCCACCTACATGTTGGTTTTTTCTTTCCCTATCTCAAATCAGGACTTCAGGAATGGACACTCTGGTGTTCTGTTTGACTGAAGAGGCCATCAACGAGCTTGAAATAACCATTTTCATACAACAGGAAAATAAATGTTGGGGTGGGTTTTTTCCTTTCTTTTTTTTCCTGTTGGGCTTTTCTGGTGTATTTGAACTCTCACAGTAGTGGTGCCATGCATGGGCTGGGCACTGGCTGGTGAGAAATGGCTTTCTTTTGTATCACTTGGGGTTTTTTGTTTTGTTTTTTTTTTATCTTTGATGTGTTTTGTTGTGGGTTTTTTTCCCCTCACCCCATTTTTTTACCTATTAATTTGTCTGTATCCCAACCCATGAATTTTTGCACTTTTACCTTTCTCACTCTCTTCCCATCCCACTGGATGAGGGGGTGAGTGAGTGGCTGTGTGGGGCTGTGCTGTCAACCAGGGTAAAACCATGGAAAATGTGAAGTTAGATAGAGATTACACATATGTTATATATATAGTATTTTATAAGGACAAAAAACCCCCACACCAACAACCCCAAAATAAGTAATAGGTTTAAAGGAAAAACGGAGCCACTCAAAGACCAAAAAAACCATCCAAGGGCATAGCTGGTTTATAAAGGAAAGTTTTATTTTCAGTTATAAGGTGATTACAAACTCATCTAAAAAAGCAAAGATGACTTAAAAATATCCATATACATTTTATTTATCTAAAAAGCAAAACAGAAACTGCAAAATACAAACATTTACCATATACACAAAGGCAAGGGGGTTTTAGGATTAAATTACACTCCAGGATTTTTTTCAAATACAAATATTCCGTTTTGGAACACACAAAAAATGTTTTAAAATGTTTTAAAAATATTTTTAAGGTTTTTTTCTTTAAAAAAAGCTCAGATGACATTTTTAAGGAGGCCATCATCGCCCTTGCCTCCTCGCTGCATGTGCTACTCATTATCACATTACTGTAGTCACAGTTGCTAGGAATTTAAATAATTAAAAAAACACCACTGTTTTTTTAGCCAAATACATCAAACAAGATGGACCACCTCTTACAATGTGAAGTCCCTGGCAATATTATCAGGTAACAATCACAACATTACACTGGAGAAAAAACAACATCCTATTGAACAACGAGCACTTCAGAACAGTACTGGGATGCTGCAATGCTGAGAGACCAGCGCTGGCTTCCAGGACAGGAGCAGGTCATGAACTAACTCAACTTGCCCCTCAGGTTTTGTTTTCTTATCAGCCTCTCAACAGAATTTTGCCACTGTTTGGTTTGGGTTTTTTTTAATTTTTTATTTTACTTTTTTTTTTGGTTTCTTTTTTTCTTTTTTTTTTCTTTTTTTTTTTTTTTCTTTATATATTGAAAAAAAACCCAACTCTTTCTAACATCTCAGCTGCAGAAGCAGGTACATTTGGGAACACTGTGTATCGTGCTCACTGTGCTACAGGGCTGAAGCCTTCCCCCACAAATGCACACACACACAGCATGTGCACAGCTCCTCAGCATCAAGTTTCTTTTTTTTTTTTTTTTATAGCTTTATTTTTCCCGTTATTTCTTCTGATTTCTCAAGTCAGGCCATGTTTTCCCTGCACTGCAAAAGGGAAAGTGAGCAGCACCATCCCACTGTGCACTGCAGAGCCATGGGGAACAAGCCTCCAAAACTTGCTCCTTTAAAATTCTATTTACTTTACTCCTAATGCTCGTGGTAATTAAATTCTGACACTTTTACTGATTATTTCAAATGAGGACACAGCAGCAATACAAAAAGGCTGTGTCTGCTCTGCCATTCAATTGCCCAGCATTACAAGCAGGGTCAGGCTCTTTTCCAGTCACAAACCCTGTCACCAAAGTTTTCCACCTTTGATGGGGATGGGTGGGTGATTTGTTTTCTTAAAATTTTCAACCTGCAAAATTTTGAGCTTGTCCCTATTTTTGGTGAAATGGTGTCTCAAGCTATTTCTGCTCTTGTTTTAGGACATGGGTAAATTGAAATCAGCAATTCCCAATGACAACTGGAAAAAAACCACACAAAGAATGGGACTTTTTATTTTTTAAAAGAAACAAACAAATTGAGATTTTTTTTTTTATTTTTTCAGAGAAGCATTATCCATGTACACATTTTTTTTGGGCTGGCAGAAAAGAGCCACAATCTGGTGAAGGGTGTGGGGCTGGATCGGGCAGTTTTCCAGTGGGTGCTGGTGCTGGTTATATTCAAGTCTCTCTTGAGCAATCTCTCCCATTGACTCAAATTGACCACTAATACCATAAGAAAAATTTTGTGACCAAAGTATGGAGCTCAAAGCACCTCTTTTGCACTAGTTCAAGGGTTTCTTAAATGTCAAGTGTCATCAAATCAACTAAATATTTTGTTTCTTAAGCTTATCTTTGATTATAAGAAATAAAACAAGCTACCAGGGTTTGACAGTTCCTGACCTTTGCTCATGCAAATATACAAATACACAACTACACGTCAATCCTAACCACAAGGCTTTGGATGCTGATTTTGGAGAAAACAAGTCCAGGGCAGCTGCCTGAACCCACACCACACCCAACCTCCCATGCCAGGAGCCATGTGGTGCCTGCAAGTAGCCAGGAGAGTTTACAAATCCAACCTTAAGGCTTCCTTGGAGGGGCCATGGTCCAGGATTTTGTTATTACTGTCTCTCTTCCACCACTCCCATTTAGGAAAGACCATTTGGTCACCCTGGCAGGTTGGCTCTTTGCAGGCAAGTGGTGCCTAAATCTCCTCAATCCTCATCCTGAACAGCTTGGCAAGATTTACACACATGATTTGCAGCCTAGGAATAGAAGCAATGTCCCCACTGTGTGCGTGCATATGAGGGTGGAAGATTTCATCTACTACTCTACTTAAACACAGATTTATTTTTATTCTTTTTACTGAAAGTGAGCAACTTCCATTGAATCTCCTTGGAAATGATGTCAGGGTCATCTTTCTTCCAAGCGTACTTGAGCTGCTTAACTAACTTGTCCACTGCATTCAATGCACAGCTTATTTAACATTTTATATACATTATGCCTCCATGAATGATCCTGCAGGGACCACAAGACATAGAAGCTAATAATCAGTTATTCAAAAATGTTCAAATCCTTCTCCCACAGCTGGAAGTTTGCCATTGATGCAACAAGTGGGAGCTTTGAACCCAAGTGTGACAAGCACAACCTCAACAAAACTGAAAATCTCCTTAGCAAATAAAAACAGACCAGGAGGAGACTTGGAAAAGATCTATTGAATGGAGATGTCCATGTGTCTTCAGATCTGCTTGAGTTATCTAATGCTGAGACAAAGAAGAGGAACCAGAAGCATCTGCAGTTGGGAAAGGAGGATTGGGCTGGAAACAGGGCTGGAAACAGCTGCAGGAGGTGCTGTCCTGGCGGTGACAATAAAAGCTCTGCTGATGTTGTTGGGTTTTTTTCAGTGTTACAGCAACTGTAAGGCTGCACTTCCCCCCCCCCCCCTCTACTTTTCCTCATTTCCTCCTTTCCCCAAGAACAGCAGTGAAAATCAGTTTTGCTGAGCTGTTCCAGCAGATCATTCCTAACTCCCCTCCACCCCTAATTCCAGGAGCTGCGCTGCTGCTGCGGGGTGGCCACCAGCACTGTTCTAGATGGCAAATACAGCTGCCAGGCTTTTGTATTTTCATTTACATCACAAGAACAAATCCATTGTGGACCTACTATCTCAAACTTTAAAAAGGACTTTTCTAAGTGTGTGGATCTGTTTGGACCAGATGAAAAGGAAAGCTATGAGCTATGATGAGAAGGAAAAATAGAATAATAACAACAACAATAAAAAACCAATTCTATTTATGAAATCATACTGCTTAAACACTGAGATACAGACTACTGGTAAAGTCCCTTACAATAGATGCTCATTCAGAGAGATCATCACTAGTAACAGGTGAACTGAAAAGGTTTGGGAAATTAAGAAAAATAAGAAACAAGTCAGAAAAATCTCATGGGGAATATGTTCCCCTTTACATTTCTACTATCTCTTGATTTCAGTTCAACTGGAAATAAATACTGCTGAAACTCTGCTGTTTTCAAGCCCAGAAGACCCCATGAATACAAAGGTACATGAAACATGAAAACGTGTGCATTTTGTCTTGGTTTATGCTGGCTTAAATCTCCGGGATCTAGTTCTAAAGATCTCATGCCAAAACTGCACTGTTTTCCCTAGATCCAAACCAGTTCATCTATAACTAGTCATGATGCTTTAACATAGAGTTCCTCATTAACACAAACATGTAAAGTAGGTCATAAAAGTTTCAACAAGTAAATAGAGGAAAAAAATCAGTTGTCTTTGCAGTCAAAATAGGTAGAAAACACAAACTTTTAAAAAAATTATTTTTTAATAAATTTGGCAGAGAATCATGTTGAAATGCAAATTTATCACCAAGAAAAGTTTAGAAATCTGATAAAATTGTTAGGTAAAAACCCCAAACTGTAAAAATGCAAATGTGCTCACTGGAACTCAAACCCCAGATAAAACAAGAGGAATTAAGTACTTTTTTTTTTTTTTGTCAGGAGAGGGAGGAGGGGAGAGGGGAACTGTTTTCCAGAAACAATAATTTGTTGGCTCTTAGTGAGTCCCAGCCCTCCCTTGCAGTCTTACTGCAGAGCACAGCAGGGCCAGGGAAGCTGACACAGAGAATCTTCAGTGAGGTTGTTGCATATGTGCGAGACCTTTTCACTTGGATCATGGAAGCGACTGATTTGAATGGCACAGTTTGTATCAAAATGGGGCTGGGTTCTATTCTCTGGTAGTTGTACTTTGAAAGGTGTAGTATTATCCCTCTGGTTCTTCCTACAAAGACACTCTCCACAATATGGGAGAGGCCTGAACACCCAGCTGACTTGCTGGAGACATCTTCGATGTAGCCAAACCATTTTTTTCCCCTAACTAAAGCTTGTCTCAGCTCTATAGCACAAAAGTCATGTTCAAACTATATAATCTCAAACACAGTTGTATGACAATGTATGTATACAAAAAAAGAAATAAATCAAGCATCAGTGTTTCATCTGCACTCACAAAACCCATTAATTTAGACCCCCCATACCTTCTACTCCCTCTTCACCCGTGCCTGTTTTCTGCAGACACTGATTGTAACTCAAAAATGAGAGCCCAAGCTGAAGCTCACCAAGAGAGTTATCTTTGGTTATATTTTCTTGCCTTTGATTGTTAAAAAAATAAAATTGCTGTATGCATGTTTCTTTATTTTGGGCACATTTGAGGACACCCACTGGCTCTCAGAATTCCTTCTGTGATCTTGGATGGTTTCTGCCACTTGCCCAGCAGGTGTCATTTAGGTGTTTGCTATCTCCAGCTATGCAAGTTTCCTTTAGAACTCTCATAATACAGCAACCAGAAAAAAGAAAACACAATTCTACTGTGACTGGTTTTGTTGCTGCAACTCAGCTCTCTGTTGTAAAAGTATCTACAAATTCAAACTAGCAAGATTTGGAAGTTATAGATGCAGCGATGTTTTTCTTTAATCAGTAATTATTTTGGTCCATCTCTTAGTTTTAAATCTCCCTGTTTCTGTTACAGGGAAACCAGCAAGTTAAGAAATATTTGTGCTGCTGTGGCCAGTTAGCCCACGGGAAAAGAAAAAAGAAAATAAAACTACTGTGTAGGAATGTTAAGAACTGTTTATGTTCCTGTTTAAATAAAATGACAAACTCTGCCCTGACAGACTAAGCTGACAGCAGAATAAGCAGATACAAACTCTGTTCTTATCAAGCATTTCTTCTAAATACCTTCGGATAGACTACCTGTGGTATGGTAAGAAAAAAACTCTCTTTCTCTTAATACAATGCCCACAAGACAAGGCTGAGTTTTGCTGGAGAACCTGTTCCCAGCACAACCTGCTCAAGTTAAAAAAAAAAAAAAGAAAAAAAAAAAAGAAAAAAAAAAAGGCATTTGTCCATATTTTGGACAGTTTTCAGGGATCCAATTCCCCACGGAAACATTCACCTGCACTACATAAAGTGGAACCCCCATTCCTATACTATACTCCTTGTAGTGGTTTCTCTTCTCTTCCCAGCCTCACCTGGAATGGTACCCAATTCCTTCTGACCAATACAAAATATTTCAGTGTTACATGTTCCCTTTGCTTTAATTTAAATTCCAAAGAGCCCTGTTTCTTCAGCAGATAAAATTCATAAATATGTTCACCACCCTCCAGCCCTCCTAAAAATAAAATAAAATAAAATAGAATAGAATAAAGTAAAATAAAATAATGTTTTAACCCAATGATGAGCAAGGAGACTGGGGGCTCTAGGTCCACGACTGCTATTTAGTAACATGGGACAAGGGACTCACTTAGTCCTTTTGTCTGTTCCTCCAACAGCAATGACCTCCCTCCCCCAAATAAATAAATAAAGCAAATCCTGGTTACCGAACTTGGAAAAGCATTTTTGAGATACATGGATGAAAAGCACCTGTTTGCTGTGTGATATTATTATCATCATTACTATTATTATTAACAATGTGTCTGTTATCAATACCAGTTACACCAGGTGAGTGGTTTTGTTCCTCCTGCCAGGGATGACCTGGTTTGTGTTCACCTCTGGACGGTCAGAGTCCAGAAGTGATTCCTTTATTTTCCTGCCCCAAACCAAAGTCCAAATGAGCAAGTGAACACCTGAAGCAACCAGAAGGCAGGTGCTGCTTTTTCCCTCTTGGCTGCTCAGTGCTCACCCGTGCTGCCCTGGGGACAGGCTGCCCTCCCAGTTTGCAGAATTCAAGTTTACACCAGTGCCACCACACCAAAACATGGTTTGCTGGAAAACTCAGGAGCAGGTACTCAACCACCCTGCTCACACACAAACAGCAGGCATTTCAATTAGGTAAAAAAACCCCTCAACAATTTTAAAAACAACAACAAAAAAAGACTGAACCATGCCAAATCCTGCAAATGCCCTCCTCAAGTTCTCTCCCATCAGTGTGACAGAGTCCCAGCGCTGTCCTTGGGAGGGACAGCCACAAGACTGTTCACACCCAGCCTCTCTGCATCCCTTTGCAAACTCCTTGCTCCAGCTGTTTGGCTATATCCCTATCCAGGGACTGCACTAAACAAAACTGTACCCACTCCCTAAAGTGACCCTGACTCCTGTCGTTTACCACAGTTGAACCAGAGGGTAGAAATACTACACCTTTGAAAATTCTCTTGAAACAGCATTTTTAAAAAAATGTATCTCTCAACAGAGCTCCTTTTGTGTGTTCTGTAGGTTACCCTGCTCCCAACCATACCAGCACCTAAAATTGCTTTCTGAGACTTGAATGTATTGCTGGCAAGACAATCAATTCAAGTGGTAAGGTGTATAATATTTAGAGATAAAGATATATATATTTAAAAAAACCCAATAATAGTAAATTCTTGTAATATGTCTAGTCTGATATGAAAGCTCTCCCTCTACAGAGAGACGTCTGCTGTGATTACCTTACAAAATATTAAAAAAAAAAACACACACAAAAAATAACTTTCTCTGTGAGAAATAAAAATAAATCCTAGTGCAAATATAAAGCTCTGTAAACCTGGTCCTATGAGAATCTATGGTTAGTAAACGGCAGTTAAAGCAGGTTTATCCTCTCACAGAGAGAGCTCACATCATGGTTTCCACAATGATATGAGTTGGCTTGATCAATCCGCCATTCGAAGTTCCATTGGGGCAGAAGGGGGTGCCACTCTCCGTTTCTTTGGACCACCGATTCACTTCCTTGGGGGCAGCCACCGCCTTTATCCTCTGAAAGAGAGAAGGAAAGCAGAGCTGAGATGCCCAGAAGGCCTCTGTGTCCCCACGTGCAGGACGTGGCATTCCAAGGACAGGGACGGGCGGCTGTCGGAGACGTGCGCCCGCGGCTCTGTAAGGATGTGGGGATCTGTGGGGCCTTCAACTCCTGCTCAGCTGCAGAGCCTGACTGCAGGCAGGGAAGTCAGACAGGAGGGTAGTCCCAGCAATTTCCAGCATCCTGCACGTTGGGCTTTCAGTGCTGCAAATGATGCGCGTCCTCCTTCCTCATTTAGAAACAGCTCTGCCTCTCAGCCCAGCCTTCACTGCCAAGTGGCGACTTCTGTCCTACATCTCAGCTCACAAAGGAAGAACTAAATGGCATCTGACCAGTGTTTACTCTCTTTCCTTCCCTAACATGGTCTTTGAGCTGTGTTTTGGCTACTTTTAGACTTGTCTCTCATGGTGACAATGGTGACAATGTAGGCAGGAAAATTAACACTTATGCCCTCGCCACAGCTGAAAAAGACCATTAACACTTGGACAAAAACAAATGCAAGTGTTTGTGCTCTGGGAAATGTTTGGGTTTGGTATTTTTTTAAATTCTATTCTCTTTATGCCTAACCCAAAGTGTCCCACTTTCTTCTCCAAGAATACCCTGAGCTGCATTTAAGACCGACTCATTAGGCATAAACAAAACTAATCTGAAAACTTAGAAGAGAATTGCTAAGTTTCTTGCTTGCACAGCCTCTAAAAACCTTCCACTGCAAGAAAAACAAATTAGAGGAGCCCACAATGAACTACTAAGGACAAGAGATTTCCTGCAAATCCAAACCTGAGGGAATGTGCACTGTCAAGTCTGAATCAGACCCAAAGTTTTCTAAATACCAGGCCAATCTGGATCCAGTGTTTCAGTTTGAAATAAAAGAAACACAAATTTTAAAAGCTAAAAAGTGAAGCCCTCTCTCAAGACGGTTTGACTTTTATTTAGTCCCCCACAGTGAAGGTCATGCCTGAGAGCCACACAATCGACAGGCATATCTGAATTTCCCTGAAATTCAATGAGTTTTACACAACCAGGTTTGACCCAGGTCTCTTTCTCTTTCTTTCTCAGCGATTTTCAGGATGGTGCTTCTGTGTCCCTGTGGACTGGAGAAGGGAAACTTGAGACTCAGAAACACCTCAGTCCTTGAATGTTTGTCCGCACGTGGAGGTAATGATTTGCCAAGCTGGAAGCTGCACAAGTGGGACACGAGTAAAATCACTTGGTGTTTATCTGGAACAGAAGGCTTTGTGTTTGTTCTGTTCCTACTGTTTGCCCAGAGGACAGCTGATCTTTAACAATCTTATTTGCCCTATCTGGGCAAGGTGGCAGTTTTCCAAGCACTACTTTGTATAAAAAGTTAAAGCTCCGTTTCTCCTCTAGACAGACAACTGCTCTTACCTCAATGAGCGACCCATCTGACTGAATGATGCGGATGACCATCACCATAGGGATGCAGATCATGGAGGAAAGGGCAAGAACCCAGCCCAGGCCAATTGCCCAGTCTGGGTATGTGTAGACCTTGTTGTAGGTCAGTGGTTTATACTTGGCCAAAGAAAAGATAAAGCATCCCTGTGGATGAGAAAGGAGAACAAAGTGAAGCTCAAAAAAATGCTAAAAGCAGTAGGGCTCTGGTGCTACCACTGGCCCTGAGAAAGACAGGCAGTGAAAGGCAGGGCTGATGGATACCATATGTACTTTAAGCCAATGGGGGAATTGTTCTTCCATTTAAATCATTGGAAGAGCATCTGCATCTGCTTATAGCATCTGCTGTGTGACAACAGAGTGCTAAGAGATGGTGCTGAACAGCTGCAGTACACTGCCAATCCTTCTTCAGGGCTCAACTATTTGCTGTATACTGCAAGATTACCAGGATGTTCTTCCCACCCAATGAAATACATCTGCCTCAGACTGCTCGAGTCTTTTTGTTACAATGGCCTAGCAGTCCTATGTCTTAAAGTAGGAACTGCGCTTTGGAGAGTGAATTTTCTCTTAACGAATGTAGAATTTTGCCAATCCTAAGAAAAATCCACTTAAATGTAGCCAACTGCAATTTGTGCAGGCACAGTAGAGAGTAGAAAGCTGTCATGTTAACAGCTGACATCTGAGAACATGATGTCTTTGAGACGTATGTTCAGGCCTTCAGCTTCTCTTTGCAAATTGGCCTCTGAATGCAACAGCCTTCCCTTGAAGAGAAGGTGAGAGGTGCCTTAGCACTGCCAAGCGTAAGACTTGAAAGAGCACGGGTCAGTACTCACCACACAAAGAACTGGTGTGATCACAATCCAGCTCCATTTCATCCAGGGACCAGGTCTGTATCCAATCATATCCTCAATGGCATCATAAATATTATCAGCGCCTGCAAGAACGAGCAAATAAAAGCCCTGTAAATACTGTAGGATTAAAGCTGCCTTCCTCGGCTCCCCAAGGGGTATTTAAAGGGAAGATGAGGGTGTCAGAGGTATTCTTCAAATGCTTCCCACAGCTGTGAAGTCCAAAATGATTTTCTTGAAAAGCCCAAATGTCTGGGGACTCTCTCATCCCATCCCTCCCCTCATTATTTGGCTGCAGGAGTGCAATGCTAATCCCTCCTGCCCCTGTCACACACCCTCTCCTCTCTCACTGAACTTCCCAGAGGGATCACCATGGGAAAGACTTGACAGCAAACGGTGCACCTGCTTCTACAGAAATCTGACTTTGTTTGGTTTGCTTTTCTGAGGAGATGGAACACATGGAGAATCAGAAAATAACCAGTCCTAATCAGCAAACATCTGATTATTCCCCAGCCACAGCTCAGGCAGCTACAGAGGCCACTGTCAGACCTTGGTGCTTGGCATTGCCTCAAAGTAATGGGGCAGAATACACTTTTCAGCTCTTTTTGTACTTTCTGTTTGGTTGGCTTGTCCCTGCAGACATTGCAGCTCTGAAAGGAAATTCTCTGAGAGACAAACAGAAATTTTCATGGCTGGCCACACTTTAAACTCTCACCTCTAAACTTAACACACGAAAATGCTTAATTGTGCCCTTATTAATTAGCAATGGAAGAATACTCATTTTTTGTGGAAAAAACACTGGAGGTTGGATTTATCCCAGATGCAAATTTGTCTCCAAGAGGTCAGGGAAAATTTATACTAATGGCATGTGTCTGCTGCTGGGAAGAAGACTCTGGGGTGGCTGATCATTAAATATTTGCCTAGCAAAATTGTCACTGACTCATCAAAAGATATCAGATGAAAGGATTCTCACTTACCATAAACCCAGGCTACAGCAATACATTCAAAGAATGCAACCCACAAAAGGCATACACCACTAGCTGCATAGTAGTCAAAGAGTTGAAAAACATACATGCCACCCTGTAAAAGAGAGACACAATTGGTTAGGATCCAACAGGAAAAAAACCCCAAGAATTCAGGCCCAGCTCCCAGCAACATCTACCAACATATCCTAATGGCTCCTGTCCAACAAGAAGCAGCATCTAGCAAGTAGGTAAGGTAAATATTTGGCATTACCTTCCCCAGGGAATATGCATGTTTATTACAGGAATAATTCCAAACAAGACAGTGATTAAACAAAATTAGGCCACTTAGTATAATCTACTGAGGCACTTAAATCTTGCCTTCTTACAAGTATTTTAGGATGGGCATTAAAGAAACAAATAGTATAAAAAGTAACAGGTTGCCTCCTAACATTAACACTTTAAAAAGACTAAAAATGAAAGCCAATTCATCAAGAAGGTCTTTATTTATTGAGTGAAAGGGCTAATTTCATGAAAATAGTTCACTTTTTGTTTTATGACTCCATTTGTACTCTGCTGTTAGACTCTGCTCTCACTTGTAACTCTGCACTTTCACTTGAGAAACTGTGGGGTTTGGGCACCTCTGTTACAGGTGCTATTTTACCTCCCACAGTAGAGCTCTTCCAGTTGTTTGTAAAATCTGACTTGGATTTTATTTTGAAGATAAATATCACAACAATGCAGGCACTGGAACATATTCCTGTCTTGTTTATATTAGAATAAATCCAGTGGTATTTAATTAATTCAAATCTGTGTAATTAAGATAAAAATCTCTTTCCCTGAATGCCACTGGATGGATTCTTAATGCGCTCTGCTGAATGCTTCCTATATGTTTCATCATTTAGAGCTAGATGTTAATATTCATACTCATGTTGACTGGTACCTGAGATCAGATTGAATTTAATGAGATTTCACGTTCCTGTCCCTGTGGCTGAAAAGGGAAGGGATATATAACTCCCATTCAAAATGCTTTCAGATCTAGGGATGAAAGATGCTCTGTCCATACAAAAAGCACTACTCCTACGAGTAGCTAATTCTTTGCAGTCTCAATCATAGCTAAAACTGGCCTGAAAAATGGCTAAAAAAGAGGGCAATTTGCAGCACTGGTACTACTTACCTCAGTCACCATAGTTAGTCCCAGAAGATAGCTAAGGAAACACACTATAGCGATGAAGATTTCCCGTCGGTAACCCTTCCTTAGGAAGGATGGGTGCAGATCAACTAATGACGTGATCTGTCCTTCAACTTCAACAAACTGCAGGGCAAAAACAACAGCAGAGAAATAACTTGAAGATTACCTGCCATGCCACCCAGGCTCCTACTTGAACAAACCCTCCCCAGCAACACCCCAGCTCTGTACTCTGTGCTGCTCTCAATAAAGAAATAGAAGCCATCCCTTTGTAACCCCGAGGTAGGAGCATGGGTGTAGTTTACAGGTTGGAACAAGCTTTCAGAATTTTTTATTTCCTAGGAGCCTTATGAGCTACCAAAGGGGCTCTGCAAATGCAAGCCACAAGGATGAAGGAGGCGCTTATGTGCCTGATGACAGGAAAGCACTTATGTGGCTTTTATGCTGTCACTGTTCCAGATGGACACAGGATGTATGCTAGAAAAGAGGCAGAGGGAAACACTCAAAAAAGTCCAAACTAGGAGAGTACCTCCCAGCCTTTTTCTGATGTGCTAGGAAACCTCACAGGTACTAGTGAGGTTAATTCCAAACTTTGATATAATTCTACGCTTGGGTTTGTTAGTGAAAATCCAGCCAAGGGAAAGCAGACTTTGATGTGAAACAGCAGCTCTTGAGTGAACGTGTCCTTTCTGGATCTGTGAGCAGAATATCTCTGACTGAGGCTCTGGGTACTTCTGCAGCAATAATGGAGCTGCTCATAGAGACCCCATTTAATGATCTGGCAAATTATTTGCACTTGTAAACCAAAAATGAAACTGGATAAATGAGCTAAAAGTCTTTATCTTGCTTCATGATAACTGTATTTATACTTACTTGCCTTTGGAAAACTATATGACTGTGTAACTTGAGTTAAGCAAATAACCCAAATTAGATTTGAATAAAAGTTTAAAGTTAATCAAAAACCGGATCTTTTTGCCCCTGGAGGAAAGCAGCTACTGAACTTCCCCAAATAAAACCATGGAAGGGATCTTTTAACTGATCTGTACTTTCAACCTGGCAAGGTACAAAGCACCAAGCTCACTGAAGACTTGAGGACATGGATTGGATTTATCCATCAAGGCTGCCTCTGTAGAAAAGATCTTCACTTTAAGTAGATACATCATCTTAAGTAATAGCTTATCATGGGGAATCTATGACAGAGATAATTTCAGAAAAAGAGGCATTTTCCTACCTGGCACCTCATTGCTCTTACAGCACCCAGAAATGCCCTATATCAACCCTACCCTCTTTCTGAAGCTCTGTTTTGGAAATACAGACTGCCCTATGAACAGATTTTGTCCTCCATCAAATTTTATTGCCTCCTGTCTTGTTACTTTGACTTGTGTAAAACTGGTTTTCTTTTTAAATGTAACCCTTTCCTTTGAGCTGATTTGATCTGAAACTGCTCTAGCATTCCAGAAACCTGCTTGACTGCTCTCCAAAAAACCAGAGGGGTGAAGGAGAGAAATTAAGCGCTCCAATTAGTTTTAATCACTCTGTGCAGTGAGGAGCTTTTTAAAATTACTAGACAGCTTCCAATATGCATAAGCATAGGGTTGCTGAACCACAGCATTGAGTACTTTCACATTTACTTTGGAGCCATTGACGGTTGCTCACTAGAGTTCAAAGATTAAGCCATAAAGAGCAATTTAAAGAAAATGAAATATAAAAAAAATGTCAGAGATTAAGTACACAACAACTGGGTAAAAAATCCATTTACGTAGCTCTCATATGAGAGAGAATTTAGGCTACAGAAACATTTCATCCTTATGAATATATATATTTTTAAAATCTTAGTGACTTTCCATTTGAGTGCAGAAAACTTTGGCAATTTTGAATGTGTAGTTACTGCATAATCCCTGGTCACCCATGTTTCCTTGTGAGTAGACTATCTAGAAATGATTTACAGGTTCCTCGGCAGTATTTAGTCCAAAATTCCTACAAGTAGCCACTGGGAAAAATAACCTAACTTCCTGACTGAACTTTTTGATTTTTTTCATGCTCACTAATTAACAGCAGTGTGTGCTATAAAATCAGTACAGCTGGAATCTGAGATGCTTTCTGGCCTGTTTGGAGGTACTGAATGCATGCTGCTGACGTGGAAGTCAGCAGGATCCCACATTGCTCAGCGCCTCCAAGCCCAAGGCCACCAAAAAAGGCTGCAGCTTTGTCCTCTCACTGTTCTTGAGGCCACCCTGGATATACCGTACAAAGCATTTTGTGCTTTTTGTACCTCATGACAACTTTGCTTTTCTTTTTTGGCACTTGGCAGCTATCAAATCCCATATTCCTAGTAGTTATTGTTAGTGTTTTAATGATGGTGTGTACGCCCTGCAGGTGATCGCAATGGCACAGAGTACTCTGTGGAACAGACTGCTGCAGTCCTTTGTTTTAAAATAATTAAGCTTTTTTTCCAAAGTAAGAAAATACTGCACTGTGACCAAAATGGTGGTATTTTGTGGTCAGACTAGGACTGAAATTTAGGTTAGGGAATACTGCCTGAGTGTGGTAACCCTACTAACTCTTGATGACAAAGACTTACTGAGCAACACAACATTATGAATCAACAGGCATAGATTCATCAGGTGCAGCCCCTACACTAAAAAGCAACCCAGATGAATTCCTCTCAAGCAGCATTAGAGGTATTCTCTTAATTCATGCCTGTAAAACCAGCTTTTCTCAGTCAGCAGCGCTGACACAATAAGCCACACATCTCTTATCCATTGTACTAACCTGGCTATCCAGTCCAAGCAACAGAAGCATAATAAAAAAAAGGATTGCCCAAAAGGTGGGCAGTGGCATCATGGACACAGCTTTTGGGTAGGCAATGAAGGCCAGGCCTGGACCTAGAGAAAGAGAAAACAGGGAGGGGGGAAGGGAAGGGAAGAAAAGTAGTAAGTACCAGCTCTTTGGTAAAGATAGCCACCCTCAAATTCAGGAATGCCTGGTTCCGTTCAGATAAATCCAAACGCAGCTGGAAATACCAGAAGTGAAACAGTTTGGCTCTTTTATCTGAAATCGAAGCACGCATGACTACAGCAGAAACCACAGGCAAACCCCGAGGCCAGTGCTAACAGATCTCCAGTTTTAACATCTGTCTCAAACATGCCAATAATGGAGGTGTCCTACACCTGCCCTGCACAGACACAGGACAGTCTTGGGGGCCAGGGGGCAAGGGGTGACCCAAGGGAATGGCAGAATCCCACTGCTAGCCCACATGGTCATGGTGAAGATGATGATGATGAAACTCTTTTGCATGCAGGGAAGGGGACTCTGCTATAAACATTCCCTGGGATCTCCACTAATGCAACCACTGCCTCCCTCTGTATGCAACCTCCAAACCCTGTGTGGCTGTTCTAAAGTGGGGTTTGCTCTCCAAGGAGTTTGCTCCTTCTCTCTTCTGCAAACCCTCCCTGCTGCACTGAATGATCAGGCTACTCCTAATTTTATCAACTGCAATTGAAAAAACTGCTTTTAGGAACTGCTGGGGTGTAAAATCACTCTGTGTAAAATTGCTTCCCCATGCTGTTACATCATCTGCCCCTATCCAGGCCAGCCTACATGAACCTGCCACGGTGACACTGAGCATGACCATCATCAGCCCCAGCTGTAGGATGGGTTGCAAATGTAGGAGGACCAATGGGGCTGGGGCTGAGTGCTTGAGGCTGAGTGCCCAGGTTCTCTGCTCTGGAACCTGAAGTGTGGAGTGCTCCTCCCTAGATGGGGTCTCGCCTGCCCTGTGACCAGATGTCACCTCACTCGTACCCATACGGAGCACAGGCACAGTGCTCATCTCCAGGGGCTCCCTCACCTGGAGCCAGGTGCTATCAGCTGTCCTTTGTGAGAGCTTCTGTGGAGAGAGGAAGAGCCCTCCACCAGTGGGAGACAGGAACACTGGCAACCCAGCATTTATGGCAGGCTCTCAGAGGAGATGAAGAAATTTGGTGAGGCTGACAAAAAATTCTGAGGGCAGATTTAAATTCAGAGTAAAACCAGGAATGCCTGGCTCATCTGCTTGTTTACTTTGAGGAGCTTTCAAAGTGCCAGTTTTCAAGTGGATTCATGCAATTTTCAATAGGAAAAGGCATTTTTTTGAGATGCCGCAGTGTGGGGCCAAAAGATGTTATTTCTGATCTGTACAGAAAAATCTCTAACACTGTTCTTCCTACCTCCCACTTTTCCTTTCCAACAAGAAAGATGGAAAAAGAAGCAAGAGAAAGAGGTAAAACAAGATGACTTTTTTTTCAAACTAAAGAAAACTTTAAGTCACTGAAAATAGTTGAACATAAATAAATACAAATTAGCCAACAATCAAGCAACTAATTTTATTTTAAATGAAACACAACTAAGATTTTATACGACAGAAGATACCAAGAAAATTGGTGAATGTCTCAAATTTTGGGGAGCTTTGCTTTTTTTCCCCCTTAATTCAGTGGATACAGTAGATCCTCTTTGAGGGAGAGCTGCTACCAGATGGCATTTGCAGCTATCTGTGCAATTGATGAGACAGATGTGAAACTGCCCTCCTCAAAATTTGCTACAATTCTGTATGCTTTGGCCAGTGAAACTGTTCTTGCACTGTGACACCAACTAATACCAAGTGCCCTAAGCCCTGATCTAATTTTGATTTTCCTTTGAAACGAAGTGTTGAAACATAAAAAGTCCACGTGAAAGAAAATGTTCCTGGCAAGCCCTCAAGTGAAACATAAATAATCTAAAATTTGTATTTAATTTGAAGCCCTGTTGTTTTGAAGGGTGTTTTGCAAAAGTGAAGCACTTGTGGCTGCTATTAAAAGCCAGTGAGGACTGCCACAATCCCAGCCCACGCACTGGCCGATAGCCATGGAGTGCTGTGGCATGGCTGGAGAGCTGCAGAGGCAGAGACCAAGAAGGCATCAGGAAACCTAAGGCACTATCCTCAGACCTGCTTAATCTGAATTTGTTTGCAAATGGAATAAAAAAAAAAAAGCAAAAAAAAAAGCAAAAAAAAAAAAAAAAAAGGCAAATCTTGTGCTGGTTTAACAGTGCTACAAATTGCATGGGTGGCAAAGTATTTTTCCCAGCCAAACAGAGGCCATATGGATTAGACAGG
Source organism: Aphelocoma coerulescens (assembly GCF_041296385.1). Classification (NCBI taxonomy): domain Eukaryota; kingdom Metazoa; phylum Chordata; class Aves; order Passeriformes; family Corvidae; genus Aphelocoma; species Aphelocoma coerulescens. The sequence goes on along the minus strand of NC_091026.1, from coordinate 11,761,209 downwards.
ACTCACTATGGTTTTGTTGAGCCCCAACTGCTTTCCTCTCTATCTTTAAAAGAACTTCTGAACAACAAAAAAAAAGCCATTTATTAAAAATCTGCTTTCAGCGAGGAGTCAGAGAAGTCTGAGTTAACTGCTGAGTAAACCTGCTAAAGCCAGTGAAGGCCAGCAGTGACCAGTGCTTTCAGCAGGAGCCAGCCCTGCCTGACAAGTGTGTCCCAGGCACATGGCACCAATGCTGAATTTGGCACTGGGAAAAAATGTGGCCATGAGATTCTGATGTCAGCAAATTTGTTGATGTTCCCGTGGCTTTCAGGAGGGCAAACAAACGGTGACATGGATAGGGCAGGAGGAATTTAACTCACTGGGCAGAGACGGGGTCTCAGCCCTGTGGACAACATCTCCTGCCAAGTGCTGTGGCCAAGCAGCAGCACCTCTGCTCACTTTTCCCTGACCCAGGGGAGCAGTCCTGACCTTGCATCAAAAGAAACCAAAAAAGGCAAGGCCAGAAAAGAGAGGCTCAAGCACCTGCTGAATCCTTCTGTGCTGAAAAGCAGCAACAAGAACTTTGCCCAGAGCCCTGTGCGGGTCCTGGGACACTCATCCCAGGGGGACCAAGTGTCTTCAGTAGCTCTGCACTTCTCTCTCTGAGAAAGGCAGCAAGAAAACACATGGCAAGTGGTTTGGACGCTTTTGGATAATTTTAGTAGTGTTTACTGTCACATAAAAATGTCCCCTAGGACTTAGCCAAAGACCAGCCTGGACAGGCACCCACTGCACGGTGAGACAGTTGCAATCTCTGGCCATCAGTGACGTGGATTTAAATAAAGGAGTAGACAACAAAATATGCAAAAAAAATCAAAGGCCGAGTTCAGGAGCAAATCAGTGCCCTTGCTGTCCCTATAATAAGCTATTAAACTCCTCATTTAAAAAAATGCTCTTTGAGGTGTTGAAAAAAGGCTTTGTAAACACTAAGTCTGAGTTAATTTGTGTTTAAATATTACTTAACAATCCAGTGTAACTATGGAATTGTTTAATTCTAAAAAAGCCAAGTGACAGGAATGTAGCTGCCTGTATCAGAGATATAATAATAAAAATTAGAATAAATATTGACCAGATAAAAACCTAATGTACAAATACATAAAAATACTACTCTTGGAATTGATCCACCTACATATAAATAAAAAAATTAGAGCTATTTATGATTCATTCAATAGGATTATTCCCTTGCTTCCTGTTTCCAAACAAAGCAATCAACCTCTGAACAAAGTAAGCTTTATGGACAAGATTGTTACTAATTGCACTTGCAAGAGCTATGCCAATTGCAGCCACCCAAGAATCCAGCAGTGCCATCAATGTCATTAGTTTTTCATTAGCCCTTCTGAAGTGAGATATTTTTCTTAAAGACTTAAGTCCCAGAGCCATGTGATTAGAAGATATATTGACTTTTTCATTTTAATAGGATGTTTGCAGAAGAAATCTTTCAAATACTATGCAGGTGAATTAAAAGCACTCAAAAAATTAGAAAGAAATATCCAAAGTGCACTCAGGTGACATCATTATTACTAGAATCTGATTAGCTTTAAGCCTCATAGCTGTCAAGGCCTGATTCATTATTTTTCCATGGTAATTCCCAACTAATCTGTCTATGTCTGTTCTATGTGAAAACACATGGTCACACCTGCCCTCATGGACTAGAAATGCACACAGGAAAAATGTCTTCTGTTTTGTTTGAGATACAGTTACAAGCTATGAGGATTTAGCTTCTACCTCTGCATGTGCATAGCTGAATGTTAATGGGAAGGACACTTCTGAAATAAGGGAGGAACCTAAGTGTTTCAAAATGGACTTTGACAGTTCTGTCAACCTCAGCCTGAAGCTACAGAGGACAAATGCAGGATTGCAACACCTAGAGTTCCTGCGGGTGAAATGGTCCACAAGACTCTGGAGATGGAGTTCTCCAACTTCTCTTGCCTTTCAGTGAGATTTGGGAATGTATGTGTGTGTGTCCTTTCAACAGGACAAGGTACTAATCCTACTCTAGTGCTGTGAGCAAGCAAAACTAAGCTATGAAAAATACATAAACACAGGCAATTTGCATTTGAATGAAAATAAAGTTCTGAAAAGAAGGATGGAAAAAATTCTCGAATCAATGACATTCTGGTCCCTAGATAATGGTGTAGTTATCTTAGTTCTAATCTCAACTCAAATGGATTAGCACACTCTAGGAAATGTGTTTGCCGCCCTGTTAATCAAGACAGAGTAAACAGTACAACCCCGGCTAACCCTCACTGCTCTAGATTAAAGCCCAGATCAACAATGTGCTTATTTTTTCTGGCAATTATGGGAAATCTTGTTCTGTTTTATCACTTAGATGTTAGCTGATTGGGTCTGCAGAACTTTGCTCACACGCTGGGCGGCAGTGCCCACCACCACTGCCACCAACACCATCGTACCTGACTCTGCCACATCAGCAATGTTCACCCCTTGCTCTTGTGCCATGAAGCCCAGGACGGAAAAAATTGCGAAGCCAGACACAAAACTGGTACCACTGTTCAGGCATCCCAGCAGCAAACAGTCCCTAAGTCACACATATGTCATGGAGCAAGTTAATTAAAAAAAAATTAACCCATTGTCCCTACTTTATTTACATCATTTAGCTAAAACACTAAACCCCCTTGGATGGAAACTTGCCTATAGCAGTTGTATTTGTACTTGTTGTAGCTCCCCAGGGAAGTCATTGCTCCTAAGCAGATTGCATATGAGAAGAAGATTTGTGTCCCTGCATCTATCCAGACCTAAAGGGAAAGATAGAAATACTGTTATTACCAGCATTGTTGCATTGCAACAATCAACACAAACACACAGTTCAAACTAAGCAAAATCAACAAAATAATTGTTTCCATTGAGGGTGAGAGCTAAAGGACCAGGGAGACAGGGAAAGAGAACAACATCTTTGCAAGTCTGGCTTTCACAAGGAAAAGAAAATTGTTAGCATCAGAACCCAGAAGAACATAATCTCTACAATAGTTCCTGTTTCCCCTCCCCAGAGATGCTCAGTATTTCTAGTTTCTTAGTCATTCAGCTGATCCTTCCTGTTGGCACAACAATAAACATGTTTCAGTGCAATAGGAAATGCAGAAGTATTTATAACATTGCTCATTTCTCTTGTAACTCATTTCACTTAGAGTCAGCCAACAGATTCCTTAAACTGAGGATGTGAAAAGCTTGAGAAACAGGTTTGTGTATTTGGTTTGTTTATTTTTCTAGCTTTCTTGTTGTTTTTGTACCTGTTCAAATGCAAAATAAAAAGCCATAGGGGTGGGGGGAAAATAAGCAAAATACAATGCACTTTATAAGATACATATCTGATCTTGGTCTCATGATTCTTTGTCCTGATTACATTAAAAAAAAAACCACATACAGAGTGAAATAACTGTACACTATGAATTTCTTGTCTAGTAAATACCTAGCAAACTATCAAAACACATCCTCTGAATCCCATCTGTTCTTTTCTTTCTGCGAATTCAAGTCTGCTAGCACCAGTGGAAACCACCAAGGAGTCTGAGTAAGTGAGAATGTAGACTGAGGACCATTACCTCCTCCCTCCCACCATCACTTCCCAGCACCTTGCTGACTACTGTCTCCTCGGAGTGATGCTTTTGCTAGACCGTGGGTGGGAGCTGGCCTGCTCACATGAACCTCTCCAACATTATCTGCTGACACTCTGGTTAGGCTAACAGTAGATCATAAAAATTATAGAGTCCCATAAAAAAAGACTAAACCATAAAATATAATGTCTCCTGTGAAAAGGGTGTCTTGTAAAAGAGGGCAAGACTAGAGAAGGAACCAAATTTTCACTATGTTTCTTTCAATTACACTTTTCCTACCTCAGTTCTTTAGCGACCATTGGAGTTTTATTTTAACCAAATACTCATTAGAAAGAAATAGCAAAGACAGATGTTATTTCCTATCACTGTGACCAACATTTTATTATTTTCAAAGATCCCTTGTTCTCTTTTTCTTTTCAGGGGGTAATATTGCATTTTTTTTTCATTTCTCACATGAACGCTATTGGCTAAAACGACGCTGATCTGCTCAAGTGTCCCATACTTGTGCTCTGTGAGCAGCCAGAATTTCCATCTATACAGAAAGAGTCTGGCTCCCACTAACCAAGGCTAAGCAAACAGTAGTTCCTGTGCCTCAGAAAGCATTTTCTCCACCTTTGCCTGAGTTTTCAATCTTCTATAATTTCATTCACTTCTCTCCCAATCTCCTATTGAGCAGAGGGAGATAAGCGACACTGGTACTCACAGTTGTTGCTTGTTGTTCCATCTGTGAAGCCCACGTGTCTCTCCTTTGAAACTAAAGACTATCCTCATTAAAAAAATGCATCTCCCTTACCTTACCAACAAGAAAGCTGAGATTGTATAACGGGACAGAATCTACCGCCTCAGAGTCCTTTGACACAAAAAAAATATACACACGCATACACACACAAACATACACATGGAAAGATGCATTATCACATTTAACAGCGACCTTCTCAAGCAGATCTCTGGAAAATATAACCCAGCATTAACATTCATGCTGTATTTGGACCTCTAAAGACCGTGGAAAAAAAATTGTTTGTCACTACATCAGCACCATCACCCTCCACCATCCCCCTTTGCACAGGAAATCATCCCGCTCCCACTCCTGGTTCTGTACCTGTGGGTCAGCTAACCGTGAGATATCAGGGTAAAGATAAAACTTGATGCCTTCTGCAGCTCCAGGCAGGGTCACGCCACGGATGAGTAGAACAAGAAGCATGATGAATGGGAATGTGGCAGTGATGTACACTACCTGGAAATAAGAAAAGAAAAAAGGAACGTTTAGTCTGTGGCAGCCAAAGCTCCAGAACCAAGAAAGGTCTAACAGCGGGAGTTCAAAGCCCCCTCATACCTAAAAAGGGCCCAATCTGAGTTTCTGTGTGTACTTTTAGTTTAATGGTCTTTAACACCTTACTGCCTTAGGTCTGAAGACAATGCATGGATCCCTCCAGAGGCCCCGGCCAACGGTCAGGTCACTCAGACATGATTTTATACAACTCATGACTTTTGCTCAAATTCTGCCTTTGTGCTGTTTGTCCTCCTCACATGACAAGTGCACCTCTGCCAGGGAAGTGAAAAGGTTTACTCACTGAGGCCCCCTGAAACATTATTACCTCATTCTTTATTGGAACTTTAAAACTTATGAGCTGCAAACTGTTTCGCAAGCTCTGCTGCTACCTCTGACCTTGCTGTGCAGCCCCACTACTGCTCCTACAGTCAGCTTCACCAGGGACTGTGTTCAGAGATTAAGGTAATTTAGTCTGTGCCCCCCTGTGTCCCTTCCCATCTCCTTGAACACATCAAGCCCTTCAGGTTGGCATCAGCCTCAACAGTGGTAATTTCCAGTCCTGTAACTTCATTCTTGCCCTTGCTGCCTATTCAGCAACATCATTATTGGAAACTAAGGCTCTATTCATCCAGTTTGAAAATACATCTTCATTATCTTTAACCTCTATTCCCACTCTCTTTGAATAACAGCCTACTTCTTCTCTTCTTGTTATCTCCTCATTCATTTGATGAAAGAGCCCTTTGCTTTCATCTCCAGCACGAGGGTTAATTGAGCTTGCATTTGGACAGTTCTATCTTTAGACCCACACTTTTTGACCTCTAACATTTTGCTTTCTTTGCTCATCAGTGCTTTCTCTCATTTTTTATATAACTGCTGTGCTACAGTCACTACTGTCCAAGAAAGGGCATTTTTCTTGGAGTCAGATGATTCCCCCAGGTAATTACAGTTGGCTGCCATGAGTTAAAATGTATTTTTGTTTTCAGAATTTGCTTAACTACTGCAAAGCTCCCAGGATGCTCCATTTTTCTTCTTAAGTGTGTCCTCTGAGAATAACGAGGAGAACTCAAAGCCTGCATTGCCATAATAATTCACAGAGTGGGGCTGATTTCATAGAATGAAAGGAAATTTTTTCATACATGTCCTTTTAAATCTCTCTTTGAATTTTCTGTATATTTTCCAGTGACAAATAACATGTATTGCACATTAGCTCGTTTCACTAAAACCAGAAAAAAAGGGGGATTTCTGCACCTTCTTATTTTTTTTAATAAGCCAGGCCTATGAAAAAAATCAATGTTTTCTTACCAAAAAAATAGACTTTGAGGTATTTGCAGGAACTGAATGAAAAAAAACTCACAGAGAGGTCTTTGCACTGCAGGTAGAAATTCTCTCACGATGCTGCAGGAATTTTTAAGATCAAGCACATTATCTAAAGCTTAAATATAACTAATATTTTTCATCATGATTTTGTGTTTATTTGTCCAATGCTTTTGCTAAAAGATTTAAAAACTACATCTTCCCCCCACCCTGCTCTCCAGAGCCATTAACACACTGGAAAGCAGGGAAGTGCTATAAACAACCCTCTACTAAAGTAAACTAGACTTCTCAAATAATTCAAGTCCTCCATTAGAGTTTACAGTTTACTTTTGTTTGACCCCAAAGTTAATGGAGTCAACCGGAGACTTTCCAATGGTTTTGTTGGTCTTTGGCTCCACACCCGCACGAGCTCTGATGCCGCCGAGAGCGGGGAGTGAATTCCTGACAACCGCCCTGTTTTAGACGTGAGACCATTCTGCAGGATTTGCAGAGAACACAGATTTTTAGATAAATGATTTTAACAGACCTGTTTTTAGCCTGTTATCTTCAGGGGAGTAGAAATAGCACTTGGAATGCCTCTCTATGCTACTGGAGCCTTTACTGAGCAGACACCAGGGTTGCCAAAGGTGCTGCAGAAATGTTCGCTTCCACCCTGCTGCTGCAGGAGATTTACTGCATCCACCTTTACTATAAAACTTGTACAATCTCCTCATTGAGTCACATCAATCAGAGGGAACAAAGAAACAAACATTTTTGTCAATGTGTGCTTTAGAGGTGTGGAAGCTGTTCTTCGGGGGAAATGTGTCAGGAATACAGAGTAAGGCACCAGCTTTTTAATGAAGCTCATTGATAAAAATCACAGAAAGCAAGGCAGAAACTGCAGCAAAGCAAGTGGTTTAGTCACCAGTGGAATTGATAAGGTCTGGCTTCCTACAAAGTTTTGTCTCCTGGTTGATTCTGCAGCATGCAATAAGGTAAAACTGCTAAATGATGCTCTCTCTGCAGCTGAGGCACTTGGAATTTCTCCCCCTGACTTTTTTGGGGTCTCATGAAAGATGAGTTCACACTGTGGTCTTTTTCTTAGGAAGGGCACTAATGGGGTCACTTTCTTCCACCTAGTTGAGAAGAAATGCGGGGAATTAGTACCTTGAGATCCCTCCTCCTCTGTCAGACTTATCTGAACATTGTCTCAAGCAATAGGTTTGAAAGTGGAGAATTACACAAACACAGTGACTCCAAAACTCATGAAAATGGGTGTAAAAACACTACTGAATGCAAGGGGGAATAATGTTATGCTTCACACTAAGTGACTGACCAAGACTTGCACTGGGGCAGGATGTTCAGGAGTGATGCAACTGTTATCCTTTACAGGAAAACATGTTTCTGAAGAGCATGTGATGGGACTAAACCCACAAGCTATGCAGGATCTTTGTTAGTGGCAATGCTCCTGAATGAGGACCTAAGTTTAGTCTTGTGTGTCTGCACAGAGCTCTTCCGTAAGCGAGTGGCATTTCAAAAATGTTGTGCATCCACCAGTTTCCACTGCCCTAAAACATCCCTACCACAGCTATGTTAACATCCAGCCTGCTGCACTGGGATGAACTTGACTGGAGTAAGAACACAGACATGCAGTGCAGAACACCACCCATCACAAGCCTGAGGCCTTCTGCACTCATGACATCAGTGGGATGCTCATCCTCCTAGAGCCAAAGTGGTGCCCAATCCATGCTTGTATCTGCTTCTTAATGCCCTTCCAGTAATGGCTACTTGACTCACAGGCATTTTGGGCATTTGTAATGACTTTCAAAAGTCAGTTGAATATGAATTCTTCTCTTACTCAGTGTAAAAGTACAGTTTTTCCTGGAAATGGTAAATATCTTCAAGAACAGCATTACTTAGTATTCCTAACATCTCTAACTGCAGTGATTATAAAATGGGTAAAAGAGCACTTACTTTCCCAGTGGATTTGACTCCTTTCCAAATGCAGAAGAAACATATCACCCAGACAAGGAGGAGACACAGTGCTAGATCCCACTTGATAATACCAATATCTTCAATTCCTGAGGACAAGCTCAGCACATTACGCCTGAATATTTGAAAGGAAACAAAACAAGAGAGAGATGCAGGAGCTCAGTTGATGCAGACTCTAGTTGTGATGGCTGAGAATACACAATGGTGTGCAGGGAGGCTGATGCACAGACATATCTCTGCTCTCACTGACTTGCTAAGTCAGTGGCTTCTGTGCCCAAAGCTGTGCTTTGCAAACCTACATCTCCCCTGTGTCTGTAGGACTCCTTAATTCAATATACTGCACAACATATAAAAAATTTAAGCTCTTTTTAGCAGCCCATGACCACCCCAATATCAGATAAAAAAGTATTTGCTCTCTTGAAGATCCCAGACAAACTCTCCCCAGTGAAGCCACCTGGCAGCAGTACACACCATGTCTCCATCATGGACACTTGCAGCTGACCTGTATGCACACATTTTTGATCCTTTTCAGTTCATTAGCAAGGCTGCCATGAGGAGGAAAGGGGAAAAGCAGTGCAGCAGGGAAGTGTCAGGCCATGCAGCCTTGCAGGGTGAAGGCTGGAGCCATTATCTGTTCTCCCCTTGGGGCCCCCCAAACAAACACTGCCCGGGTGCTGCCACCTGCCCTCGGCATCCCCGACACCAGGGTCTCACTTAGCTAACACCAGATTATGTGGGAAACTTTATTCCCTCACTTAGGTTAATAAATAAAAAGTAATTCCTGAGCTGTGTCTTAAGGGAGAAACATCTGACCATTAGAAGACTCTGATCCAGGTGGGAAATACTCATTAAGGCTTCTCTCTTTTCAAAATTCCCATGGCTTATCATTAAATACTGGATTTAAACTATTTTAAAAATAATTTCATGCAACATACATAGTCCTCACACACTGCACAGACCTTGTCATACTCAACACTTCATTTGTCAAATATGCAAAACAACAAACTGTTTCTTACTGTTCACTGAGCTAAAACTCCTCTGCAGATGAACCCAGTAAACTCTGAAGAGTTACTGCAAGGTTTTTTAGTCAAGGAAAAGTTTGACCTCAATTAGCACAGAAATGCCTTGACCCAAGACTATAGAAGTGAACTTGCTACCTAACAAATATTTTTATTAATTATGAGTTAAATTTTATTTTCAGACAGCTATAAAAGTCAGGCACTTTCATTCACCAGAGTTGTAGAGAGCAGAGCCCAGAGCAGTCTGGGTGCTCTGCTGGGTCAGGCCCATGTGTGTGGGGTGCACACTTAGCGTGGGGATCCACTACAAGACAGACCACTGTGGTTTGGTTTTCCCCTGAACTAATGAATTTTTTTTTTCTATTACCACGGAAATAATAGTGAATGAAGTCACTGATTGAAAATTTGCAATTAGTTTTTGGAAAAAGCCCTGGATCGACCAGTTTAATAGGACTCAAACCCTCGCCCATCTGTTTTTGCATCTCTGTTTGCCAAACTCACTTGGATTACCTGTGTGACCATGTTCTCACACCAAATGCTTTCTTCTCTCTGAACGTGTATGCATTTTGTTATGGAAAAGGACTAATGGCACCAGACAGGGTAAGTCTGCCCTAATCAGCACAGCTATTCAACAGTTATGAGAAACCCCTCAGTAATTAATATTTGGCATAAAGTTGCAGTCCTGCTTCACCTGAGCCTAAAGAAACAAAGGAAAAACCCGCTGTGCATATACAAAAGAAGAAAATACATTTATAAGATGACAAAGTTCAGCCACAAACTTCAGTGCCTGTTTAAAAAATAGATGGCAATTTTCCAATCAAAGGGGCAGTTCTATTAAAAAGGCAATCTATAGAGCTGGCTCTCCAGAAACCGTGAATAATTAACTGCAAATGCCTTTTGGAATTGGGAGCTTTATTAATGCATTCAGCTAAGACTCCTTTGCTTTTTACTATGGAACTCAAAGCAAGTGGCCATCTCTCCTAGAGTTTGCCTCAGCAATTCCTTCAAGAATTTTCAAGGACACCCCAGTGGGCTGATGAGAGGCAAATATCTTACTTTTCTATGTAAAAATGTCAGATACCTCACTTTCCCATGTGAGGCAGCAAGCACCCTATGATGCACTTGGCCTTCTCTGCCCAGGGTTATCCCATCTCACAAAGACTGACTACTTCAAGGAATACACTCAGAATTACCAGGGGATCTTCAGCATTACAATTGTTTTATGAGTTCTAGCCCTACATGTTTTTGCAGAAGCACTGAACCTGGATTTGTGACCCTGCAAATTCAGGTTCAGGAAGGAGCATGAGCTGGGCTGTGCTGATAACTCTTCAATCTTGTTACATAACCCTTGTTCTACGGAGATTCAGCCAAGCCCACTCAGCTACCTTCACACCACTCACACACGGAGTTGTTACTTATTCAGATTTATAGTCTTGATGCTGTCATTAACTGTCACTCATATTTAATCAATGGGACAACAGGCTGGGCTGAGTTTGTTGTAAACAGGAGTTCCTGACCCCTGAGCACGAATATGTTCTAGTGTGTGCAATATGGAAATGTAACAGGAGCTGTAACTGTCTCTAAAACATAAACAAAAATAAAATGAAGAGAGTTATGCAATCCTTGAGGGCTATTCCAGCTCATTAATCAAGTGAATGCAGACAGGACCTTTCAAACCAGGAAAGGTGAAGCATCCTTTCATGTTGGATGAACAAGAATAATTAACACTGAAGAGGTTGTACAGAAGGATATTAAAAGGAGAATACGAAACAATTTTTAAAACTCTCAAGTTTGCTCTTAGAGGCAGAGACAGCTGCTCTAGATTTTGTTTAGTGTTTAGTGTTGCTCCCTTTAGGATTACGTGCCATTAGCATGTGATGGTCTTTCTTGGGATTTGGATGAATAAAGTCTGCTGATTACCAAATATTTATAAACACTTGGCCAGCACCAGACAATCAGAGGTTTTGTTCAACCATAATTACCCTGTTACACTTATCCCTTATGTATTAATATGTGTGTAAGCCTTTAAGGTTTTGGACTTTCAAATAAAATCTTCAGAAATAAGACCTGAAGCATGTGATACCAAGAGGTAAGTCTCCTGATATAAAGCCTGATTTCCTTAACCCCCTTTTATTGCTGCTCAAGCAAGCATGTGATTTGCACAGAACATTAATTCAAATGAACTGAAATGTCAGGCTGCACTATATATCCAGCCAGGCTGAGAAGTTCAACGTGAAGAGGTTAATGCATCAGTGTGGTCAATTATACCTGGGCAGCACTAGTTTTGCAAAGCAATACTGGTGAGGGCACTATATAAATGTCCTACAATAAAAATGGCATTGGGTTTCAGAAAACAAATACTCACAAACCCCTGAATTAAACTGGAATTAATTGTGCCACAAACCAGATGGATATCTTCAGTTAAAGACTAATTATTTACCTGTCCTTTCAATGTTGGTAGCTGGCTGGCTGGCTGGCAGCCAGCATTGTTTATGGTGGCAAGGTACCTGAAAGTTCTTAAAACTATTTTTAATTTCAGAATTGTAAAGAATAGTAGCATGGCTGGGGAAAAAAAAATGGGGATATTCAGTGCTTGCACCATGTACGAGCTATGCTGCTTTAATTACAACAGTGCTGCGTGATCTCTGCTCTTATTTGAAGACATCAACAGTTATTTATGCAGAGAGAACAGCTATTTTTAATACTCCTCTAAGTGTCATGACTCCTGAAGGCAGCTTGCTCTGTCAAGGACAGTTTTGCCCATGATGAAACAGTGAGTTATGGGCAGTATGTCTGTCCTAGTAGGATTACAGAGCCAAGCTCCTCCCTAGCAAGACTCCAGGGAAAAGTTCAGCTTACAGTGTCTAAAACTGTTGAGGACACAAGTTAAAGTGGTTGCAAAGTGCAGGGAGAGCTACTCCAGGAGCACTAATCCCTGAGCAACCTTTGCTCTGACTCTGCTACAGACACAGTGAGGGCACAGCTGAGGACAGGAAAGTGTGTGAGGATCAAAGATTTGTTGTCCAGCCACAGGCACCTCCAGCATGAGTACATCTACAGGACGATTTGGCTCAGCTGGCAGGAGAGTTTTCTGACTTGGTTTCTCTTAGAGGGAAGTTAACTAAAAGGTCCATCAACAACATGATCCCAGAGGGACATCATTCCCCTAGCCCATGGCTGCCCTGCCATAATACCCTTTATCACACACTGCTGTGTTACCCACAGAGAGCTCTGCTGTTCCCCAGTGCACTGGAGCCCTCACTCTTGTACAGTCCCTTTCCCAGTCCCTGGACCTTTTCCTTTCTGCTATGGTATCTTCAGTCTCCTGGAGTGGACATGCTGCCTGGGGCCCAGGGAGACAACTCGGCCCACAAATCTGTGCAGTACAGGAGTAGGAGCTTCCAGAGCAGCAGGACAATCCCATGGCCACATCAGGAGCCACCAAGCTCACGGCTGCCCCCAGGTACAAGAGGACTGTCAGCAAAATTACTCAACAAAAGTGGTGATGAACACAGTGCTTTGGGAGTCTGGGGGAGCAACTATTTTGGGGCAGCACTGTGCACCTCTGCTTCCTTGGGAGGCCTTGAGAAGACCTTTGAACACACGACCAAATCAGCCACTCATTTGGATTCAAGGCTTTCAGTGCCAAGTCATTGTGGGAGAGTCCAAAGGAGTGAGAGCTCCTTCCTCTTCTACTGCAACTTGCTTCTCAGTTCCCCCAAAATATCCAAAGGTACCATTTAACAATCGTTCTCCAACTTCCTCCATATTTACAAGGGACAAAGTAAAAAAGCCCCTCAGCATGGAAACACAGAGCTTGTGGTGAAAACTCTGCTCTCACAGCCTGCACCCCGCCCCTCACACCAGCCACCAGAGCCTTCTAACAAACTACCAATCCAAGATTCAATCTGCCCCTTTGTAGTTTGGCTCTCGTGTTACAAATTTTAGCACAGTTCCTAAGACTATTTTTTTCTAAACCTAATGCATGCCAAACATCTTCAGCATGAGCACAATTCCTGCTGGGGCTTTGGCTGATGCTTATTTTTAAAAATAGAGAAGTAGGTACAAGTTGATCAGAGATGAAACTGCACTTTAAACATGCTGAAAAAGCCAGGCTGGGCCAGAAACTGATTCTACCCTTAAGTGACTATCTGAGCAAGCAAACAAGTAAAAAAAAAAAAATATTAATAAACTATTTGTAGATACTTTGGATTTAAGTTTCCCTACAGGTGTCTTCCTCTGCTGCTATGTTTTGACACTTAAATAAACATACAGAGTTTTGAGGTCATGCCCGTTCAGAGATCATGTTATGCAATATGATTTAGAACTTGAAAAATAAGAGAGAAATGAGAATAAGAAGCTTACGACTGATGAAATTCAGGCATCTGGCAAAACAGTCTCCTCAGAGACTGCAGAGAAAAATGTAACAGAGATGACCTGAGGAACCTAGAGTACAGGACAATGTTCACCACCTCTGTCAGATTTATTACAGAGGTCAAAGCCTTACATTGTTGAAAAGAGATGTGTTATAGCTTAACAAAGTGTAGTGCAAATGCTAACAGCTGGGGAAGAGGCAACCACAAAGGTGATGATTTGTCACTGCTTCCACTGTAAATCCCTGCTATCAGGGCATCTGCAGTGACTTGTTCGTGTTCTCCTGCTGCACTCAGAGAATCCAGCCAAGAAGGAAACAAGTTTTCTTCCAAAGAAGTAGCTGTACTGGGCTTTTAGAGCTCCCTGTACGGTCTAGGATAAATACACTTACACATCTAACACCTTCCTCCACCACTCCCAGACTTACCAGTCTGTCTCAAGATAGGTGAGAACGAGTAGCAAACACTGGTCAAACAACTGACACCCAGAGCAATTTTCTTTTCCTATCTAACACTTCCCACTGGGTTGCCATAAAATCTCAGTACTGACCTCTGGCATGCCACCAAAAGCTCCCTGAAGACACCATGAAGAGGGGGTACTTACTCCCAAAACTCTGTGACAGGAGAGGTGAAGTTAGTGGCATTCAGCGATATCCAAAGTGTTTTGTTCTTCCTGAGAGTGTCTTCCACGCAGGTCGGCGTGTTCCACTTCTGGTGGCAGTGTGCCCATGGCAGGACGCTCTGGAACGACTGGAACAGGTAGTAGAGTCCCCAGGCCAGGATCACGATGTAGTACACATTCAGAAGGGACACAATCACTATGGAAGCATAACCAATTCCTGGCAAGAAGGGGAGAGAAAAGAAAAATGTGCAGATGTGACAGATGTTGCACCTTGTGATGTCCTGGGGCTGGTGTCATTGCCACTGCATCATGGGGTTGTATCCTGCCCTACCCTACTGCTGATGGAAACTCAGCTCAACCACACATAAGCACAGACCTGACAGCATCTCTGGCACTCAGGGCTGAGTTTCTGGCTATGGTTTGCTGACACTGAGGGGAGGATTGCAGGATATCTACTCAATTTAACACTAACCCAGCTATTTCAAGTTTTAGTAGAGGGAAGTCAAGGCATCAGGCTTTGTTTGTTTGCTACACCATCTCACTTCTTAGGTACCTATGTGGGCAACCTCATTCTTGCCACACTGTCCCCCAAGCCAACTTTCCTAGCAGCAGCTCAGCTGGACAGCCCCTGCACCACTCAGTTATCAACTGGCTAGGCTAAGTCTATGTGGGGGAAAAAAAAAAGACATTTCTTGAATGAGTTAAAAAGGAATCAATGTGAAAGCTGTTGTTTCTGCCTCAATTTCACTTGTGCAAAGGAAGTATGGTATTTGTGGCTCTTATGGTTAACTGGATAAATCTCTGCTAACACAGTTTGCCAGTTATGAACCACAGGCAAAATAAAAATACTTCCTTCAAAAATTTAGAGCTGTCTCTTACAAGAACCTACAAGGCTCCCTTTAACATCACTCTGATGGATATTCCAGCACTTGGGGTACCTGCCTTATATTTTACAGTTTAAAACCTTGTTGCAGCACGAGTCTTTATCACCAGAGATTAATTTTATGTCAGATGGAAACAAGCAGAGCAAGTGCTATTTTTTCTGTACATCTGCATTTCTTTCAGCATGTACAGCTAGTCACATTAGCTACACTTTCTCTTTATGGATGCCTGGGAGATTGCTATTTAAACAAGGAACATTCCTTCTTCCTCCTCCTCAAAAAAAAAAAAAGTTTTCACAAAAGTGGGAGGAGGAGGAAGAAAATTAAGCTAAAGCAGCACAATTACATCAGCGTCAGCAGCATTGTGAGTACTAGGTGGGAGTGTGAGCCTCAGAGAAAACCCCCACTTCAGCTTGGGGTGACATAAGGGAAGAGAGATGCCTGGAACAGCAACAGTGGCAGAGCTAGAGACATGCCAGTGTGAAGCGCCCACTCTTTCCAAATGGGATTTGAACAGAGCCACACACATGTTTAGTGTAGTTATTCCAAGTGATTCTGCCTGTGCTGTCCAGCTGTAAAGGGCAATCTACACACAAGACAGGCATCCTCCACCATTTTTCTAACCTGTCTTTCATTTTTCCTTTTAGTTAACATCCAGAACAGCCTTCATACTGTCCCTGTGAGAAATGAGCAGGCAAAGGCCCTTCGATAATATCAGACCAACATTTGCCAGGACCTACTCAGTTATGACCAAAGCCCTGTTCCTGAATTCAACCAAAAAGTGCTGTTCATGTTTTGACTGTATCAGTAGCAGGGGGATGATGCCAATGGTAAGCTTTCACATGGAAGAGGGATTTTGATTTCCAGACCAAAATAACATTTCAAAGATGGTTTCATTAATGCCATCTAGCCTTCCAAGACAACACTTTCTATGATACCTGTAAACAAAATGTGCAATTGCCTTAAAAGGCATAATATGCAATTTCTTTCTTGGTTATCGACAGTTTTGCCAGTTAACAAGCTGATAGCATCAAAATCAATACCTCACTTTGTCCTTCAGACTCTCTGACTTCTACCTTTCCAGGAACCAATATCATACCCTTAATTACTAGAGCAAATAGATGAATTAATGGACATGAGGGGAATGGTGCTGCTACATATGGTTTACAGAGGTGTCTTTAAGCAGTAAGGCACAACAAGATGTACTTACCAGTGAAAATAGGGCAGATCTTTTCCCAGCATGTAATTCCACCTTCGGAGGTATACTGTCCTAGCACCACCTCCAGGAAAAACACGGGAAGACCTCCCCCAAACAGGAAAATGAAATAAGGTATAAGAAATGCACCTGTTGAGAAAATACAGCAGTACATAATGAGATTAAATGAATGAATTTACACAAGAGCATCTAAAAAGTGGCAACAGGCACATATAAACAAATAAACATATTTGATTATTTAATATCAGTATGAAATAATCTTATTCAGGGGTATTTTTGCTCATTTTCTCTGCAAAAAGGATGGGTATAGGCTGGAAAGGGCATTGTCTTACCTCTTTAAAGTGAATATCTGCAATAACAATGGCAGATTGTTAGGCACACAACAGTTTCACATGTCTCAGACTGCTCTTATTCTGAAATCCCCTGGTCTGAAATCCTACTGGTCTATATTAATAGTGTATCTTTTGGTTAAAAGTCAGACTCAGTTGCAGCAGAAATAAAAAAAGCAGGACAGGTTCAATAGCATAACATTTGAAATTGCTGCGATTTTCCCTAATAAAGTTTTAATTAAAACTACTCAATGATGAAACAATCTCTCCTGAAGACTGGTGAGGAAGGCAGAAAACAGATGTACGAACATTCTTCTTAAAAACTGGATGAAGGCAGCGAAAAACAGCGAGCATAGGGCAGACAGACTGATTCCTGAGCACGGAATAAGAACTCACCTCCGCCGTTTTTGTAGCAGAGATACGGGAACCGCCAGACGTTGCCTAAACCGATGAATCCACCCGCCACGGACAGCAGGAAGTCGATCTTGCTCGCCCACTTCTCCCGCTGGGGCGGCTTTCCCTCGGCCTCATCCTCAGGCCGCGTCCCCGGGCTCTTGCCGGGGGAAGGTTTGAGGATGTCCTTGTGGAAATCTTTCAAGCACTGAAGCTTTTCCTTTGTTGCCATATTTCTGCTTTCTACACGGAAAAAGAAAGAAAGAGAGGGGTTTATTAAGCAGACTTTTCTAGCAGAGCTCTCTTAACACTGCAAGAACTGTTTAGGCAAACTCGCTCCGTACAAAACGGGGCTGTTTATCAAGCTGAGGTAGGAAAATAGATCTGATGGCTTTGCTGACCAGGAGAGACAGAGCCCCCCTGACCGTGTGGTCGCCTCTCTGCAGCCAGAGCAGTGCAGGGCACTGCGAAGCTCTGTCACTGCTCACTGCTGACCTGCTGCCCACAGGGAAGGGGTGCCCCAGGAGTGCTTCCCGTGCCGGCTCCAGCATGTGGTGCTCCTGGACAAGTGTCTCATGCTGCTTCCACGCCCAAAATAAAGTACAAATCACTACATCTGGTTCCTTCTAAAACATTTATGTGAAATACAGAAAAGTAAATCTCACCTTTCCAGATAAAACCCATTCCTCTACTTTCCAATACTTGAGCGATCCTACATTATTTATTGCCTGCAATTTCCATTCCCTGAAGTACTATAAAGCTTTCAGAAAACTACATTCATAAAACGTGGAATGGAAAGTCATTTGTTCTTATCAACCTGCAGGAACTGAAGGAATCTTTTCAGTTTATTCCATTTTCATAACTGCACTGTTTTCCTTGACATCAATAAAGGGACAAAAATAAGTCTTTATATTAAATTATTGTGAAATGCACACCTATGCAATGGAACAGTGTGCTGAGAATGATGGCTCCTTAGTTAATTAAAAAGTCAGTGGCATGAGACATATTAAATCATAGATAGTTTAATAATTTATATATATAATTTATTATCAAAATCATAGGCATACAAAAATAATAAGAGAAAGAATTATTCTAACAAGTGCCTTTTTAACCAAGAATTTCTAATGAAAACAATTTAGGAGTAACCCAGAGCTTTTATGTTAACTGAGATCTCAGGCATATGTGGCCAGTTCATTCCCCACATAACTCAAATGACTTCAGCTGGATCTGACCAATTATTTTTGCATATTGTTTTGATACTGAAATTTTCACCAGAACCAGACAAACCAGCAAGTTTGTTCCAGACCACATCCATTCACTGCTTGCACATGTCATTAGGAGTGCACAATCATAAAAAAATCATGCTGCAGATTATCCTGTTTGATAGCTGCCAACCTTCCCCGTACCTGTGTGCTGGTTCTGATCTCTGACCTGATTGAGCTCGTGGCAGTGACCCGAAGATTGAGCTGACATTAGCTCTGCAGGAAGTTTTTAATCTGAACATGATTTTCAGATAGATATGCATCACTGTACCTGTAAATCTTTCCGTCCGCCGCGGAAAGTTTCAGAGGGCTAACACTGCCACAAACCACAGCAGCCCTGCTGGCACATTGGTGGCCTTTGCAAAGCAGGCACTGCGACAGCAGCTGCCTATCAGGCTGTGATCTAAAGAGGGACTTTAATCTCCGCAGTGTTAATCATTATGACTTTCTACTGGTTTTTAAACAAGGCCACTGGTGAGTGCCCTGGGTGACACGAGCACTGCAATACCTCGTGGTCAACAGCAGAGAGAGCTCACAGAAGGAGAAAGTGAATCGCAGGGTGATCGACCATCACCACTGCAGGGGGATGAAGGCAGGACATATTCCACTAAAATATCTCCTGTTGGTCACTGTTAGAGACATGGTATGAGATAAAGCAGTGCAGTAACAGAATAAAAATGGCAGGGCCACCTCTGTAACAGCCTTTAGGCACTTAGCTACTTTTGGGGCTTAATTCACAATAGCTAACTTGAGTTGAGTATCACAAATGGAGATTAATGGAGGTGCCTCTCAAAGGGACTCACAGCAGCCTTAACCTCCCTGAGACATCTGCACCTCACTCCAAGCCCCAAACAGGCACCATCCTGCATAAACCCCTGGAGTCATCTCTCGAGGGACAAAAAAATATAATAAGTGGATGCAACTGCTTTTCTTCAAAGAGATACCTACAAGCTGGTTGATGTCCTGCTCTCACTGCAACAGCTACCAGGCACGGAGAAAGCTCACTTTTGCTTTCTTTTGTTATTTGTGCTGCTTGAATCCCTATCTTTCATCTTGCAGAAGGATGTCATAACCATCAGGCAACAGGCTATTCTGGGCCTAGGAATGGAGGGCATTCACATCATCTCATGGAAGCTGCTCTTCACAGGGGTTATTGAAACACTCATCAACAGAGGGAGAAAGTGTGCAAAAGAGAGTCTCACAACTAGTGTTTAGGGTATGCTCTTATTTTTCACACAATTTTCGGGTGAACTGGTGGGAGAGCCATAAACCTGCTTAAGAGGGCACAGAAATATATAGATTTATAGATCCCTGAAGGATTAGGTTTGAAATAGGAGCTTAACTGCTCCCCATGGAGACTGATACTGGAAATACCCTGAAACAGAACACTGGGAACACAGGCTCCCCTTATGCAAAAAAAAAAACCCAAGGGGACTTGAAGTATTAGCCACCTCTAAGATTAAAAACTCTTCAGGATTGCAATTTTTTGCAGTCTACTTTTATCTCTTGACACAGAGTTCTTTATTTTTCTGCCAGCTCTAATCCTCTTGCCTGCAGATTTACTTTGACCCAGGTGTTAGTCAGCTCTACCCAGACTTTTGCAAGGCTGACCAGTTGATTGCATTCTGTAAACCCTGACTCTCCCTGGGACAAGGTGATCACCCTGTGGTTTGTCCCAATTACCTGCCCACAAAATGTGAAATGGTGCCTTTCCAGACTTCTTTATAACTGAGTGGAACTGCATTATAAAATGGGACTTCTAATTTATCTCAAGATATCCCAAATTAATGGCCGTGCTTGAAAACCTTATTAGTGAGCATAAATTTTGCTTCAGCCTTAGCTGGAGTGTGATGACTGGAGATCATGAGCTCTCCCTTAGCCCATGAACCCTCAAGGTCATGCCTGCTTTTGGGGTTGTTTCACTGTACGGGTGGTAGGAGATGAACCACCACAATGTCAATGCAAGTCACCAGCTCTCAACACTACCTATCCAAGGCTTGCACAAAATTAGTAACAGCCCAGCTTTACTGTGTATAGACTTGCTAAAATCCCAATTGTGTCTGGAGGGCCAGCAGCTGTGGCTGGCAGGCACGTACGGTCCACCAGTACCACAGGAATTGTCGCTAAGAGGCCACCTGGGACTGTGGTCCCAGCCCATGTCACGTTCAAGGGATGTCGGATTTATCCCCCTTTGCTGCCAACCATTGGTGTCCACCCAGCCATTCCCAATTACAGGAACTGTCTACAAAGGCTGCAAGGGTGGGGGGTACGGGCGATTCTCCCTGGCGAAGAAAAGCCAAGAAAAGTAAGTTTGTTTAGTGAAAGGCATTGTCTTTTTCCTTAATGGGGTTGGAGTTTCATTTCCTTTAGCTCTGTCCCACTGGGTGAGGTTAAAATGGCTCTTAAGGGAAATAGTCTGACAGAGATGCTGAAACAATATGTTGTCACCGCCCAGGTCAGAAGCAGAGAATAATAGGTTATTTTTACTGTATCACTTAGTGGGGATGGTATCCGAGATCTAAGTCCATCAGATTCCCCCAAGGAAATATATTGTGAGAAAATGCTCTTACAACCACATAGTCCAAAAGGACCGATCCAAGTCTGAGGCATATGTCTGCCTCCCGGAGACACACGTCTGCCTGCCAGGAGCCACATCTGACTGTGAGAGTACCCCCTCCAGGAAGCTTCAGATGGCCCCAGGAAGCTTTGGTTTCATCTGATGAACTTAATATGGATAAATAAAAAGCAGCAGTAAAGCCTGCTATTTATGGTGTGCCCCTAGGCTGAGCCCAGCCACACTGCAAGGAGATGATCCAAAAGCAAGGAGAGAAGAAATCCAGACAGGGCCAGGCCCAGAACTGCTCTCAGATACACTGGTACAACCCCTCAATAACTGAAAACGGAGTAATCAATTGTCAAATCGATGCTGGTAAAATATGGAAAAATAGAACAAGGGATCAAGCACAGGCACTTTGCACTTCTCAAGCATCTGGCTGCTGGTGTGGCCAGGAGACCCTTCCACAGAAGAGTCACGTTTCTGTCCCTTGCACAAATTTCCTCGGGTGAAATATCCTGCAAAAACCCAGGCTCTCTTGCTGGCCCCCATAACTGATCAGTTGTTGGTGCACAGGTGAAAATACCACAAGACCAGCCATAAGAGGAGCGCTTTCACAGCCAGCTTGGCTTGGGCCATCTCCTGGGCTACAGCTATTAGATATTCACATGTAGAGCCTGCACCTCAGATAACCCATACCCTTTAAAAAAATACTGGCATTGAAATGTAATCCCTCATAACATGAAAAAAAAAAGAGGGGTAGGGGAAGGGGGAGGCACTGCACAGAGGGGGCAGACAGTGAGCGATGCAGATGAGGGAAGGCCACCAGCACAGCCAGGACCTGCTGGTTGTCAGAACAGACACAAGTCCAGTACTGCTGAACCACTGACTTTTTTTGACAGACAACCCATGGATTATACATCTGAAAATACACTGTGTTCAGTTTTTGCTTTGGGATTACAGTAATGATCCTCTCCAAGCTTCTTATAGCTGGAGACAAGCGACCAATGCACAGCAACACCTTCCAGGGGGAGCCTTGAGGACAAATCCATTGTGGATGCTCATTTAATAGTTGCTAAAAATCAAATCTTTCAAACAGTGCTTTTCCAAATGCTGATGGAAATGGGAAAATCAAAGTCTGCCTGTACACACAGATATGTGTTTGTAAATATTTACACATGCTAAAATGCACGCCTTGTCTTGCATGTGAACATCAGAAACCACAGCAAAGCAGATACTTCTTTTTTAGCCAATGCATATAAACTTTGATTAAAGATTCAACATACTGAGTTGTTGACTAGAATGGGAACTGAAGGTGTTTTTTTCTAGCTTCTTCTTTTGGAAAACTAAAAGCAAAATACACATTCAGAGTGTCTCTGACCTTGATGGGAATGCTGCTTGCGCAATGACTGTATGGCTGTACCACTGATTTTATGGACTATTTTTGCAGTATGGTGTGTACCATCACTACTTCTGCTTTCAAGGACCCTTCTCTACTAAGTTCAGCCTGTGCAGACTGTATGTCTTGAGCTTCACAGTGCTCTCTCATCCTTTTCTGCCTCAATGACTTTTGAAAGTCATCAGTTTACCACATAATTAATTTTTCTAACCCTGTTTAAGCTCCCTTCCTCTTTAGACATTGCTATCGCTCTTATTTTTCTGTCATTTTTTATTTTGTATCCTGAAAATTGAAGTCAACATTCCTTTAAAGACTGAACTTTCCTAGAACTGCCAATCTATTTATGGATTGGCTCTTTTAAAAAATTATTATTTTACATTCACATTCATGAATATTTCAAAATTAGATGCCCTGATTGCTGGATCAGAGCTGGTCTTCAAATAAGCAGCTTCCACTTTCATTGAGAGCAATGGAAAAGCTGCTATTGATTTCAACAGTAGTAGGATCAGGTCCCAAATAAAACTGCATTTATTATGTTTGGCTCATTTCCTAGGATTACTTGGTACTTTGAAAGCTGTAATTCTTAATGCTGACAGTTCTCCTTCCCTCCCAGGGCAGTGTGGTTAAGCCAATCGATACATGATTAAAATAAACAGCCCCTTGATCAAACTTATGGCTTAAGTGCAAGTCTTTCGGATCTGGAGGAGAAAAAGCCTTTATGCCTGGCAGCCCTCAAGGCCCCGTCCCCGTATCCAACGAGCACCTGACTTCACTTATTGTCCCCAGTTCATATCCAAGTTCGTTCTGCTTCACTGAACAAGATACCTACATTTTCTGAAAAATAGTACCACTCCCTTTACTGCACACACTGCCTCTCTTCCTCTTAAAAAGTGCCTCTAAAAATTCCCTGAACTACAGCTCACTTTTATCTTTACTGGACTCCTCTTTTTCTGAATACTTTTCCCCGGTTTGGGTTGCTATTTAAACCCTAAAACCCATTTGTCCTTTCTTCTTTCTTGGTTTTCACTCCAACTTTCCCCATCTCCCTTCTTGCTTCTTCATCATTTCCTTTTCTTTCACTGTGATGCTTTTTTTAGTCTTCTAAGATTGACTGGAAAATTTGCTACTGAAAATTTTCTAGGAGCAAAATGAACTTCTTTATAAAGCTGAAGCCTACTCTGAAAGAAAAGTCCAGGGCTTAATGCAATTTCTTTTTCATCAGTTGTGGTCTGGACAAAAGGTATCTTTTTTCCCTACATGTTTTTTTTTCTTGCTGGTGTTTCCATTCATGCTCTTCAAATGCTTCAAATAGGCACCATGTCACACAACTGAGCTGTTATAAAATCCTGCATCTTTGCTCAGATTTCAGCAGCAGAAAATCTGCAGTCACATAATACTCTGGATGCTCATTTTGTTCTACTTATTTATGTCAAAGAACAAAGCAGTTACAACTAAACCCAGAACAGGAGGAAATGAAAAACTCCTTTTCCATTTTGTGGGGTGGAAAGGAGGAAAATGGATACCCACAAATTCCAATGGATTTCAGAGGGAACATGACCTTGACCCTCAACAGGGGCTGAAGCAAAGATGATGCTTCCCAGCCTCAGGGATGGAGCCTGATTCCTCAGGGAGATGGCACAGGGAAGTCATGGTAGTCAGTAAGGAAGAGCATGGGATGCAGTGAAGCAGAGGACTGGCACTGAGTCACACTGATTATGACTCTGTCCTAGGGAAATCCCCTGGGGGCACAGGGTCTCCTGTATCCCAGTGAGAAACCAAGTGTCCTGCCTGGAGAGCCATGGTCCTCCTGTTCTGAGCTCCTCAGAGAGGCAAACCAGGGGTTGCTTTTGCAAAGATAACCAAGGGGAAGGAGGGGGGATTGGCAGTGGCAGAGAGACTGAGTGGAAACTGCTCGATGTGCTTTGCATATTGTAGTGGTATTTACACACAGGACAACAACCAGTTAAAACTTGGGTTTGTTCACATGAAGCCAACTGCTGACCCAAATTAATGCCTCTGGGTGTGCCAGCTCACAGCCTCCTGACTGTCAACAGGCTGGAAAGAAGCACCAGCTTCCCACTGCCATCCCCGCCTGCTCCCTCTGCTCTACCAGCTCTCCCGCCGTGGAAGTGGAAAACCATTACTTTACTGGGTGACACCACCTCTTGTGGCCTTTGTCCTCAAGCGAGGGCCCTTAGCAAAATGCATTCTATCCACGTGGTGTAGCAAGCTGATGGCATTCCGAGCAAGATGGGCATTGTTGAAGGAGATTCAACAAACTGTGTGCATCCTCAACTCTTCAGCCTCCTTGTACCCTGCAGTTATACACTTTTTGAGCAAATGAACAAGCATTGTTGTATTTTGCTTTAAATTCTGAGGGTCTGCTGTTGAATGGATTGCAATTCTCTATCAAGTTCTGGTGTCAATTAAATTAGTTTTATTGCCACAAATAAACCACACCAAAATCAATTCAAGGATGTCCTTCATCCTGCTATTAAAAAAGGCAAACCCCGTAAAGCTCACAAAGCGTATGAACTCAAATGGTCAGTGGTGTGCCCTGTGCCTATTGAATTTTTTGCATGTGATTAATAGTGTATTGATCCTATGTGACACTTCGGCAAGGCACTTACAACACATGATAATGTCAGACAGCAATTTCCATGCTACGATAACAGAGCACTGCCCCAGCAGAGGGAAGAGAAACAATAAAGCAGCCATTTAGCAAGGCAAATGTACAATAAAACATATGAATTCTTATTTTAAAGAAATTTTTTCTTGGGATAAATAATTTCACCCTCACCTGTTTTTTCTTTCACTCTAATTCTAAATTTAGCCTTAAATTAACTGAGTTTACCAATGCTAATGTTCAGGGCTTTCTCCCAATTGAGGATTACTGTACTTTTTCATTATGTTTTCTAACTAAGTAAAAAACAGATGGATGTGTAAGATTACACGTTTTTGGAAAAACAAGTAGAGTTTTCTATACCCAGCCATGACTTTGATCAGCTGTTGCCATACCTGCCTAGGCCACCTCCACAAAAAGCCAGAGTTGTGTTTTTACTGCCTCTATCCATTCATCTTAAACAATAACTGAGGACAGATTTCTATCCCACCTGTGGCAGCTGTTTAAACATGTCATACAGTACCTTACTCCCAGAAATCTAGATCCTCACACTATCAGTGGAAAGGAATAATCTTTTCTTCTTTGTTCCTGCGCCCCATCTGCCTAACACCTGATTTTTTTTTTTTTGTTTTTTTTCTAGAATACATAAATGGAAAGAAGAGTTGTGCAACACGGCACCGTGGGTGGAAAGCAGCCAGCCAACCTGTACCAGGAAAAGAGCTATTACATGCACGCGATCCGCAGTGTTAGTCCCATTACAGGGCTATAAAACCTGAGCAGGTTACAAAGCCCTGAGGGCTGGGCCATGAGTACTAAAAGTTAATGGTGAGAGTGAGGTACTTTTGATTTTAGCCTTGACTTCTCCTCCATGCTGGCAGTAAATATCAGCAAAAATATGACTCAGTGACAGAAATGAGCTGTAATCTTTTAAGAAGTGCAGCAACAACCCTTTGCTGATGAACCAGGGTGACTGGGGTGCTTGGCCAGAGCACCTCTGCTCACAGGCCTTCAGCCACAGAAATTTCCTAAGCACCCTGAGGTTTACTTTACTGTTGTTGTTTTCTTTCCTTCAAGAAAAAAAAAAAAAAAAAAGGAACAAAAACCTTAGGCGCATGAAGTTTCGCACAGGAAATGAAATTGAAACCACTGACATGGCAGTGCAGCAGCACGGGGGGGTCTGCAGGGGATGTGCAAAAAGAAGAAGTGGCAAAGCTGGTGAACAAACTCAGGGAGAGCACAACTTTGCAAAACAGGTTGGTGAAACATAGACTTTCACACACACAAAAAAGTGAAGCTCTGTAGACACTATGAAATTTATTTGCTCTCCTACAGCTGGCGCCAGGTGCTGGCTTGCACGGCCGGACAATGGCATGTTTTGTTTAATCCCAGAACAGCCTTGGCTCTGTCTCCAGCTGCAGCCCTGTCCTCTCAACTTCCCTGGCTGCCCAGAGCCACTCATTGTGCTCCTGGAGGGCAATTGAGAAGGAATACCACTATGTCCTACAGGCCTTGTAATGGGGATGATTTGATCAAAAAAATCACTAATTTGATCACTTGGCCATCTGCTTTGAAGTTCTGAGTTGCGAGCAGAACCTTTGGTATTGACCACTAAACCACTGTGCTTTTAAACACTGCGTGATTCAGACTGATTCCCAACCAGAGGTGTATTTTCAGTTCAGTTTTGCCATGGGTCTCTGACATCAGCTTTCACAGAGCGGGAGCTGTGCTCGTTTTTATGTCAAGAGATATGAAAACCAAACAGCACCAGAACAAATACTTCATTTTTCCAAGGAAACCAACACATAAACCACTTCTGCATACCATGGTCTGCAAAGAGCAAAGCACACACCAAGCAGCAACAAAACCCTGAGCTCACACACTACCTGGACAAAAGCCCCACAGAATTCACCCTGGAATTGCTGACTCCAAAGGAAATTTTATTACAGCAAAGGCAGACTCCAACACAAGAAACAAGTATATTCAGTCCCACCTTTATATCAGGGTCAATCCCACATGCTGCAGGTACTTGTTTACTTGTTTTTCTGCTGGCTTTTGCAGGCAAGCTTCCCCAAATACAGCACAACAATATGTGAACAGCCTGAGTATTTTTCTCCATCTCTTATCTTTTCAAACAAATGCCAGTTGATGGTTTCATTGCAGGTTGCTTTTATAGTCCTAGCCTGACTACTGTAAACTGAACTTCCTCCTGTTACCAGCTGAGGATTTTCTCGGTGCAATTTCATCTCAGCGAACACACTTACATAAGATACCAACACGGCACATTAACCTTTAGTATCTACAGCTGTCTTCATCATGACTACAATTGTTTTCACCATTTGGTTTTCTTATGCAAAAGCTAATAATAGACAGGTGGGAAATTGTTTGCAGTTCCACTATAAACAATAGGCACCTGACAAACAGCTGAGATAGCAACAAAAACACTTCACATACAAATTAATGGTAGAAAGTGAGAGAGTTCCTTGGTTGAATTGTCTGAATTTTTGCAGGTGACTTGGTACAAGAGCTACATGAACTTGTGATAGCTTTACAGAAATCTAGGAGAAAGGAGAAACCTAGGTGATTCAAAGTCAGATGTACTGCTTGAAATTCCACATTTGGATACCACCTGCCCATGACATTTGACTTGTAACGTATTGCTTGTGTACTGCACAAAGGGCGGACGAGAAAGGAACTTCAACCCTACTGAGCAACAGTATTTTCCATTACTATATTCCCTCTACATGGCTCAACACCCTTTTTGCACTTGAAAGAGCAGTACTCTGCATCTTTTGAGGAGGATGAGTTATGAGGTGAGAGTATCTGTGCGGTTACAGAAAAGGGAGGGCAGCAATGAAAGGTTGTCTGTCCTGTCAAAACTTGATTTTAGAATCCTGCCTTGTATAAAAGGGGACATCAAAAGCTTTTGGTTGCCCATATTTAGTCTTTCCTCAATCCACTATGGCAGCCCCATTTGTAAACTTTACTTTTGATAGAGCCTGATGGGAAATCAGGTGTTTGGATAAGTAATATACTTCTTGTTCATAAAGTAGAGAGAAGGAGAAAAAGCACTTTAACTTGTCAGATTTGAAAGAGCAACCCTATGAAACCCTATGAAATATTCCTGTTTCTTTTTTTCCCAGCAAGGGAGTTTTTGAGGGTTTTTTCCCCCCCTAGAATAGCTACATCATTGTTGAAAATCCCCTAGGCTGATACGGTCAATCTGAATGTAATCTTGCTTTCTCTCAGCACAA
This sequence comes from Aphelocoma coerulescens, assembly GCF_041296385.1. Taxonomy (NCBI): domain Eukaryota; kingdom Metazoa; phylum Chordata; class Aves; order Passeriformes; family Corvidae; genus Aphelocoma; species Aphelocoma coerulescens. The sequence continues at coordinate 11,733,127 of NC_091026.1, read as the reverse complement.
TTAAAATAACATTGTTCTGATGAAGGACATTTTTTTGGCTAACATATGGGCCTACCATGAAAATTTGCTACCCGATGGAGCTTGCAGATGCCCCTGTGCATGTCCCAGCTCTCTGGCAGACAGCTGCAGGGCTGGGAGGGCCTTGAGCTGAGGAGCAGATGCTCTGTGCAGCATTAACTCCCTGACGTGGTTACGGCTGCATGAGGAAACCAGCACGTAATGGCCCAGTGAGGGCAGTTGGTGACTCACTAAAGCCTAAATTCCCCAAAGCTCTCTTCAAGGCTGCTAGAGAATGAGATTTGTCACTGAAAAGGAAAAAAAAATAACGTGGTATTTACTTTTTAAATACTTATCATCCTGATATAATTATTCATCAAACTCTTCAATTGATAACTTCAATTGGAACTTACTGAAGATTTGAAGAGAACTCAAGTGAAATCCTGTTACAAATTCCAAATAATTCCAGATACCCAAATTTCACCTACTGATCTCACTTGAGGTCACCATTTACATCTTGATATTGTTCCTATGTGAGTAAACCCACTGTCCCCTCACGAGGTCTCTCCTGGTCTATGCAGGTAGGAATGAGAGTGACAATGACAGGGAGCGAGGAGTTAATGACATGCACAGCACTATGGCTGAATCAGTACAGGAACTGGGTATTAAACAGAACCATAAAGTAATTCAGGTTAAAAGAGATTTCTGGAGATCATATAGCCCAGCCTCCTGCTCAAAGAAAGGCCAATATCAAAATTATACTGGCTTGCTGATAGCCTTATCTGGTTAAGCTCTGACCAAGAGTGGAGACTGTACAATCCCTGTGCAATTTGTCCCACTGCTTCACTGTGTTCAGCATGAACATTTATTCCATATAAACAATCTGAATGTCTCTATCAGATAAAGGAGGAAGAGGAGGAAAAAAAGGGAAAAGAGGATTGATAAAAAATGACAAGATGATACCAAATGGAAGGCTCACTCCTCACTCTTCTGGCACTGCACACATACAATACAAGCAGTTGGAAAGCAAAAGATACTGAGGAGGTGTGCTGTGAGTGACAAATGGGTAAGCTCCAGGTTAAGTACAAAATAAGCAAGTCCCTGGTGGCAGCATATCAGACAATACCCATTTTATTGTCAGAGTAAAACATATTCCTTTAAGAAAACCAAACAAAAAGCCCTACTGAGTTCTTCAGTGCATGCCAAGCAATTATTGCTTTCCACAATGTGTCCTGTGACTCACTGTGCCACAATGAACTGGCATATGGTGCTCATTCAGGGTATATAACTCACACATTAGCTCTGAAGAGCTAATAGTCACTTGGACTCTAGTTAATGTTGGGGGTTTTTAATTTCCCTATGGCAATGCAATAAATGTCATGCTTATTATTGTATTATTATTATTTTTTAAAAAATATGTTTTTAGTGGCAGGCAAGTGTCATTAATGCCTCAAATCTCTCATATGCAAGGAAAATCAATTCAGACAAACTCTGGCATGCGAAAGCATATAAATAATTGTTAAATACTACCTGTGGTCTTCTGGGTCCAGATTTGACTGATGCCAAGAGCAATCAACTCCTTTTTGGCTGCAAAGGATAGGAGGGCACTCAATACCTTGCAGAAGGCACTCAGTACCTGGCAAAAATCAAGCTTTCTGTGTGCCAGCTCCCCATGAAAGAGCAAACCTTGAAGCACGTGCAACAGAAAAGGCTCCCCTCTCTTGCAAGGGAAGGCAACCTCCTAGAGAGACACAGAGCCAGCTCTCTGTAGGGTGTCAAATACTCTTCTGGGCTGGAAAAGGGGCACTTTCTCTTATCAAAGGAGACATAAAAAGTAACAAAGCATTTCTCTTTCAGTAAGTCTGCCCAAGAGCAGTAGACTAGAAATCCAGTTTTTATCATGAAGAAAACATCAGAGATGCTTAAAAGCAGGGACTGAGTAGTGGCAGAACAAACTGTGTGATTACAAGAAAATTCTTCTCCTGTAATCAAGATGCTGTAAATGAGCCCAGGCTGCACCCTGACTTGTGAGTACAATCAAGAGAACATGGCTTCAGGTGGAGCTTTCCACCACACTCACATGATTTCATTGGAGTAAGAATCCTGTAGAGGTAAGGTCTATTTAACACTTGTATGCATTTGGCAAAAGTACACCAAAGCCAGTGCTATTCATTAGCAAAAGTGGATCAGAAAGATGGAAGTGGATAATTGGGATTTTGTCCACGTAGGGACTCAGAGCTACAGCAGAAGTGCAATGGGGTTGAAGGTCAGCAGGGGTGATTCCTGAAAAAGGGGGTCTGACTTCTGTCATAATTTACACGATAAAGCAATAGTAATGCTACTGTATTCAACAAAACCATGCTGGAATAAATCAGTTGAGAATTATGTCCTGAATTTTTATGTCTTTGAGCTAATTTCATAGGTATCAAACAACACTAACATCTCAAATGTGACTTGGAAGGAAAAAAAAACACTTCAGCCTACAGCTCTACTGCTCCTGATCCCCAAGGACTCAGTTATTCCCTTGGTGGTCTCCTGTATAGCCCAAATGCAATCATTACCAATACAGATAATTTTTCCTGTGTTTTTGGTTTACAAAACGTAAATTTAGATTGTGTGGTCTCAGCTATTTTCTTCAGTATTTAACACAACAGTGATGGAAGAGTATGTCCATGACCTTACCATGAATGGCCATGGGGAATAAGACCTGCTCTGCCTATTTCCTCACCTTGAATCTCCTGAACTGTTTAATTATATGGGAGATAACTGAAATTGTGCCTGAACCAAGACTCCCAGCATTTGACCTGCACCTTTATTTCTACCCCATAGATTCTTTGCTAGTGGTCACAATATATTCCCCATCTCCTCATTAATATCTTTGATTTATTAAAATATTTGTTGCATCTCACTCAGCTACCTTCCTCTAGGAATGTATTTGAAAAGGGGCAAAAGTACATAAAAATTAAGTAGAGCTCAGGCCTTTTTCCAATCAAAAGTCATATTAATCTATGCAGAAATGTCAAAGTGTTCATTTCACCCAAGGAGATAAACCAGCATTTAGGTAATAACCACCTTCTCCTCAATGCAAAGACCTTCTGCCAGAGAAGGAAAGGCTGCCCTTGTCCAGATCTCAAATGTTCATTCTCTTGTTGGCTAATTCATGACAGTGTTAGCTAGATTTTTATTATAGAGTATTATTTGTAGCTGCTGTTTTCATGAAGCAGCTGTAATAAACAAGTGGGATTTATGTTCCTTTTTAAATGCTTGAAATAATTAACTCTGTTAAATTTAGACTCTGAAAAAAATGTACTGATTTTTCTATTTTTCAATAGATACAGAAGCTACAAAGCAATCTAGCACCACCAGTCAGGCCTGGGTCAGAATAGTATGCATGCCATATAGCAGCCAAAATGTGTTTCAGATGAGGAAATAATCTAAGTTCTCCAAACAACCTTTTAAAAGTAAATGATGGTTGTGCTGAATGAAATGTTTTAACAACTGCACTGTGTGCTATTTTTCTCCAGCCTAAATGCAGACAGGACTTTGTTTTATTCCTGTTCTGGTCTGTACAGGTGCAAATGGGCCCTCGGGATGTGGATCACACTGGTGAGCTCAATTGAAAGCGGGATCAATATCGAGACCCAGATCCAGACCAGAATTTTGCAGCTGCTTCCTACCTTGATTTATGCTGCATCTAAAAGCCCTGACCCATGCCAGACACTCAGATACCAAACTCAGAGCTTGTGGTTTGCCCTCATCTCTGCATCATTTACTTTTTCCACTCATTGCCCCTCAACCACAGCTTGCTGTATTGACAGTCCAGACACTTATTTGGAATAAGTAAACACGGTGCCCTCTCCAACCCAATTTGGCCATTTCACAGCTGGTGCTGCACTTCAGAGCCTGATCCAACAAACCTGCTTCATGACAGCACTGAACAAACATCCTCTAAAAAGCTTTCCACTCATAGTTGGGGTTTTTTCGGTTGGTTGGTTGGTCAGTTCTGTGACTCATCAGCCTTACAGTATTTTTCTTGGTGCAGGTGCCACCACCTCAGCTGTTCAGGTTTCCTCAGTGCAGTGGGAAAGACAAGATGAAATTCCAGGGGCCAGGACAGAACTCAGCCTTAACAGCTGTGCAAGGGAGGACTAAAGTCCAGCAAACCTTCAGCTGACTACAACCTCAGGAGAGGTGAGGAAAAGATGATCTGCTGTGGGAAAGACCACATCATGCCGTGCATAGAAGAGGTACAGAAACAATATACTTATTGTATAATGAGGAGAGGTAAAAAATTAAGACAAGGAGAAGGCTAAACCTGTCAGTTCTTACGAACTTTTTTAACTAGAGGATGGATAATTAGGGAAGGTATACAAATAAGAATCATGAAGCTGGGAAAGGAATCTGGACTAACATGCAAAAGGCAGCTGTAATAGGTATCAAAATATTAAAAATTTAAGTATTTTTTTCTATATAGAGTAAAATAGTAACAACTTCTACGTAAATGATAAAATCCCAGGGCATTAAAATAAATAAGTGCATACTGTTTCAAAATATTCCTGGATAAAATAAGTGGCATGCAATGGGATGGGGATTTAGTGTTAGGAAGTATAAAGCCCAACATCCCAGGAGAGCAGTGACATTGCCTGAGGAGCAGCTAGCAAAGCCATGAATCCAAGAAGGACCTAAAGGTGATTCCAGGTAAGATTAGCCAAGTAATAGAGTTTCTCTGTGTGATGCTACTGAGTGATGCAGAAGGGTCAAAGGCTAAGCTACTTCTGGATGTGGGCATGGGAAGGGATGATATGGAAATCTAAAGCATAATGCTGTGTCAAAACAGCCACAGTGAACAAATTATGAGTTGTTCAAGTCTCCACATATTAGAAAGGAGATAGAGAAATTAAGGGAAATACAAATAAGGACAATAAAAGTGATCTAAGGAGAGAGTAAGAGAGCTAAAATTAATATGTTCTATAAATGAGAAGACTCCTGGGCTGAGATCCAGCTATAAATACCTTCCAGGTACTGTGTGTAGAGGAAGGTAATTAATCTAGCTCAAAAGATAGTAGGACAAGAAGCAATTGCTTGAATTTAGGAATGGAAAAATTCAGGATATATAATAAGAAAAATTTGTTTGAAGAGACACCTCTGCTCAACAAGGCAGATTCCCAAGGTGAGAGATAAGGCACACTTACTGTATGCAGTCCAGAACATTGTATAAGGATGGGGCTCTGGGAAGTTTTGCCATCACAACTTTCTACTATCCAAAAAGATCACCACAGTCCAGCTTACTGATCTTTTCGTTGCATTCTTTTATGGGTTATCTTCAAGACTGCTTCTCTATTTTTAAAAAACCCAAAACAACAGCCATCCTATATATCCAGGAAGTGAGAATACATCTACACCAGAGCTCAGAGCTGAGGGTGTGCAGCACCTCAATGTGCACGACAGGGAATGGCAAACCTCTCTGTCTCTCTTCTGGCTATGTGCTGGTATGGGCAATGTGAGTCTGTTGGGTGCTGGGCCTAAGAGTGTCAGCAAGAACAAAAACACTGACCCAGATCTCAGATTATTCTGAGTATCTCAACACTGAGGTCAAAGGCCCCAGAGCTCAGATTATTCTGAGTATCTCGACACTGAGGTCAAAGACCAAAGTGGGAACTACCTCTTATGATACTCATGGTCTTCCTCAGCCTTGCATTAAGACATCCTGCATGGAAGCTTTCAATGTCACTGCATAAATTATGTACTTTGATTTTTGATTAGCTGAAAACCAATGCTAGCAGTATTTAACAACTCTCAGGAGCTCTAAATATAAAATAAAGAATAAAATAAAATAAAATCCCCAAAACATTTGCAACAGACCTTACAATTTTCAATGACAAACGGGTACACACAAATGTGAGGAATATAAAACCCAAGTACCCTTAATACCCTCCCTTAAACAAATCCCATCCCAACTGCACTCACCAATCGGGACTTCTGTCCCCTCCTCAATGTAGATGGGCAGTGGTGATTCCTCCATAGGATGAGGCACTGATGGAAAGTAATGAATTGTGGTAGTATTTGTCGCAAAGTGACTAAAATAAGATGGTCCCTTTCTTATCATTACAACTACATATGGCTGGTTGCTATCACAAAGAGCCCTTTCTCAAAGTGGTCACCTCCTGTCACAGAGACTGGCCCAAGTCATGGCCTGAGGGGTTAATCCCCACCGAGCATTCACTGCCACAGGAGTCAACCCCCTTGGAACCAGGCCTGGGAGAGATCACTGTCCTGGATGCTTCACCATCCTGCCGTTCACTATAACCTCACTACTCCCATCCCTGGAGTTTAACTCGCTTTTGGAAACTCACATCGTTGTAGAAGCCAAGGGAAGCCAATGCACAGACAGGCACAAATAGAGTTATTGAGTCAAAGTCATAATATTTCATGCACAGAACCAGAGGAGAGAGGCTCTGGTGCTCAAAGCTTGCCGTTAGCTGTTGAAAAGCCACAGCAGGTGACGGAAGGCTGCACTGCAAATGGCTTCTGGACCACTGACTTTTCATTACTCATTTTAGAGTGCATGTACTGGACTTAGGGATTCTTCTTTGGGATACTGCAATGTCCAAGCAAAACTCTCCAAATCTGCACTGCGTGGTTATTCTGCAGCTTCCAGACACCGTGCCATCACTGCTGTAGGGTTCGTCTGTTTGGGTTCTCCTCTATTTGGGAGCTTCTTCCATTAAAGGTGTTTTTGCTGCACCATTTCCCACTTATAATCTCTGGGAAGCATATGCTTCACAGGATTTTCAAGAGATCTGAATTTCTTACTCTAGAATGAAATAATAATGAGCTACAAATGTTGAAAATGTTCATACTCAAAATCCTTCTGGATTTTTTCCTTCTCTGTTACCTTTTAAAAATGATGATGTACCATCTCAAAGATACAAAGACTTCATCTAGTCTCACCTAGGATTCCCAGCAGCAGGGAAGGAGGATTCTTTAATCCTTTGTGGGGTATCCTTCACTTATTACCGGATTTTTTTTGGTTTTGGAATTTTTTGGTTTTGGATTTTTTTTTTGAAAGATTGTCTTATCCATAAAACCAGCCAAAGAACACTTGTGGTTTAAAGCTATTAAATAAAGCATCTAACAATGTTTCTGCTAGGAACACAACCAGAATAAAGAGTGTTTTCAACAGATGCTTGACTAGTAATGGGCATAATATAAACCCCACGCTGGTGCTTTGCAGGATGCAAAGGGCTGCCAGCTCCTGCCCTTCTGTCAGCCCACCCCTGGCTCACGTGGAAGATGAAGGGAAGCACGGGGGAGACGAAGAGCAGAACACGGTTGCCTACACAACTACTGTTCAAGCCACAGAAATCATGGTCTACCGGGACGCCTTGCGCAAGCCACTTTTATCTAGAAGCTGAACTAACATTCCAGCTCAACAATAGCAAAAAAACATTTGTTACCACACGGCATTTTGCTACATATTAACCAGCAAGTTGCTACGCAAGCATAATGGAGTGCTGCAATTCCGAGATATATGTTGTTAAAAAAAAAAAAAAAATTGACTTATGGGAAATCAGCCTGAGGTGAGTGCTCGTGGGCTTGCCATGCCACTGGACACAGTACATGCTTGGAAGTTATGCAAAGCAGGCCCTGCATTGGGAACAATGCAGTCATTTTCCTTGCTAAGCTAATTTTGCATAAAGGCAATGAGAGTCTTCATCTATGCAGCCCCTTAAAACATTTAATCAGATTTATTTACTAGGAAGAAATACCAGAGCAGAGCTTCTTATACTACTCAACAGTTTTCAAAGCTGAGATATGCAAAAAAAAACAGGTCACTAGATGGGGTGGAAAAAAACCTGTTGTGTTTTTATGACATGCAGCTTTCTCAGTCCCACGAAAAATACTTTAACAGGCTCCCCCAGACCGAGAGCTAGGCTGGAGCCAAATGCTTTCACAAAACATTTGCAACAGTATTCACCAATGGTTGGTGGCATCTACTCTTACTTTAATGGGCATCACCATAGATTGTAGAGAAGGCCTGAAATACCTACAGGCGATTTGAGGCCAGGTACACGTACACACACTCTCTCTTACCCACACAGACACATGCACACATTTGCACACGTGCACACAACAAATGGCTCTATGGGCAGAACTTGGATTCTGTAGGATCCAAGGCAGAAAGGCTGACTTTTGTCACAGGGTTTGAGGATCAAGGACTCTGGGGTGCTAAATCAAGCTCTCACTTATGTATCTCCTCTGCCTTGGGCAAACCATTTTAACATTATCCCTCCAGGATTTACACACCAACTTTACGGGCATGCTGTTTAAATGTCTGCAAAGTGCTTTGCAACCTTTTCTAAATTCTGTGGTGATACACACAGAAGAACTGCACAGACAGATTTAAGATATCAGTTGCTGAGCATTATCGCTGTAGAACTACAGCCTATTTTTACATGCTCTATACTTGGTTTCTACAAACAGATGGTAAGTGTTAAGTATTTGAATGTTTTAATGAGCTTTTTAAGCCTTTTGTAATTTCATAAACAAGCATAAATAACACTTACATGAAGAAGAGTCTCTGCTGAATGTATTTTCTTTTCCTGTTTGGAAAAAAAAAAAAAGAGAAAAAGAAAAGGGAAAAATATTTTAAAGGAAAAAAAATGCGTCCAGCAAGATAAGTCAGACAGGTTTTGATGTTATAATGCACTGCGTTTTCTGATTTCATCAGTAAAAACTTTTATTTGAAGAACACTAGGACACTCAATGTAGACTCAATGCCAAAACAAGAGATCATTTCTTGTTTCATCCTATGTAGAATGTCACAGGAGATATGACTATATCCATCTAAATAGTGGAAAATTACACTGCAGCAGTGAAATAAAATACAAATGCCATGTGATCTGGATCAAAAAAATTAAAAATAACAGAATTTTAATACATTTCAGCTCAGAGAAAACCCCATGGCTCAGTGTTTGCGTTGTTCTCCTACCTATGGACATGGGACCTACACCAACACCCTGAAGCAGGGCCCTCCTGCTGCATTTTGGCACAGCAGGGTTGCTTTTCCATGCCAGTGCTCAAGCACTGGCTGCATTCAAACCCAGGCTGGGTAGCCACAGCAGCGAAGGCGTCCTTCGAGGCTGTGACAATTCTGAGTAATAGATAACCACAAGAGGAAACCCAGCAACTGCTAGAATGTGGAACCTTCCCTACAGGCCTTAACAGCCACCTCCTGCACCCATGGGGCTGCCACCCACCCCAGGCTTGGTGCCATTTGATTCACACTCCCCTTCCACCAGCCGGGCTGGTGGGTTCGGTGGATGCTCTTGGAACAGGGTTTAGGGATGGCACTAAATGGCTTTTTGCTGGTGTAAATCTGGACACATTGGAAAAAAAGAGACTGACAGAAATACAGAAATACAGAAGATGCTGTAGGACACCAGCCATGGTTTCAGAGTCGTGGACTGGCAACACAGCAGCCCTTCCAACAGCAGGTTTTTGGGGGAAAAAGGACAGTAAAGAGTAGCATGTTAAATTAATTTCTCCTATATTACCTTGTGTCAATATTAGCTACTATGTAAGCAATTTAAAGGGCTTTTTCTGAAGTTTACATGCCTTGGGATGACACTCAGCTCACACCAATCAATTAAATCCATGGCACTACAACAGCTGAGGATTCAAGTAAATAGGCATGTATGGAAGAAATTCAACAAATATTTAATCATTGCATTTTCATCCACCTGCTTTCCTTCTAAGGGCCAAGGACCCAATCCTGCAAGCAACCCCCCTAGAATGGCATTAGAATAAATTTTAGTTCTGTATGTAGATCCCTTACTGGAGTAGACACAGGATTACTTTTTAAAAAATTACCCTGATCCATTCTGGTCACGTAAATTAAGTTAGTGATGAAAAGAAGTCGAAGGCACTAATCCGACTGGGTAATCTATTCAAAGCTTCACTTCTTAAATGATCTACAATTTATTCATATGACCAATCAAATAAACATTACTTACAAAAGGCTGTAACTACCATGGCTTTCCCATCCATTTTTATGTGTTGTAATATGGTTAAATTTAAAAGAAACTAATCAGCATAATCTTTTTCAGAGTTGTTTGCCAGCATGATTAGAACCTCAGGAAGGGCACCACTGCAGAGACTCCCCTTACTGGTGGAACTGGCAGCACTGCCACTGGGCCATTAGTGCAATGTTGCCCCACTGCCCACTGGGGCAAAAATGTGGGGCATTGGAAAACCTAGAAGGGGCAAAATTAAAATAATAGGGGATTGCTGCTAAGCCTTGATGTGCATTGATGAAAATCCTAGGAGTATTGCTGCCTGGAAAGTGCCCAAGAGTCTCTTTGGAAACATCCAGCCCATAGGTCCTGGCTGGAAGCCACTAAGATACACTAAGAGTATTGATCAAAAAAACCCTCACTGAAATATTAGCAATGATTAGCTGTAAGACAAGATCCTCACGGGGGCTTTACAAACAGATCTCCACTCAGGCATGGGAGGTTTCCCAAGCACTCTGCAGCAAGAGCAAGCCAACCTAAAGTGTCTTCCTAGTTTTCCAGGGTAATGTGGCACCTCTTTTCTGCCAGCATTTCACACCGACTGAAGCCTCCTGCCCCTGCCCCAACATTTCACCTCTGACATGAAAGCTCCAGGCAACCCACCCAAAAGCTTCACATTTGAGACTATCAATGAAGAGTTGTACGCCAAATTTTTCCTGGTTGCAGCAAAAGAAAATAAAAGAGAAGTCGGTAGCATTTGAAGGATTCCAAATTTCCACCGGATTCCAGACCAAGATTGCTAAACAAACAAACCAAACACTGCAGGATTTGGATGCAGCACCTCCGAGAAAAAAAATCCACCTTCTCGGGGCCTACAGATATCAGGAGGTCACCTGTGACCTCCTGCTTTTTGCCAAGTATGACAGAAAATAACCCTCACAGCGCGCGGTGAAAGAAGCAGGTTAATAAATGACAGCCAGAAGCGGCCTTTCCTCTCCCGGCCGCGGGGTCGGGGTCCCCCCGGGCAGCACCAGGCAGGGGAAAAGTGTCTGTCGCCCTCCAGTGGGATCTGCTTTAGTGCACCAAGGCGGGAGAGGTGGGAAGGGGAAGGGACAGAGGTGAAAGGCAAATAAAGAGAAAAAAGAAAAGAGGAAAAAAAAAGGACATGCAAAGCAGATAAGAGACAGTTGAAGAGGAAACAGGAAGATACTATCTCTGAAAGTACCAAAAATAAAGTTTCCAGTGTTAGCTTAACCAGGGCAACACAGACATCCTCCCTCTGCACTCGTGCTTCAGACTCGGACTTGGTCGGGGTGAGAGATACCGTCACTGTCACGCTGCTGGCTGCCTCAGCTGCTCACACATTTTGCTTAAAAAAAACCGCAATAACCTTCAGGGAAACCTTTCCATAACAGTTATGGCAAAGGTAGGCAATGCCAGAAAGCAGTCAGCTCGACTGAGACGCAGACCCAGAGGTAAGCACCCGGCTGTCAACAACCATCAGAGTTCTCACCAAAGCCTCTTCCATCTAAATTCCATAGCAGCAGGTTTTAACGGGCTGATTTACCCTCAAACCTAAAGCCATAAAATCTAAACCGGTAGCAACTGTCATCCAAGCCCCGAATTACACAGCCGATGACATGTGCCCCGTCAGGACTGCCTCACTGTTTTGCTAGTCCAAAACTCAAAACATTTTCACATGCAAGCAATAAAACAAAAAATGCAGTTACCAAAATAGTACTATCAACGTAACCAGCTCCTCTCGGCACATTTTCTTAATGCCTTTCCCAATACGGTTAAAAAACATGGGAACTAATCAAAAACCTCCATCTTTACACCTCGGCACAAACTGTGCTGGAATCAGCGTGGGGTTGTATTTCTTCATGTTTATCTGGATCCTCTCCCACTACTTCTTTCTTTTTTTTTTTAATTTTCATCCGTGCTTCCCTTTAAACACAGCTCTTATTAAACAGCAGAAATCAGCTTTTACAATTTCTAAATGCCAAGTCTTGCCACTCTTGAAGCTGCCTAAGGACAACATAGCTTGCCTTCAGAGTCATAAATAACACATACTCTGCACATTTCTTCGCCTGGGTGAAATAAATTCTCCCATGTTCTTATATGGAAACCTTGTGAGTCCTCCCACATACCGCCTGGTACAATATCAGGCAGCGATGGGCATTCATTATCTTAAAGCCAGCGGGTGAATTTTGGATACAAGTTACCCCAAGACGAACCCAGAATTATCACCCCTTCGCACCACGCTGAGCTCAGTAACATGCCCCGTGCAGTCCCTGTGTTTTATTTCCAATCCCCATCACTACTTTGATTTCAGCATGTCAAGAACCCTCAAAATAAATGGAAAATGAGGGGAATAAAAAGAAAAATAAGGGAAATAACAAGAAAGCAGCAGCAGCGGTATTACCCACCAGGTAGGCCCATTAGCATCAGATGTAGCATTGCCTGTACCAGTCTCTTCACTCGAGGTTAGCGCACGGCAGACAGAAAAAAAAACACAGTGGAGAGGGGTGGGAAGGAGAGAAAAAATGGGCAAAAATAGCCGAGGAGAGAAGCGTGCGCCGTCGATGTGCTGGAGGACCGCCAGCGGGGAATGGCTGAGAACGTTATCGCCAAAAAAAGTTAACGCAAGGTGTGTGGGGGGGGGGGGGGTGTGGGGAAAATAACCTCTGGGGAGGAAAAACACCGCTGGGGTAATGGGAGAGCTGGGGAGGACGGGGCTGGAAGGAGAAGGACGAATTAATAGAGAAATGGAAGGGAGGAAGGGAGAGCGCGCCCGGGAGCTCCCCGAGTAGAGGCGGACAAAGGGAGGACGATGCAGCCGCCACCGGCCCGGCTCGGTTCGGCTCCGCTGGGCGCGGAGCGGCCGCCCCTTTGTTCGCCGCGGCAGCGAGGGGCGATCCGCGCCGCTCCGCGCCAGCCCCGCCGCCGCCACCACCGCAGCGGCAGCAGCAGCGGCGGCAGCCCCGCCGCCCGCCCGCCCTCCCGCCCGGGAGGTGCCGGTACCTGTGTCCGCTGGCCGCGGTGCTTGCGCGCCGCTGCGCCCCTGCGGCGGTGCGGCGCGTCCGGCGGAGCGGTGCGGCGCGACTAGCAGCGCCGAGCAGGAGGAAACGGTAATTTATAAGCGCTTTCTTCCTGACCTCTCGTGTCTGTTGTCTAATGAGGGAGCTTTGAGCATCACCCATCCTGCTGAGTGGAAAAACACCGGCACGGCCTCTTCTTTGCTGGGGAGGGGGGAGCCTAAAGGAAGGGGTGTGGGGGAGGAGGGGCCATGCCGCAGACACGGCGGCGGAGCCCGGGTTGGCAGGCGGCCGCGGGCCGGCGGGGAGGGGCGGGGGGGTGCGGGGCAGCGTTCGCCGGGCCGCGGCCGCCGGCTCGAGGTGCCGCCCCGGGCCGCCCGCCCTCCCCCCGGGGCTGCCGCGGGCAGCTGGAGCGGCAGCGGGGCCGTCCCGAGCCGGCCCGCGGGACCCGGCCCGCGTCCCACCGCTGCCGCGGCGGGCAGGGAGCGGAGCGAGGGCTCCCGGCCGCTGATCTGTTCTCGGTATTTTTCATTTTCATACATGTTTTTGATCGTTATTTTTTGTCTTTACACAAAGAGTGCCCTTCTCACAGACAAAGCATCCCACGGCGCTGTCACCGGCGATGCCCAGGCCCTGGTTCTGCTCCTCCGCGGCCACTTTTCCCCCTGGCCACCCTCGGGGGAACTCTGGACCCGGTGCCGCTCTGCCAGGCTTTGGGGACAGGTTTGGTCCTGCAGCCGTCTGCTGCTGGGGGAGGCAACACGGGAGCGTGGCCTGGCAGGTGCCTGGGAGGCTGGGATCTCCCTGCTCTGCCCTGCCGCCTCCCTAAAGCGCGATCCCCGACACCGGAAAGTCCCGGTCGCAGCTGGAGAACAAAGTACGGCCGGGGCGATCGGCGGGGAAAATGTGCAGGGCAACGTTTTGTTTTGTGTCGGGTTTCACAGAAGCGAAAGCCGGTCCTTCTCCCCTGCAGGCGAACGGGTATATGACTCAAACGTGTCCTTGCTCTCCTACCTGCATCCCCTCTGGTGCTCTTAATGAAAGGATACAGCAGCAGACAGAGTCGCGAGGCATTTTCATATAACCCCTGCTGAAGACTTAGTAAGATCCTCTGTACTGCAAAATACCATTTGCATTGTTGGAGTACAGTCGTGGTGAAAAGGAGATTTTGGGCCATCTGTGTTTCGCAGAAGTCCCGCTGTGCTAACCTTGCTCTGGGAACAAACAGCAGGGATGGACCAAAGGAGAGTGAATAGTGCCCACAGTTCTGCTCTCTAGGTTTTCCCGGATACAAGATGCTACCTTTCTACACCACAAACTGGGACAGCCGTTACTGGGAGACCACCTCCAGAGCCCATCGCCTATGCATAGGCTGCTGGGGGATCAAATTCCATCACAGCAGCCTCCAGAGAGGTCTCTAGAAAAGGCTGATTTCCTTAGCTGGTTCTTGAAAAAGCTGCACCATTTTGCACACTTTTTGATGGCAATACAGGATGCCAAAAACACTGTGTCACAGTCACACATCCAATTTTCCCTTACTCCAGTGCATTCTGTGATTTTCAGTATCTGAGCTGCTTTGCAACGTGAGTAGGTTTTTAGCAGAAAACCAGACAGAGATATAGGACAGACGCAGCTAATTGATGACATATCTCCACTGAACAGCGTCGTTTAAACTCATAGCGATGTAGTCCATGCTGCCACCTATGTCTTCTGATTCAGGTTTCTTGTGTACTGCAACTTCGTAGGCATCCTTTGAGGGCAGCTCACATTTTGTGAAGCTCTGCGAGGGACCACAAGCACAGGCAGCTCTGGCTGCACAAGGGAATGAAGCAAAAGGTTTCTCACCGGCTCAGTCACTTGTTTGGTTGCAGTGAGGATGCCTCGGTGCAGATTAGGAACCAGCAGTCACATCAGTGAAATGTAAGTAGCGGTTGGAGCCTTGTCTGTGTGAAGGATACTGCCAGCACAGCTGTACCACTGACAGCAGTGGAATATTTTGCTCAAGTTCTCTAGAGGAATCAAAGCCTGTATTTTGTCTCTGGCTCTCTTGTTCTGTTGCTCCTCACTCATGAAAAGTCAGCCACACAAAGTACATGGTTGCTTTCTGTGTTCAAAAAAAAAAAAATGTTTGGGATAAAAGACCAACAGCCAAAGCTGTTTTGAAGTTAGACACATGTAAACAGTACCTGGAACTAAGTATAATAATAAAAATAAAAATAAAATAATAAAAATAATAAATAATAATTCATCCTTTTGTGTCACAAATATGCACATTGCTGTCTGCTATTTCATTATGAGACAGCACAACTTCTGAGAATGTGCCTAATGAATATTTGGGGGAACTCTGCCTTCAGTTGCAGTGGCATATGGCAGCACTAATGCCTTTGGCTTCTCCACTCTCTTATGTAACTGAAATCACAAGTTAGAGCCCAAATTACAAAGCATAAGCATGTGTATAATATTAAGCATACAAATGGTGCCTGAAATTACTATCCTTTTCATGTAGGTCTGGTTTTAATCTGTTAAAATTTTTGCTTCTGCAGCTTTATTGATTTCAGTGTGCGCTGATGCCGCTCATAGCGCAATCAAACCTAACCCCTTAAAAACCCCACTGTGAAGACATTAACCCAAAGCTAACTAAGGCCAAAATCGCTCTGGTTACAGGTAGGTGGAGTTTGAATGACTTTTATACCTCGAGTGTATCCTGTATTAAGGTGCTATAGCAAGCAGAACACCATATCCCTGTGGCTGCTTTGGCAACCAGAGTGGCAGGTTTTTGCACCCCAGCCCAAGGCATGGGTTTGCCATCACCTTCCTTTGAGTTTCCCCTCTTTCTCAGAGACTATTTTTGCCATTACCATGCTGATCTGCTTGCTGGAGTTTTAAGGTGTCGGATGCTGATACAGCGAGTGCCTCTTGTATCTGTTTAATCCGATAACATAACTCTTTTTTAATCTCCACGTCTGGGTCACAGGGTTTAAAAAAGACACTGGGCCAAATCCCCAGCTTGGCTACAACGTGTGGAAATCTACTGAGATGGCACGAAAGTCAGGAGAGATTCACTGTATTTGCACCCGGGTAAAGAGGTCTTGAGGGGCAGGGATGTGAGTGCCAGATTTCAGATGAATGAGTATTAACACAATAATACTCAGAGCTAAGTCAGGTTTCCATAAGGTGAGATGGAGGGAGGAATATTACACCAGGACCTAAAACATGCTCATCAGCAAATTCTCAATAATTTTAAAATGGAAACAGATTTAATATTTCTTCATTTTTCAGGAGAAACCTTGTTTTCATTGTCTGGCTGCTAGAGGAACATGATGTTTCATGGACTCAGGACCAAGACAGGGCATGGACAAAGAGGAGATTTTGCAGGGATTGGGAAGATTTTACATATAAACATTAAAATGTAAAAAAAGCAAAGTTCATCCTGGCATGAAGTCCAGCAGAAATGTAGGAGAGAAATGGACAGCACTGTCTGCAAAGGATTGTGTAAGCAAGAATGGCAAAAAAAATGGTCTGAATAAGTCCACTGCATTAATGATTTTTCAGACATGAATTTCCTTTACAGAGTTATATGGGGTCAGTCTTTGGGGTTCCCCTGTATAGCAGAGGATCCTGAGCCTGAAAAAGGGAAGCAGATTTTGTAAGGGATTTGCATATCACAGAGTGACTCTGGATTGCAAATTTTAAGCATTACTAAATTGGGGAATAAATTGTTGCTATTGCTGTTACATACCAGGATATCTCATTAATCCACACAATCCACTAAGTTGCTGTAGTTTTAGTCTGTGTTTATTTTAGATGAAATTATGGCCTGGACAGTTACTTTTTCTTGCTTTATCTGTATAAATCATATATAAATAAGATATCAAACAGAAATCAAAACTTGACCTGTGTTTTTGGTACACTCCCCATCATGTGAACCTGCCAGTGATAGAGCCCTGCACCCAGTTTACAAGTCAAACAGAAAAGCAATGAAAAACCACAGGTCTTTCTTGAAAAGTGGCCATCTGACATTAAATTCTCTTGCTTTAATGCTCTGGGTGGCCTATTTTGCTTATATTTGAGACTACCTAGCCATTATGGGATTGCCTGTACTGGTCCTTTCCTTACATCAAGCTAATTACAAATTAACTTGAGGCACTTATCAAGGCTGAGAGGCTGGAGCTGGTCCTTTCTGAGCACCGGTTGAGTTTGGAAGTGCCTGTTGCTTTACAGAGACTGATTCCTAAAGTGAGGGGCACACACAGAAGAACCAAACAGCCTGGAACCAAAGTGGTCACACTGGCTTTTGAAAAAAGTGAGTGTCTTAAGTTAATTGACAATCAGCTACCTGGAAATAAAAGCCTCTCATATATCCAAAGGTTTTCACTAGGATTTTCAAGACCTCCTGAGCAATTTAAAATCCTTGGAAGGAATGCACTATAGAATGAAAAATATAAGTATTATTAAAGAATGTCTCTGAATGAAAGCCAGCCAGTTTCATAAAGATGAGCTAAAAAAGCAATAACAGGTACTCTGTCTCCTGCTGGATGCTGTATGAACCGTATGTTTTGCATTTTGGATGTCACTCTAAAGCAATGTTTTTTTCTTCACTATTGCTGTTGGGAAGAACAGTAGAAGAACTATGCATAAATGAGATTAAAGTAATCTAATTAAAAAAATAAACAATGTGCTTTCATCTTCAATTCATATCCAGTCATTTGGGATCTGACTTAAAAAGAAAAAAAGATAAAAATTCAGAAATGCAGAAAGGGTTTTGAAGGACAACTGTTTCCCTTTAAGATTAATGATAAACATACTTGTGTGTTCAAGGGAGAATAGATCCAGTGTTATGTAACAGGATAAAGAAACAAAATCCTTTTTCCTTAAATTACAATAACCAGTATGCGTGTGGATTTTAGTCAATCACTGAAAATTCAGGAAACCCATTTTCTTTCACAATTGCATTCCACATGCTAAAATTAATGTCTTCTAACTTTTAAACAGAATCACAATAATTAAAGAGAAAAAATATTTGTTTGTTGCTTTTGACCACACTTTGCCAATAGAGGGTTGTTCCCTAGGGAAAATTCTGTGGCACTTGCACTGTGCAAAAATCCAAATATGTGCTCATCTTTTTATTTTATGTGCCATTAGCAAATCCAGTTATTGCACTTCCCAGTTGTTGTTTTTTTTGTTTTTTCTTTTTAATCTGATTTCCTAGTACTAGATATATGGAAACTTATCTTTTTTTTTTTTTTTTTTGGCCGGAACTATTACATAACAGTTATTATAAAATCTTGCCATGCCTGCCTAAATTTGCCAAAACCAGGAAAAGATCAACAGGTAATGGACTTTTTTTTTAATGTTGGCATTGTTCTTTGCTGGCTCAATCATATAAAATTATTTTAAAAGCCACCCAAGGAAATAATTTCCTACCATAGAACCTCCATTTTTTCACTTCTTTATTTTACAGAAGCACTCACACCAGAATTTCTGCATCAGAATTTGACACATAAAGTTCCTCTATCACATGAGTTCAATTTTCCAAAAACAGGCAAATGACATTAATAACCATGATATAAGCCCTGAAAAGGCTAAGTCACTGAATGTACTTGCTGGGAAAAAAAAAAAAAAAAAAAAAAAAGACTTCTTGTTGGATCTAATTCTGGATTCACTGTTTGACACAATGCAGAGCAGTTGGGATTTTCATAGAAAGGCTCTGCTGAGCTCAGGTGATGTTCACTCATGCATGGAGAAGCTCGTGTGTGCTTTGCTGAGCGACTCCAAGCTTTGTCTGTGGACCAAAGTAAACACTGCTGATGTTGGCCCATCCTTGCACACGTCCACACTCAATGTTTTCAGTCCTGAAAGCAAAGCTTCTCATCTGGGCAGTTTCAGTGATATTTCCTCACTGGACCAAGTCCTCTGTTAGCACTACTCCAGTAGCACAAGGTGTGCTTGGAGATGGTGCAAATGGTGAATATGCCTCTTTCCCTGCTGATAACACACCTGCCATGCTGCAGCTAAATATTCTGCTGCTGCACAGCCTGCAGAGATTTCCTGGGCTGCACGAGCACAACTGGTCCTGCCAAGTCAAGATGGTTACATGGGTGCAGCAAATGGGATATGGAATCTGGGAAGCCACAGGAGATGCAAGCTGGGAGACAGGGAAGAAGTTGTGGCAGACCCATTTTGAAAGCAATAAAAGGTCAGCAGAGTCTGAGGCTGCCCTGCAGTACCACTTCCATTTCCATTGGGAGCTGATTATCGAGCTGGGCAGGCTTGACCATACCATATCCCGGGTGACAGTGGACATCACAGTGGAAAATAGTCCAAAAATATATGGTGGTGAGCTTGCTGAGGCAGTCATGACTTACAGAACAGATCCAGAAAAGCTGACAGATTAAACTCACCAAAGAAGAAGAAGAGTGATCACTTGAGTGAATTCTTACATTCTCATATTTCTTTCTATTTGCTTATGGGTCCCTCGCCTCCCTTCCATCTCAAAGTGATGGTGAAACAGTTATGAGGAGTGTATAATTTTCAATTACTTTGTTTATTCTGACAAATTACATTGGTAGATATAGGCAAACAGTGGGAGAGAATACTGTAGGAAACAAAACGATTCCCAAATGCATGCTTGTACGAGTTCAGACAGATAGAATTTCTAGCAAGGTGAATTTATGCACTGCAAGCAGAGAAAGGGCTTCAAATGCCTAAGCGTCTAGAAAAAAGAAGAAATTTAAAATGAACCTGCAAGCTATCCATCAACTGCTCATCCAGTTGCATGATTTTAATTAACAGAACTGGAAAGCAAGCGCATAATATAAACTTAAAAACACAGCGCTTCGGTTTTCCAGACTACCAGCCCAAATGCAAAACAAATTGCTCGCATCTGGCGGAGGGAGGCAGGGCTGGCGGCCGCGGTTGCCCGGCCGAGTGACGCGCGCATCCGCCGCGCTGCCCGCGGAGGGCGGCCCAGCCCGCTGCCGCTCCCGGCCCGCCGGCCCCTGGCACAGTCGGGGCGCAAACACTTGAGGCATTGCCTGGCGTGCTCCGAGGAGATGCCTGGGCTTCCACCTCCGCTGGCAGCGTGTCGCTCCGTGAGGCAGCAGTGTCACTGAGGGGACGCCGGCGGCTCCCGGGCGTGGGTGACCTTGAGCCTCCCCAAGCAGTTACCTTTTCTGGACCTTTGGCACGCTCCCAAGTGATCTTTCAGCCGCAATCTCCGCGGCCTAAAATAAATTCAGCAATATTCCCTGCGGCATCCCTGCAGTTCTCTTTTGGGATACCTGACGCTTATCTCTCAACCTGGGCAAAGACTGATTTTGGAAAGTTTATCTGGGTGCAGCAACACCACCAAGCCAGCAGTGCATCCTTACAGAGAATGATTTCTGCCTGTCTCTCCCAGCCAGAGCAATCCTGCTTTGTTGTCTGTACATGAGAAGGTGGAGAAAAGGGAGAGGGTGGAACAGGCTCAGCACGAAGCACAAAATATTCAGACTTGGGCCTCTAAATCTCTTTGGCCAATGCTAGTCAGCTCTGATTTGTATCAAAGCCCAATATGATCACTTACTGATTATTAAATGTGCCACAAATGGTTACTATTTTGTGAACAGCTGGTCACAGGCTGCCTGTAGTACTGAGCAATTGTCTCTTACTCTCTGTATCAGCCAAAGTCCTCAGGTTTTCTCCTTTTACTCCTGCAAGTTTGCCTGTTGAGCTCATGAAGTTCACAGAGAGAAGTGTGGAAACTTGCTTCCAGACTCCCACGTTTCCTTGGGAAGCACATCCCAGCAAACTGTGGAGCAGCCGAAGTGGATTTGGGATGCCCTTGGCACTGTTGGCCCATAGCAAGTGCTGCTGGAGGCCGCTGGTGTCATGGGGGAGCTGCATGGCCAGGCTGGGCTGTGGCAGTGACCGGGCGTCATCCAGAGCAGCAGGGCCTGGGACTGCGTGATGACAGAGCTGAATAAATCATGGAGCAGAGGCACATAGGGGAGGGTGTGGTGGATCCCTGGGCGCTTTTCCATCCAGTGCCTCCTGAGGTTCTGTGAAACCATGTGGAAAAGGGTATGGCATCTATCAGGCACATCCACTGGCGTGCTGGAACTCAGGACACCATCTCCAGCCAGAGCAGAGGACATTGCCACATGCCCACTGCACCTGGCTTCAACTCAGGTTTCTCCTTAAGCTGAATTCATGCCAGCCCAGAGCTCTTTGCATGTGTCACTGACTGAATTTCACTTCCCTACTGCGAGACTAAGCTCCCAGTTCTCCCAGTAAGATACAGGTTTAAATATAGGCCATGTTTCTGCTGTTCTCCACCAGCAAAACAGCTGTTTGCTCTAAACATGAAGATATTTTTGTAAGAGCAAAAGCATGAATTATTTCAAACTTGCCTCGGGATGACTTTTCAAGGGTACTGCGGAGACTGTTTCCACAACAAAACGGGAGCTCTTCTCCTACTGAATTGTTCATGTTACTTTCATGAATGCTAGAAAAGAGGCTGGCTTTTTAAAAATGTTAGCAAGTACCTGAAATGGGAATTTGTTTTCATATATCCTTTGGAAGCTGTTGTTGTTGATGTTGTCTAATCTGATGAAAAGTTTAGTTTGGTAATTTTTATTAAACCTTGCTGTTAGGTATAGGCAATTAGCTTAACAAAATATCAGATAGGATCTCTGCTGTGTTTGCAATGCCTGTTGCTCTGATCCTTACCTGGTGGGAAATGGCTTTGGAGGAGCACAGCCACATCTCTGTAGCTGTTTACATCACATTTCTGAGAGAGCTCCACCCTGCTTTCCCCATTTGTACTTTGTTTTTCATGAATAAAGGTCATGGCATTGGCATCACAAGAAAATATTGTTGCTGTAGAAGGAATTCATCTGTCCCCTCTGGGTAATAAACAGTAATGTACTCCAAGGCTGGCAGGACAGCAATCAGAGATGGAAGAGAAGGCCAAGACCCATCGAGATCTCTGCAGACCTCCAGCATCCCACGAGTCAGCTGTCTCCCTGCCTGTGCTGGGCTGCTGCAGACCCTGCATAGTCTCTAATATTTTACCCAATCTAGATTTAGGCATCCCCCAGTTGTTGGCAGTGGGTCTGTTGCGGGTACCTGCCTCCCAGCCAGTCACAGTACTGGAATTTGTTGTCTAATAGTCAAAGAGCATTTTCTCTGAAACAATGTCATATATGAGCCCAACACTGCCTGTGTGTGTTGGTGGCCTGGGGACATGGTTACCAGAGGTAGTTGCCAACCACTGGTTGCCCCTGCTCTGGAGTGCTCTCCAAGGAGGTGCTGTGGCCGAGGCACGTTGTTTAGTCCACTGACTCTGAGCTGGCTGTAGCCCACAACACATTTTTTTAGCCATGTTGTATCTAGATCAGGAAATAAATGTATAGGAACTACATCCCTTGATTCAGCTATAAAGTAAATGAGATCTTTCACATGTTTCTGTATTAACATCCACACTGATCTTCGTGTTTGTGCTCGTGTCAAAATCACCACTTGTCTTTTGGCTCAAAAGCCGCTCTTCTAATCTTTTGTCATGTGCGAGGCTCTCAAGCTCTCAGATGTTTTCTCGTCCTTTCAGTCTGCCAATACTTTCCAGCAAGGTGATATTTTAAGTAATTGCAATATTCCAGGAGTAATTTCATCACCAGTGCCTGTAGAAACACTCCCCTAAACTTATGGCCCATGGTTTTATGATTCTCTGGGCATGGACCAAAATCTCAATTGTTCTGAGAACATGAGGGAAATGAGGAGAAGTTGCTGTGTTATTGCTACAGCCAAGGACACACAACAACCAAGAAGGAAAAGCTCAACATCAAAAGCATTAGGAATACTTTTAGCAGGAACACTACTCAAACAATTCCCAATTCAGTAGAAAGCATATTGGAGAAAAATCTCCAGGTTAGGCAGACCTTGAGCTTTCTTTCCCAGGATCACACCACTTGAGTAGGAAATCAAATTCTACTGAAATAGTTGGGGATTTTATTAGTAAACAGTCTAGAGGTGAATTCCTTGATTTTTCTCAATTAGATATATTTGAAACAGAGAATTGTCTGAATAATGATTAATACTTGTTTTTACAGGGTGCTTTAGCATAATCCCAGAAATTATAATTTAGGAATGTAGATCTTCCTTGTTGTGAGGCCCTCAAGATTCCTGTGGCAACAGCCAGGAATCAGATAAAATAGAAGCAATTAATGAAACATTTCATCATTAAAATTTTTTCCAACACTGGGAGATTTTGCAAATCACCCAGCAGGTTTTGTACATCCTCTGGCATTTGAAATTTTGTCAGTAATGAAAGCTAAACGAATGTTAACTACGAGTGTAAGGCTTGAAACAATGTCACATGGATGTCACATGTAAGTGTGGACAAAAATAGTATTTTCAGGGAGCTGTTTGAAAAATCCAAATTATTTTTTTATAAAGCAATCTCATCTTGATTATTAACAGACTTAAACGCTGCCTCAAAGAGGTTCTAAGGCCATCATGCTCCTATTTTCCCTTTGCATTAACTAAATAGTGGTTGAAATTACATCCCTATTTGAGGTTTCCACATCTCTTAGTACTTTGCATTGTATTTCCTCTGTGAAGTTTCCTAACTTCTGCTAACCGTGCAGGCCTGGGAGGCCTGCAGAGCACATCCACATTCTATAGGAAGTGGTTTTGTTGTTGCTCTAGCAACCCCAAATCAGGACTGAGTAAGCAGAGGTGCTGCTCAGCAGAGAAATCACACAAATGTCTGTACATCCTCACTGCTATTAAGAATGGAGACAGCAGTTCCAATGATCAAGCCTAATACCTTTCAAGGAAATTGAGATTCTCTCTTTTATTCCTCCCCTATGTTTTAATTTGATATGTTTCTATTGCTGGTGCTGCTTCCTGCAGCACACTCTCCATGACTGGGGAGCCGTTCTTTCCTTTGCTCCCCGTGTCCCCACACAGGAGCTCAGGCTGGGTAACGAATCGTTTCTGACTCTGCAGCAATGTAAAAGGAGAAGGATCTCATCCACTGCAGAATCCAGGTCCTCTTTTAATTTACACCAGAGCGGGCTGCATTTTGGAAGAAGGAAATTAATCCTTTTCTTTTTTTTCTAAATGTGAAGCTCCTTTAATTCACCCTTTTAAAGCATTTGGGGATTATCTGCTGAAAAGTCCTAAGGAAACACAAGGCATCCCTGCTGCTTGGGTTGCCAAGCTAAGGCTCAAGCTCTGAAAAGAGAAGTGTGCTTAGAACAAAGAGGTTTTGAACACAAAAACAAACCATGGCAATGCATGCTGACAAACACTTCATATGACTGCTGCCATTTATATTTTTTACATATCCATGGAGTACTGTCGAGGGCCTTGGTCACCTTGACCTGTTGCCGACACAAGGCTGTTTAAGCTTTCTTCAAAATTAGTCCCTGCTGCCACTCAGATATTTTTTGCTGTTGCTTTTGTTTTTCATCTTTGGATTGTTTCCAGTCTGAGAGCATCTTTCTGGTCCCAGAACTGTACAGAATATATCAGCCAATCCTCTAGGGGCACTGAAAGAAAGTCTAGAACTCCCTCCCCCACGACTCTTACAGAGTCAACACATATCCTTTTGATTTCAGACCTTGTTTTGGGTCTGCACAAGAAAGGCTTTGACATCTTTAATCGGGTTTGGTTGTTTTTTTCCCTTTAGTTTTGATTTTTTCCATTTTTCTGGATAGATTTCACACAGCTTGCCACCACAGCTCTAGAGGACAATAAAAAAATGTATGGGAACTCCTCCAAAGTACGTGTTTGCAAGGAGTGCTATGCCAGGAACATCATTACCAGAGTCCCAGTAACTAATCCAGAACTGATGCCATAACTTTTATGTGTACCAGGGGCACTGAAACCCATGCTGAAATACTTGGCAAGTCTGCCCTTAGACTAGGATATATTGTATTGATATTGGCTGTGATCAACCACAACATTCCTTGGTTTTGAGGTAGTATTTCTGAAGGGGGAGGGTTTGCAATGCCAATTCTTGTCATATGTTTTCCTGTCTCACCCTATCTCCAAGCCCAGCTAATCTGATGATATCCAACTGTCCTAATGAGCTGCATCTACTTCTAGGCTGGAGTGTTGACAGCTGCCTGTCCTATTGCCAACAAAAACTTCTGAGACAACTGTATCTCATTCCTGCAAGTACGCAAATTGCTTCGTTTCTAGGACAAATACGAGATATAATGATACTTACTTTTCGTTGATCCAGGTCTAAAAAGAGGTGTGTGAAAAACACGATCCAGCAGTCAATTATTTCCTCACGTGCAGTTAATCCCTCATCTGGAAACAAGGTTTATGTCTATTGGTTACAGAGAAATCAAGGGCTCGTGTCCTTTACAGCAGACGTACAGTCACACGGGCTAAGGTCAGTGAGAAGGACATGTTCCTCCAATTAATGTTGGCATGTGTTTATTTATAATTTTATACATTGGTAATTCTTCCATTTGCTGTTCTTGGATTCAGAGCTCTTGGAGAGAGCTTCAGCTTGTTCTTATTCATGTAGGATTTAATGCACTTAAATCTTCACCACCACCTTTGCAATCTCAAGCACATGGGATTTCCTTTCTTGCCCAAAGCTGTTGGACCCACAGACTCATCAAACTTTCCTTCCCCTGGACTGCAGGTCCAAAGCCCAGAAACTGGGTAACAGGTGAGACCAGGCTCCCAACAAGCCATTAAAAAACTACTCACAACCTCTGGATAGAAAACTATCTAAAACAGAGACTAAATTCGCAGGATAAATTTTGTCTTGGGGGACTACAGTGTCCACAGCAATAATAGACAACAATCCCCAGACAAAGATGGAGAGGAGACACACAGAAACACTGCTTATGATCCAAATGAAGTCAGAATAAATAGAAGCAACTGCTCCAGTGACAGCTGATCAGGGCAGCTCATCTCCAGGCAGAAAAAATAGTTCTCCTTGTCAAAAGAAAAACCCATGTCTAACCTCTGCCCCTAATAAATTTTATGACTTGCCAGATTCCAGGAATCATAGAAAATACTATTGAGCTGGGGTCAAGGGGCAGAAAATCTAGGGGAAGCACATCTAGTCTTGGCAAACTCTTGTAGCAGCCCAGGTCACCATTGTGGTCTCTCCTGTGCCAGCCTTTCACACTGTTTTCACAGCTGAAGGTAGGACCCATTCTTCAATTCAGCTTTGCCTCAGTAAGTTCCTCACAGACACACAAGCTCAAAAACTCAAGACTCTTGCCTAGGATAAGGCTGGGAAGGAAGGAGGGTTTGTTATTGCTTTAAGGGGTTTATTTAGGTTTATTTTATTAATTCTTGGGATATGCTCAAACACTGCAATGGTTGAGACCATATAAGTAGCTAGATTAGAGAAACAGACATAACAGTGTTATTGGATAAAGAAATAACAGCCATTGCCAGTTCCATGGGAAGAGAGGACAAATGAATAAACATTGATCATACCATCTGAAACCACCAGGCTTGGAAAAGCCTCTTTATTTTAGGAAAAATCCACTGAAAGATGCCAGGGCAAGATCTGGCATCTGACTTTTTCTCAGGAGTATAACTGCCATCGAGGAAGAAAAGGATTTTTAAGGATTCATAAATCCAGGAACCTTCTATGCCACTATCTTTTAGTCAGTGAGCTCTATGGGCAAATACAAGGGTTGGTTTGTTTGGTAGGGCTTATTTTTGTTTTTATTTTAAATCTATAGTTTTCCCTAAGCTTTTTCTCCAAATGTTATTCGTGATGAAAAATTGCATGCCATCCCAGGATGATGTACAAACTGAATGCAAAGGCAAGCAAAATATCCCAACAGGTCTAACTCTTGGTATCTTTTGAGTACAAGACAGTCTCACCTCTACAGGACCTTCTCCACTGTTAGCAGATCCAACACACCATCAAGAAGGCAGGAAAAAATTCAGAAGGAAATGATAAGTATATATGGACTGGATGTCAGTGCAGCTATACTATAAGTTCTATCCCACCCTATGGGGCCAGAAAGGTATTTTAAGTTCCTGGTGTTATTTACGAAGATGTTTCTGAAGGAACACAGACTGTGCCATTTTGGGGAGGGGGGAATGGGCTTCTTGAGGATTACTCAAAACTTATTAAATAAGAAGCTTTCTGTATTTCCTCACAGCTGGAGACCAATCATTGTGACACAGATAGAAAAGCTGGAGGCTGAAAAAAGAAAAATTCTCTGATTTAACCCAAGTTCCTTACACACACAGCTGGTGTGTGCAAAATGCATCCAGGTTCTGTGAAGTGTGGGATACTGAATACCTCTCTCTGCCTCAGCAATATTTGGAGTTTTACATTGAGCTGAGTGCTCAAATCCCAGAGGGTGGCCTTGGGAGGCCAATCCCTTGGGATAACCTCCTTGGTGTCAAATTCTTTGAGGATACTTGAGTAGACTAAACGCATCACAGTGAGGTGACATTTACCTTCTATAAAGCATGAAGAAGACCATATGTTATAAAACCATGCTCAGCTTTGGTTTCCTCAGTAAAAGAAAAATATTAAAGAATAAATCCAAACATAACTGCAATGAAATTTTAAGAGGCTTGAGGTACTGATTCAAGATGGGGATGCCCAAATACACATTAAGGGTGAAATGCTGGCACCATGAATATCAGCAAGAAAATCTCCTGGTGGCTGCATTGGAACCATGTCCATACAGTTTATCCAGACAAAGACAGTATAAACACGAGAGGCTCAATTGTCCCTGAGCTAACAGAGCTCAGTTGTTTAAGCGCAGGAAATGGCCCACCCTTTTCCCACCTTTGTACACCCAGGCGGGGGTCAGACGCAGTGTAGCTGCCACAAGAGCAAGGCTGATCCGAGCTAGTGTCTGACATAGGCTGACAGAGGCAGGGGGATGGCAGATCTGCTGCCCTGGAGCTCTGCCAGTGACTGCAGAGGTGGCACAAATGGGGAGAATGTATGGTCAGTCTGTGAAAACGTGCTGCAGGCAAGCAGATACATTCTACCAATTGTCTTGGAGAAACTGATTTAAACCACTGCTCAACACACAGTTTTCTTTCTTAGAGTCAATACTCAGGTGAAAGAAAGATTCCAATAGTTTCCCCTCATAGTCTCCTTATACGGGAAAGAAGTCCAAGGAAACAAAAGTACTACTGTCATTGACACAACACAATCCCACCTCCTTCCAGTATCTTTTGCTACCATAACAGGATCCTGAAGTAGTTGTTTTTAGTTCAGAATTAAGATGATTTCATCCTTCACATTCATTATCTGAATAAATGAGTACATACTTCTCTCATTCTTCATATTTGTCTTGATTATTCACCTTTGGTAATGGAACATGTAACAGGAGTGGGAAGGCATGAGTTCACTGCTGGGGAGTGCCTCTGCAGGCAAAACGAGATGCAAGTACAAAAATCAAAAGCCAGGATGTAAGAGAAAATTATTTCTTCATTTTCTCTTAACCTAAAAACTCAAGGCAAAATAGTTGCCCAGGCCTCTCCAGGAGCTCTCCACATGTTAAGCATTGTGAAGCCCCAACTGTGGGAATAGTGGGATCAGGCATTGAGAGCTGAATTTTCACGCTACATAGACATGCACACATTTAATCCGGTTGTGGTTTCCTAATATGCAAGGATCCTAAAATCAGCTCTGGTTTGACTCATCAGTTCCAGCTTATTTTCAAGCTAAGGGCTCTAATAAGCAGATTCAAGAGCATCTGGGCAAATTTAGCTCCAACCAATTTGCCTTGAGAACATCCTTTGAATACATTTGCATAGTCTGTGCTCACAAAGCTACATAAAACATGCTTTGCCAGCTGCCGGCTGGGTGCCTCAGCCTGGCACACTGTTGTCGCTGCTGAATATCCGCTGAAACCGTGACAACATGCTTATAGTCATTCACTTTTCCTTTAGTTGATATTATGTGTACCCCTGTACCATAGTGGGCAACAAATTCCTGGAATAATGATGATTTAAATGCTGGACAGGCAATGTGCAGACAGTGGGCTCATGCCCCATGTCACTGTGCCACAACCTTGACCTGATGACAGGATATCTGAGAGTAAGAATGCAGAGCCATCACTAGCACCAGGCTTGGCTTTCCCTCTGCAGTGCCAAGTTTGATAGTCTCTTTGGTGATCCAGGAACATGCCCATTAAGAAAGTTTATTTTAAAGAGGTCAGGTAGCAGCTGATGGATGGTAGGAATGTTTTAGTATTCCAAAACAGGCAGTGTTTGAATGAACAATCTACAGATGCGAATGTCAGCAGATGTATTGGCAATACCACGTGCTAGAGTCTGTGAACTCTGAGTACTTGCTGTTTGATGCCTAATTATAGTGCCTGGAGCAGTTCATTACTTGCAGCATATTGGGATCTAGGGATCCTGGTCAGATTTGGAGTCTCTTTGTGCCAGGTGCTACACAAACACAAACGCCAGCTCTGGTAGACCCTACTAAAAGCTAAGACCCTAGAAACTGTTCCCCATGTGCTGAACGCTGAACTTCACCAGGTTTAGTCTGATCTGTGCAAATATGCAGTTCTATTGTGTTCTAGCTCATTATCTATTAACACCTATTGAACCCTCTGCAACTGCTTAAAAGCATGAAGTAAATCATGCGCATAAATATTTGTAGAATGTGGGGCTTAGTAAAGACCAGCAGCAAGATAGGCAGAGGAAAGCTTGAGTGAGAGGGAAGGTAAAAGTAACCATAAGGGGAACTTGTGATTACATAGCCTGGCTACATACATAATTTGTGGGCTTCACGGTTTGGCAATTTTGTTTGTTTACTTAATGTAAATGAGCAAGAGAATTTTAAGAATCCCTGCCACCTCCTGAAGCCAGAGCTGCAGTGCTGTAGGCCTCGCCCAGTGCACTTATATAAGTCCTTCCTTGTTCAGCAAAACACTTGGCCATGTTTTGCACTCTAAGAGAATACCAAATAGCATGTTCTCGGCAAGAACTGTATTGCTTGCAAAGTGCAAACCCAAATAAACATGCTATCCCCAAAATACTCCTGTACAATGAGCATACGGAGGGAGGAGCCTGTGAGGTTTGGGGGTGATTTTTCTTTCAATATTTGTGAACCCTCTTCTGTGTTCCTTGGCTAGCTCTAAGTAAAACCACGTTTGGGAGTGCTCTGTATTCAGTCTAATTTAGATGTACCCAATTTAGATGCAAGTTCTCACCATACATCACTTTCAGAACAAGTTGCTTTGTAAGCTGTTGACAGAAAATGTTTATACTCCTATTATACTCGAGTAAAAATGCAAACTGAGTAATGGCTATAATATCTTTTCCTTCGGTTTACTGGAATTTATTTCCCTGTTATGCAAAGTTTTGTCACAAACTCACTTTGTCTTGACTCATACTTTTTGTTCTCCATGAGCAGTTTAACAAGTTTGGAGAATTTGCAGAGTGCATTTGTTTTGGAGTGACAATATTTCCAGGGAACCAGAATTCCTAAAACCAATTATGTTAATCAGAAATGTGTTGTAACTACTCTGCTTTGGGAACACTGAGATAACAGATCACCTTTAACTTACTGACACACTTTTGAGTTTTGGCTACTGAGTAGTTGCAACAATCTACACATTGAGTATCAGCTATTTGTAGCACTTGGCAAACAGGATAAAAAAGGTGAAACTGATTTTCTATCAGCTCTGTGCAGGTCTAAAAGTCTTATTTAACAAAGAGTTTCTATACTTACTGAAGTTAAGCATACACTGAAGATAAGCAAAAGCCTGAAAGCTTTGCTGAATTCAACTCGGTTAGGTAAGGTTACAGGGTTTTTGCTTAATCTGGGCCACAGCTAACAGCTGAGTAGCGATACTGGGTGCAACAACCAGGACTCCAGGGAGGGTGTGGATGCTATTTTTGACCCACTTACATTGATTGCTATTCAAGTTTTGTGTCAGTTACAACATGTTACAAAGACACAGAGAATCTACAAACAAGCCCAAGTTACCTTCTTGGTTTAATGAATTCTCACTTCAGAGCCCTTCAGTTTTTTACCTTGCCTGGTAGCTTTCTTTTCACCCCCGCGTGCCAAGTTGGCTGATCTTACTGAATATTGATATGTGAAAGAAACAAGCCTCCCCTTTATTTAACATGGGTCTTGTTTGCTCTTCCTGGCATTGGGTCTTTATTACATCTGCAGGGAGGGTTAGCTTTTAATCTGTGTGTTATTGCAATGTGTTTCCATCAAGATAGAGGCATGCCCCAGCAGGACAAGATGCTGTGAAATTTCAGGTTGCTCCTCTTCGCTTCCAGCAAAGGAAATGTTTTAGCCACCCATGTTGAATTGCCAGTGGCCAACATGGAAACCTTTTGCAGACCAAAAGCTACCAGACCATTGATATTTGCAACACCCAAGATGCAGATCAGGGACCAGCAAGTCAAAGGCTGAATCTTGAATTTTCTACTGAAGTTTTGATCTTGTTGAGCTTGACTTTCTTAAGAAATCTTTCTTCATGATATTAAACCTACTGATTTAAACATGAACCCAATCCCTTTCTTACTGAAATTCTCCCTGAATGGAGTTAGGAGAAGCCAAAACTTGTGGATTACCCTGGAGAAAGAACACTCTATGAGCAGGCATTATGGGCTTTGGGAAGAACAAAACAGAACTCAGTAATGATTAGAAATCACAGGATCACACTCTCAAACCAAACACAAGGTCCTTACAAGTTTTTCTCTGAAATGAGTGGGAGGGAGGCTTTCAAGGCTATGCCAATGTCGTATTGCAGCACACCTTTGCCATAACTTTGGTTGACAGTTCTCCCAGTGTACCTGTCTGTGGACAAAGCACACTTTCCAAAAGTATTTGACTTTCACATACAGACCTTGTTCTTTCCAACAAAAGCAAATGAAGCTCATGAAGAAAGACACTTAGATTATGACAATCGGCTGATACACATGAAAAAAAGTAGTTTTTTTCAACTCAAAATAGCCAGAATACCCCTATGAAATATTCTTTCTCACACAACATACGGTTTTCTCATTATGTGTGTTGACATTTTTCAGACTGACCTCAGCTAGATATTTTGTTCCGGAGTCCCCATTTAGTGGAACATTTAAACAATAACACTTTGAAGCATGCTCAGTCTCTCTTTTGAAGTCCATTCAGGCTCTGCCCTAGGGTCAGCAGGCGCATTCCAGCAATGATGCACAGACCATCTGCTGTACAAGTTTAAATCCCACTGGTCCTATACCTAGAGGTACTAACATGTTGCATAACTAGCACTGAAAAACAGCCTGTCAATTCAGATGGAGTTTGGATTTATTCCTATAGCTCTCTTATGCTCCCGCAGGAGGGCCTGTCTACAGTAACCTTTGAGTGTGGTTTCTGGGAGCTACAAAGTAACGAGATAAATAATAAGAAATGACATTAAGTTCTTGCATTCAAAACCTTTATTTTCCTTTGCCCATTTACACCCTGGCTCTGTGATTCCCTGAGTTCACTGTCTGGCATGTCATTTAGGTGCCTTCCTATTCCAGACTTTTCACTTAGGTGGGCTCTGGCTAAGTTATCCTAAATAGCGATCCATGGCTTAGTGTCAATTGCTGAACAAGGGAAAACCAGGATGGTGCAATATAAGGGCTGAATTTTTCAAGAAAATGCATTCAGATGACCAGGGACTATTTACTTGGGTAGGAATCTGGCATCAAAAACATGATAAAAATCTCTGCCAAAAAAAGTCTTTGTCTATGTATTTTATCCATTGTGCTTTAATGTTAACTAGTCATTATTAAACTTAACAATGCATTGGCTGAGGTTAATGTATATCAGACCCAAGCACTATTGGTCTCATTGATACTATGTAAACATAGAGGAAGGAGTGGTCCCTGCCCTTGGGAATTTAAAATCTAAATTTGGACAATACACTTCAAACATATGGTATATCCTGCAGGCTGAATTACCAAACTTCAATCAGCATTAGCCTTAACAATTAATTTATGTTGCACATATGTTCTGCATTTGGGGGCATTAGCCCCGATGGGCCCCTTGACAGAAATGTGAGTGTATGTACATGCTGGTGTTTTAATGGTGCAGAAGGACATGGCAACAAGCAGGAGAAGGTCAGCTGAGACCTGTGGGATGGAGTATGGCACGAGGGTGAGCATGGCAGAGAGCCATAAATAGGGTAAAAAAGAGGAAATGTGGAAGTCTTGTGGCATAAGTGAAGGAGAACAGCCATATCAGAGCAAGTTTTTTCAGAGCAGCTCTAGCACTAGTTGAACACTAAAAGAAGTGGGCACATTTCCACTTTGAGTATCTGTCACTTATTTAGATGCCTCCTTGGAAACTGAGTTCTCTGGAAAATCTGTCCTCAGCGGTGGGTGCTGAGCACTAGACAATCTGGCCTGTTCGTTTTCTCACTGTGTGGTTAATCTGTTCTAAGGAACAAGTCCTTCTGGAAATGGGGAAAAAAAAGGCAGAAAGAAGTGTTGGATACAGAAAAGCATGCAAGCTGCCTCATGGGCTAATGATCAAGAAAGGCAGAACAAGAAAAATTTCATAAACCAAATGAAGTCAAAAGTCTTATAAACACTGCAGTAGTCCAGGAAAGATGGTGAACATGGGTTAAAGCACTGAGTAGGAGTCAGAAGATATGAATTGGCTGAATTACTTCATCTCCCTGCACAAAATGTTCATATCTGACCAAATTAAAAAAAAAAAAGAAAAAAAAAAAAAGGTGGAAGAGGAATATTTGACCCACTACTCTGCAGGAGGAAACCATGAACATTAGTTAAGGTCAAAACATGGCCTCAGAAGGAAGGAGCAGCCCATAGCCTTGAGGGGAGATCATCTGAGGCTTTCTGCCTTCATGAAACAGAGTTGAAAACTCTACAGCAGAGCATGAAGGGACCTAAAGCTGAAGAGCATAATATGGGACTTGCTTCCATGTAGGCAGAAATCCAACCCTCAGCTGTGGAGGGATAGAAGTCCCGCATTTGTTAGCCACGCCACACGGTGGAGTGTGATGTAGCACTAGTGGTAGCCAGTCAACCTTTTAGTTAGAACTCCTGAGACCTTGCTGTCACCTCTGAACCCTCTGAATCAAAACAGTCACCTTTTGTATAATGCACCTTGCCCTGTGTCACCTCCAAATTTGTCCTTGCATCTCCGTGGTGGGATCCTGTAAGAGGATTGGGTGGGCCACGAGGGAGCAATTCCATTGTGTGAGCACAAAAAGCCACGTTCATTAGTAGGCAGGCATCTTAGAACCAGTCATGGAAAAAAAAGAGTGGATTTGCCATTAAATCAGACTCTTGGAGGTTTTCCTCAACACAACTCCGTCTTTAAAGCTAACAGAAGCAATTGAGAAAACTGCTCAGTAATCCCTGAGTTCCAGTCCCAGCTCTGACATGAACTCTGAGGCCAGTATAATCCTCTTGTTCCTTACAATAAGGCCTCAATCCTCCCCTGCTGTAAATCAGCCTAATGCCATTCACACAAGTTAGTGTTACCCCATTGGAAGATTTGATTCAGAAATTAGGGCACCACAGGACAGGATCATGCAGAAATACCCAGGAAAATCTATTCCCCAGAGAGGTTTGTACTCCTAAACAGGGATATGTGTACTTGTGAGCTGTCCTCATGACATTTTGGGCCCATGGAGTGGCTGCCTCCCGACAGGACACGTTCCTGTGAGATGCAGGTTTACGAGTGATGGATGTCTCTCAGGATAATTAACCATCTTCAGTTGCTGCTGCCAGTGAAGGGAGGGAGCTTTGCAGTGCCCACTGCATGGCCATAGATTCACTCTGCAGAGGAGCTGCCAGAGACTTGCTTTGTGCAGGGTCCAGTTCAAAGCGGCCAGGTCAGGAGCTGGGAATGACCCAAAATTTAAACAAGGCTCCTAGTTCACATCCATTGCCATTTTCAAGTTACATTTACCCTCTTCTTGGTAAACAGCAAATATATTCTTGGAATCAGTCAAACTTCTTATGCCAGTGGCAAAATAAACCCCAGCTCATCATGGATGTGTCCCTTCCAAAGAATTACCACAAAAATGTCTGAAACCGTATAAAGGCTGTTAATGACTACAAATCTCCATAGGGCTTTTTTCCCCCCTTCCTCTTCCCTCTTTTCTCCTTGCTCTGACGAGCTGGTGAGTTGGAAATGTCTTTAAATACCACAATAGTCATGGCAGGACATCAAGAAAGAAAAAGGAACAGGGTTTTGAAATACTTGTGTAAGGCTCCAAGCACTTAAGTTGGTACTTAGCTGACTGGTGTGTACCACACAGCAGTCAGATGATCTCTGCAGCTTTGGGAAATAGGAGAAACTCTGGAGAAGGGTGGGGGGGAAATGGTCTCTCCCACATTGGTCTTTATTGTCTTATGGATTTTATCACAGTATTGTTCTTTATTTCCTGCTATTTATAGGCTCTCATGTTTTGTGCTGCTTTCATGTTTGTGTTATCTGCCTTCCCACGACATGCTTCACCCCAGCCCTTGCCTACAGCTGGGCCCATAAAGGCCAGGCACATGGTTTGGAATGGTACATCAGGGCTCATCTTCTTTCTCTGGGCAATGCATGCAAACTGCCCTTTTCTGAAGCACTGAGCTGCCCAAGATGGTGATTTAAATGATGGTGGTTGCTCTGCACACTCTCAGTAAAGGGACTGAAGAGTTTGTCACTGGGCTTTTGGTTATCAAGCAATGGGATTCTTTAAAAGCCCCAGGCAGAGGTGCTGGGGTTGTTTGCTCTGAAGTCCATGTTTTACAATTGATTTAAGCCATCAGCACATCAGTACATGACTTGGTGATAACCGCTCCAAAAACTTCACCTGACGTCTTTTATAGCTCTTGTCTTTGTGCAAGGTACTGCAGAGAGAATGTGCTACAGGGGCTATCCCTGTCCTAATTCCCTGGGATTTAGGGATGTAACTCCACTGACCTGAACTAGCAAAAGTGAAGTAGTGCTGGTTTGAAACAAATACGAGTTTTCTAAAAGTCACATCCCTGCCCTAATAACTTGCTGCCTAAAAAGTGGCTCCAAAAGGCCATGGGGTTAGAAATAAAAATGGGGGGACGAGAAAAAGTGCTGAAATCACTCAAGTCAATGATTTAATCCTATCAATATCCTTGTACTTCATCCCAGAGTAGTTTCTAGGTAGTCAAAACACCAAGTCCCGGCACAAAGCAGAAACCAGGCTCCTGGTTAGACAGGCTGACACTGAGGGATTTGCCCCCACCAACAGTCCCTTTTGTCCACTTACTGACAGCAAGAGTCTTGCATGGTTCCACAAGTTGCATCACTTTTCATGTACCAAGCAGCCTGCCTTGGAAAGGTCCACACACCTCAGTGCTGGTAACAATGGGAAAACCCCTTCACCTAAACAGAGAGGAAAAGCAAGCCCTGCTCTGGGACCCTTTCACAACACTTACCCAGTAGCAACACCTGCTATGGGCTGCCAGAGAATTTTAAAGAAAATTAAATACTTGCACAAAGATGAAGCCAGGCTTGGGCAGCATTTGCTGATGGGACTTTTGGGCAAGTTACTTCCACTTTTTTACCTGTGAGTGTGTGCAAAAGGGCCACAGAACATTGGTTTTCGGTGCTGTGGAGCAGCATAAAGGCTGCTGTTTGCCAAGGGGAGTCATCCTGTTATGCCTCAAATTGTGTCTCTTTTGGGAACATCCCTTGAAAAAGAAGCATAATTTTTCTGTAAGCAGTGTGAAGTACAGGTTTTATTCAGTTAGACACAGGTTTCTGTAGTTATCCTCACTCCCTGTAGCAACCAGACTGAAAGAGGAGACAGGATGGAAATCGGAAGCATCTATAATGCACCAGACTAAACAAAGATAAAGTGTGGTGCAAGGAGAACTAAGTGGTAGCAAAGAGCATGCTCATGTTGGTGAATCTCAGAATTCTTTTTAGGTGCTGCTAAGAAGCAACTTTTTGTCAAGCCATGAACACCACTAAAGCACATTCCTTGTCTCCTAAGCACCAGTGAGTCCCAAAAGCTGCCATTTAAAATTTTTAGTATCCATTACAGAGAAATCATCGATTGCAAACAATGTAGGGAAAGCTATGTGAAAATTCTTTTTCAGGGTGGGATGAAAAAAATGCCAATAGGA
Source organism: Aphelocoma coerulescens (assembly GCF_041296385.1). NCBI lineage: Eukaryota > Metazoa > Chordata > Aves > Passeriformes > Corvidae > Aphelocoma > Aphelocoma coerulescens. The sequence continues at coordinate 11,696,001 of NC_091026.1, read as the reverse complement.
ACTCCACAACACTGGAAAACAAAGACCAGACCAACTCTCATTCCATCTGAGAAACAATTAAAAGTGTGAAACCAAAGGTTTCCAGCAGAGACTGCTGCAAAGGCTTAAAAGATAGTGTCTCTGGAGCAACTGCTGTAAAACACAGCCCCAGCCCTCCCAAAAAGTGCCAAGTGCCTTAATGTCCATGGGGATCAGTGGGATAGGGGGTGTCACCTCTCCCAAACCCAGCAGTAATATTCTCCTTCTGTCCTTTGTTTCAGCTGGTGAAAATCTGACTGTTTTCAGCTTGGTGTCTGGTACGAGCCAGCTCCTGTTTATCTCCTGAGCCACACTTTCCAGTGTGTCATCAGGTGCCCTCTTGGCCACCATCTAAGGAGCACTGACAGGTTGCGGTAGTTTTCCAGTCAGACTCTGAAATGGTTATTCACACTTTTATCATGGCAAGATTAGATTATTGTAATTCTTTATTGGCTGCCTTCCCAAAGGGGGCTCTGCACAAACTCCAGATGGTGTGAAATATAGCCAGCAGGATTTAAGAAGGGACAGAATCATCTATTCTGTTAAAACCTCTACCTTGGCAACTGGTTAAACAGCAAACTGATTTCAAACCTGTCCTTTTTCCCTCTGTGCCCAGCTGAGGCCAGGTCTCTGTCACCAATATTGTGATTCGTTACAGAGTACTTTACGCAGGCTCATGCTACCTGGTAAATAATTCCCTGAGGAGTGATTTCAAGAAGGTGAGGGAAGTATAAACCTGATTTCCATCTGCTCATTCTACTCTAAAGCCTGTGCAAAAGCTGGGCGGGATACTGTAATTACACCCTTTGCAAACATCACATGGTGTCAAGGATCGATGAGCTGCTCTTACTGAACTGCTCTAACCAAAACTGCAGCCTAAAGACCCTGTTCCTGGCCACCTGCCTCCAGGCATGAGGCACCAAACCATAGCCCTCCTCTGTCATGGCTGGTGAGAAATGGCAATGCCAACCTTATCCCACAGAGGCAGCCGTCTAAATGCAGCAGATCCCTAAGGCTCTTCTAATTTTCAGGTGGCCAATCCCTTCCAACCCCAGTGTGAGCTGCCAAGGGGATACCTGGACAGCAGCCAGCTCCCTGCTCCTGCTCTAGCACTGCAGGGCCTCATCAGAAAACACAGACTGCTGGTACGTGTTCCTATGTGCCATCTTTCACTTTGTGTAAACAGTGGCTACACAAACAATTGATAGGATAATAACTGGCTTCGTACAGACCAGCACAAATAAAACCTTCCGGTGTTTTGGGCTTTTGTCTTATTAGAACTTTCTCTTTCTGGAAGAGTGCGATACGAAAGGTGTATTCCTTCCCATTTGATTTCTTTTCATATTGAGCCCAAGAGTTAAAACTTTCCCTGATTTAGCTCAGAGTGCCCAAACTCCTACAGGCCTTTCGTGCAAGGGAAACGTCTTGGGCGGGCTGTAATCAGAAACTAGTAAAGAATTTGGCTTCTTTTTATTAACTGCTATTTACACAGCAGAATGTGATTTGCTGCATAAGAGAGAGAAGGGCTAGGGACAGCTTTTGCTGTGCACTGGAATGGCATGGCAAACACGGCATGCTCTGCGTTGTTTACCTTCCCCATCACTTCTGCAGGGAACCTGTGACCTGCCACTCATGGACGTGGATATAAAAGCTCATGTTGTTTTGGTTGGTTGTTTTTTCTGTTAGTGCAAGACAGCTGACACAGACTGTTTGCTTTGGGAAAACAACCAAACCCTTTTGTTTTGCATGAAGGGGGTGAAAAAACCTGTATGTAAAGAATTGCCCTGACTCTGCAAACAGCTACTGCACAAGGAAGAACAACTGGTGGGCAGCTCCAGAGCACACTGACTGTCATTTTAGAGCTACAGTGCTGCTGTCATTTTAGAAATTCAGAAGCCTTTGGAAGCTGATGACACAAAAATATTTCCCCATATGGATAAAAATTATTTTTTAAGAAAAACACAGCAATGTGAGAGAACAGACAAAGTCAAGATGGTTTACCTGAAATAATGAGAATTTGGAGTTGAGATAAAACAGTCTCTGTGCCTTGTGCTAAACTGTTCGGCACTTTCTATGGGACTGAGAAGTATAAAGCAATTTTTTGTACCACTTTTATAAACCATGTCCTGCTGGACCAGATGTCTGGACATTTTAACACAAGAGAGATAGTGAGAAGGGCTTTGGGATTACTACTGCCTTGTACCACCCTGAGAGCAGCTTCAAGGGCAGGAGCTATCACAGTGTAAACCCAGCACTTTGATAAAGCCCTGCCTCAGTGCTTCCTCAAGCATGCTGCTGCCTATGAGAGATGCTGACAGACACCTGTCAGTTTCCCATTCATTCCATTTCCAGGTTTCTCCAAACCAGACCACTCAGCTGTGGAGTGAAGGTGCCACTCCACGTCCCACCAGTACTGAGGTAGTCTTAACTTAAATCTAGAATGAAAATTTTACATCTTTGAATTTCCCAATGGCTCATTTAAAAGACAAATTTTATCACTATTTGTTCAGCTGGAGCACTTCACCAGTGGGTGGGTTCAAGGTGTCTGAATAGAGGCATCTAGAGCTATTTGAAAAGTTTGTGACTCCCCTAAGGCACCTGCACAGGGCTGCCAGGTAAAATTCAGGACCTACAGGAAATTCACATCCTCTTTTACTGGAGACAGAGCTCATGTGGGACACACAGAGGCACTGTAGTATATCACATATCCTATATAGTGCCAGACACATATGGGTAGGCAACTCAACTGCCTCCTATGTGAGTCAACCCAGTGTTTGCAGAAGATCTGTTCCCAGCTTCTTTGTCTGCTGAGAACTGAGCCATGAATGCATTCTGTGAATTTCAGAAAACTGTCCAAAACGAGTGCTGGGAAAGGCAATGCCTGCTTATCTTACATAGAATATAACAGCTTACTTGTATTCTGTGGAAAGTCACTATGATCTCCATGACACCAGCCACCACAGCCTTGAGCAACAGAGCAACCCAACCATGATCTGCTCAAGCCTTCATGCACACAAACATTGATCCATTCAGCACATGCATATGACACTGATAATCATCTGAGGCGCCATGTGACAGACTAGAACAATCAGACAAAAAACCTCACCCCACCATATGACACAGAGCCCACCAGCCCAAACACGTGCCATTTCAAGCCTAGTTCTTTATCAGATGAAAGGAAGGGTCTTCTGATCACATAAACAGCATAAGAAGTGCTGCAGCCCTCAGCTGTGAACATGAATGCTCAATATGCCAGGTGGCTTAAACTGCAAGCATGTAATCTCCTGTTGCTCTGTAGCTTTCAGGCATCCTTCCACGTTCTTAATTCTCCTGATAAATTTGGAGAGATTTGTTTCCAAATAACACATTTTCCAGCAATTCACAACATAAAACATCACACATCGTGAACTCCATCTACCATACTACAACCAAGAGTGAAAGAGCTCAGATATCCCTATAGATCCACTCTTGAACAGCTGGGGGGAAGCACATTAAAAGGAGGCATGTTGTATTCTCTAGGGATCACCACTGTGACCAGAAGTGTGAATGACTACCCAAACCTCACGTTATTTGCAAAGCTGAAGAGCGAGTAGAAAAATTAATAGATCATAGGCATTCATACAGAGCCTTTAATTAGAAAGCAGAGCGTGGCTCTCTGCATAGGAAAACCGTGTGTTCAAGTGGTGCAAATCAACGCAGCTCTATTATGGAATTACATCAGTCTGTGCAGATGGGGATTTGGTCCAGGTATGCACACAAGGATGTCTGTCTTTACCATGGAAACACAACACCTAGGTGAGGGACCACACGAGCAGCTTAACAGCAACTGTATTAATACTTGACAGGGCAGGAAAGAAAAATGAAAACAATTGTTCTAATTGAAACTATGGGGGGTGTGTAAGTAGGGCAGAATTCACAGTAATTACCTGATTTGGAGCTGAGCCACAACACCAGCACTGCTGCTCTTGCTCTATGGGACTGCAAAGGAGCCTAAGTAAACAGGATTTTGGTTTTCCATCTTTGGCAAAAATGGTTGTTTACACAGAAACAGGGAACTGTGTAAAAAAGACATGGTGCCTGCCCAAACCTGAGGATTGAAGCAAGGCTGCAAGCTGAGGAGCTGAACTGCTGCCCACACTTGCACCAAACAGCCAAGAGATATGGTGCTCCCCCAGAGAGATATTTCCTGCCTGGATAGTGGATGGGCACACCTTTGACCAGCTGTGGAAAGGAAACTCCAGGTTATTACAAATGAAATCAAGGCTCCAGAGGTGTTAACATGAACATTCTGGATTTCCTCAGACTGGAGATGCTACCAGCTCACTGTTCCCTCTCCCTGAAGTCCATTTGCCACATACCACTCCTATTCCTTCATCACAGCCATCACCAGTAGCCTCCAGACCCTGCTCCTCACTCTCCACTACATCTCTCCGTATCACCCGCAGAGAGGCAAACCTGCACAGAAAGCTGTCTAGAGACTGGTTCCCAGAAATCCCACAGGGTAGTGGATTCCCAGGCACAAGGTGCATGAGAAGCATGAAGACAATGGTTAATAACAAAATGAGGCTCCACTGGTAGCATGGAGAGGGAATAACCTAGCCTAGAGTTATTTCAGAGTATCACTTGAGAAGCAGTGATAGTGTCTACAGGAAACACTAGATGAAGTCCTGCAGGAACAAAGCTCCTTTTCTGAGGAAAAGTAAACAGGCAATGGCTTACCCAGTGATGACATTCATGGTCCAACAAGCATGTCTTAGTCATATAACAGAGGAAACAACTTGAAGCATCTGCTCCATCATCAGTCACTGCTTTGTGACTGTGCCAGTGACTGCAGTGACAGGGGTCCAGTGCTACAGGTCCTGCATGCACACAGGTCTGAACCTGTGACCCACAGCTTCTGCAGACCATCACAAATCCCCTGAGACATACAGCTCCCCACAGCCTTGCAGGTTATTTTTAGTTAGACAAACTCAAATGGCTGCCACAAAAGCTTAATCTCTTTCCAGCCACACTCACGCTGAGTGTCAATAGGAAAAAGTCCCATGAATACGCTTGATAATTACAGAGCCATGGCTGTAGCAAAGAACAAAGTATAATGCAGGCTTGAATACTCAGGAAATTGACTGCTGATATGTTTCCATTCATTGTTTTGTTCCCTGTTCTCAGTGTTATATTAAAATCTCCTACTAAGAATGAGCTTTCTTGTTTAATGGAACTTGTCAGTTAGAGGAAATCTGCTTGAGCTGTTTGATCTATTCTTTAAAATAATATTAATTGCAAATTTAGCACATGACCCTACCTTAGTTCAAAAACTAAAGCTGATATTTTTCAAAATGTATTTGTTACCCAGAAAAATCATGGGCCATAACTTTTCCACTGGAACGCATTCACTGTCCCTTTGCCCCACTGTTCAGTCCTGGCTATTCATTAGATGTGTTGATCAATTGTACCCGTCACCTGACATTGTTTTCCTGACTATTAGTGAAAAGTGATACTAGTGAATAGCAAATAGTAAACACGGTACAAATCTCTGGTCACGAGAAAAACCATGAAACCTTGCAGTTTTTGAGCAGTTTTGTAAAATCCTGACAACCATATCCACATTCAAGCGTGACCTCACGTCTATAGGAAATCATGCTCTGTGGTTCTGCTTGCTTCTCCATTAATGGAACTGGCTTGTCTATTTTTGATTCTATGTGGCTTGTAATTAAGAACTGAATTTGCATGTTTGCTATTCATCCTGATTCCCAGCATGTGCAGTCACAATAACAAATCTTAATTTCAGGCTCAGAAGCTGATGTACAGCAGAATCGGAATTTCCCAAGTCCTACAGTTCAATGGTATTTAAATCTGAAGGTTACACTTGGTTCCTTGCCGACATAAAAGAACTATTTAGAATAATTAGATGCAGTGGCCAGTTTAGACTATGTAAGTTTATAGGATTATTTCAATTTGCTGGTTCTGAACCTTCAGTGAAAATCTGCCAAAATGGGTTGCATGGGGTTGTTCACTGAAACAGTATTTCCTTTGTGAATGTCTTCCTGCATCCAGTTATATCAGAATGATGGAAGAAAGGGGAAATAGCCAATTTCAGCACTCATATAATTAGATGGAACACATTCTATCATCATCAGTACTTGATCCTTTTCTTTAGACAATCTCAAAAGACTTTCGGAAGTATTCAGAAACCACTGTCCATGTCACTGTGACCACAAGTGCTGTCACTTCTAGGAAATTGACTTTACAAACCGAGAAGTGGTGCCGTGAGCCCGTTCCCTGCACGGCACCAGCATCAGCTCTGCAGCTGGCTCCTTCCCCCTCCGGCATAACACCTCTGGCAGGCACTGTGAATCCCCTCCCTTGTCTGGTGGCAGCAGGTTTGGTTATCGCTGTTCTCATTCACGGAATTTGCTTCACCTGGGCCTTGCTAAGAACGCTGCCCCGACACTGTGCACCTCCACCAGTGTGAATTAGGGGCAGCGAGACCCCCCTACAGAGGTACCTTATTGAGGGATGTGCCTCAGCCACGACTGCTCCTGCTGCTGGGGGAGCCTGAGCTCCCTGCCTATGTGCTTTTCAGGACACGAACCATCCTCCTCCACTCCATCTTCCCTGCTCCTGACTAATTCAGGCAGCTCAAGGTGCAGGGAATTCCTCTCAAATAAATCCGTCCTCCCCCACCCTGATCCTTGCTTAAAGCAAGGGCAGAATTGTTCAAAATAACCCAAGGGAAGAAATCCAAATAGGAGGTGGCCTCCTTCCAACCCTCGGTGCTGGGGGCTGAGGTGTGGCCCGTGCTTCGGGCTCCCTGGGTCATTCCCGCACCTTTGTCTCATTCCCTCCTGGAGCGAGGCCCTCCCACGGGCTCGTGTTTTCAGTGGCCCATGAAGGGCTCTCTGTTCCCCGCATGAGTCACACCCGCAGGCCGGGCAGTGACATCAGCCCCTCGCAGCCCTCTCGAGCTGCCCTCGGCACTCGCTGGGAGCGGCCCTTTGTGCCGAGGCAAAGGGCCGGGACTGTCGGCGGGAGGGAGCATCGCCCAGCACGGCTGCATCGAGCGGTCTGTTCTGGGGGATGCCATCCGTGAGCCACCGGAGGAGCAGCTGCAGAAGCCCTGTTTTTCACGCCTGCCAGCAGGCAAACCCTCTCCTGGAATCTCCGGCGTGGTGCTAAAGCTCTGCCGGCTGTCACTACCTGCGCCAGCCACGCCGGGACACGGCACATGCTGCGAACACCTTTTTCTTTGACGGCGCTGGCACTTCATCTGAGCCCGGGACAGAGAGGGCGCGGCCGGTTTTCAAGGCTGCTTTGAGACTACAATAAGAGCTCTTTTATGGGCTTAAAATTACCGTTCTGCAATACTGGCAAACCATTACCTCTTCCAGGAAAGCTGCTTTGCAATACTGCAGGAAAGTTATCCCCCTGGTGTTGTCAGCCGCACCAGCAGCAGTGCCGTCCTGTATTCCTGACCAGAGGCTGCTACATCAAGGGATTGAATGACTTCATGACCTTGATGGTGCACAGAGTCAGTTCAAGAGCACTCAGCTGTGCAAATGAAATGCTGCCATCTCACTGATACGAGGGGAGAGTACCCATGCCAGGGCAGAGGAGGGGACATGTAAGGATACAGCAGATAATGGTGACTCGGGGTGATGGCTCCAGCTCTGAGCTTGCCGTTTTGGGGAGATAGGCACCCCACCTACTCCAAGCCAGTCCCCTTCCCTCTGTGGCAGGAGCAGCCAGCCTGGTTTGCCAAGGCTTTACTATAAATAAAATGTCTAATGAAGTATTTTTCTAGTCATTTTCTTCTTCTAGTGCTGCTGGAGGTCAGAGCCATCCCAGAGTAGTTGGCTCACCTATGGACTTCAGCTACACCAGCACAGACCCTCCATATCTAGTGGGAAGGGGTGCCAGGTGAGCTCCCCCAGTCCAACATTACTTTGAAACCTCAATAAGGCAACTGTACACAGAGAGGAAAAAGCCGAACTTCTCAGTTCCAGCGCAAGGAGAGCTCTGCTTTTGCTCTCAGCTCAGTAATTTGGTGCTGTTTGAGGGTTAGACTACAACTCAGACCTGCAATTCTGCTTTAGATTTGGCTGAACCTCCATGAAATGTCAAGTATGCTTATGAGATTTCAGCACAAGAGATGGGAAACACTTGATGCCTGATATTGTTTTCTGAGGCCTTTTTCAACCATAAGACTTCTATACCCTGAACCCAAATCCTTCCCCCAGTTTGTCCTCCAACCCTGTCTACACACTCTGTAGCCAAATAACATCCCCCTTTTTTTTAACTTCTGGAGACACAGCAGCTGTTCTGTTTTGCTCCTGAATGAAGCCATGTTTTACCGGCTACAGTTTCCTGATTTGCAGATTTTGGTGGCAGTGCTGTCACAGAGTTCCCACCATCAGCCCCTGCCAGCGTCCCCCCCGCCACACAACACTCGGGCCTTTCAGCTGGGCCAGAGCAGTTGTTCCCAGAGGCAATGCTGATCAGGCACTGATGTAGCTGAAGCAAAATGCAAAACCAAAAACCAAACCAAAACACATACACAAAGAAGAAAAAAAGCAATATCCTTTCTATTTTACAGGCTGTCTTGTTCCCAGTCTTAACCATCAGCAGTTCCTGATGTGGCTTGCTGCAAAATCATATGAAGAGTTGTTTAGATGCAGCTAGGAGGGGACTGAGCTGGAGTAAAACAGTATGGAAAAAAGCTGAGATGGGAACATCTCAAGGTAGAATTACTACTAAAGCTTTCTTGTCCTTAAACCATGGCCAAAGTTTCTTATCTTGGACCACAGCCAGGAGATCACCATAATTTTCCAGTAAACAGCCAATTCATTTCACAATTTATACATCATTACACATCCCCCACGTACCACAGAATCAGCTCTACAGACTCCTTTCAGGCCTTAAAAGGATCCTTAGGCTTCAGTTTTCATTTTTAAATGAATACAAGCATTCATCTGAGCTCTAAGCTATTAAAGCAAGGCATCACTTCACTGATAAACTAAATAATTTCACAATAATTCACTTAATTATCTAATTCACCTATGCCTTTGGAGCTATGCTGGGATTCCAAATAACACAAATAATAACAAAAATAACAACAGCACATTCCATCTTACTGAACGAAACAGTGCTATACCAAAACACAGCTCGTGATACATTATCACCGGCTGTGCAGGAGTGTGGGTGGGAAGCAGGAGGCTGCAAGAAGAGACAGATAGAGCAGCTCCTACACGCGACTTTTTCCCCTGTGCTCTTTGCCTTTTGCTGAAGAAGCGCAGCAAATACATTAACACACACGTGAAAAATGAGCTGAGGTAATTCCATCTATGAGCATGTGATCGGTCCTGCTGCCACAAATGTTTTCCCTCTAGGTCCATATCTGAATCTCACACAGACTGACTCACTCTGCGGCCGCACACGTCACTACTACCCGGCAGCGTCAGGCTGTCATTTGTTTCCTTTTGGAACGGGATGTTCTATAATAGCTCCAACTCCCACTCGACAGTTTATGAAATTGCAGTTCTTTCACATACCTCCTTTGCTCCTGAGCAGCGAGGAGTTTTCAGTTTGTTTCTAAGGTGCTAAAAGAGGATCAGAGTGGCCTGAGCTCAGGGATGCCTCACCCAAAGCTCTAACAGGATGTGTCTTTTAACAGGATGAAGGTGTGATGGTTCTCAGTGCATTGTAGAGTTCGTTCTTCAGGAAAACAAAGGAGGCATAGTGCAGAATTGTTGCTTCTGAAGTTGCTGCTTGAAGTCTCATTCATAAGGCTTCTTCTCCCACAGTCAGGGAGAGACTGTCACGGATATGGAAGTTGAAGCTCTGGACATGCTGATGGAGCCATCAAAGCAGAACCAGCTCTGCTTCAGAGTGTCTTGCTATGATGCTCAAATATGCAGCACTTGTTTTTCAGCACTGATTAGTCTGACCCTCTGTTCCACAAATGCTAATCTACATCTGTGTCTTATTCTGGAACAGGTAAGTTTCTGAAGTGAATCCCTGACTGACTGTGCTTCATATCACAAAGTTTCAGAACTCAGCCTACAGGACTAAACTCATGCTAGTCTCAGGTTAAAACCCCAAGTATCAATAGTATAGACACGGAGTTGTCAGCACCAACTGGTTTGTTCTGCTGGATTGGTGCTCCTGTCATACCAAATTACCACTGCTTGCTACCTGTTTTTCAGAGCCCAAAATCCAGGAGTTGTTGGCTCTCAGCACAAAATTGCAAAAGGAGTAATATGATGTGGTTCTAGAAGTACAGCAGAAGAGAGGAAGCTGCAATACCCCAGGGTTCCCTGTCCACGTAAAGACCATGTTCATCAGGATACACCTGTAAAGCTGCCAAGTTTCCTGCTGGGAACATCTGATAGGCAGCTGATACAAAAGGACAGAACAGAGAGAGCAAGAGAGCCAAAGAATGAAAGGATGCAAAAGATGTCGGCATTTCTCCTGCTTACTTTTGGGATGCTGCTGTGATTCAATGCAGGCTAAAATGGATTTGTCTTCACAAAGGGTGCACAGCAAAATGGATGCATTGCTATGTGGAATCCAGTGTCCCCTGCTCCAAGTGCTGCTCCCCCATTTATCAAAGAGCTTTAACCAAATGGGGAGCTGACATTACTTCTTGAGGGTGCAGCCATTCCTGACAAGGAAGTCAATGACAACTTCAAGCATAGCAAAACAAGTATTTCTAGCATTCTTCAGAAAAAGGTTATCACTTATTACCTGTCCCTGGGAATATAATGGGAATCTTAAAGATGACTTGGAGACAATTTGGAAAAGCAAAACTTAAACGTTGCAAACTGCACATAACATTTCTCTGAGAAACAAAAAAGTTCCTGGGGCTCCTGCCTGCAAGAGGGTGCCCTAAGTGTCTCTGCAGATATTTATTCTGACCTCCTGGACCTTTGTCCGAGGTTCAATCATCGGGTTTAAATAAATAAGCATTAACAAACCCAAAGCTCCAGACCTTCCACTGTCCTGCACTGAGCCAAGACCTTAAGCAAAGAGGCTTAAGTCACATTTCTATTTCCTTTGACCTAGAGACAGAGCACAGCTCGACATATCCCAGTTATGGAGCAAAAAGACCTTTATGGCTGCACAACCTTGCATTCAGCTGCCTGAGAAATCTTTAGAAACCACTGTAAAGGCAGATCACGACAGGCTGGCATCCCTTGCTCGCTGCAGACACCTTCACATGCAGCGCTGGCTGGGGAGAGCAGAGAGAGCTCTCCAGCCCTGACTCACTTGCACTACAGCCTCAGGAATCCTCCTGGTGCTGCCTGGCCAGCCTTGGGTAATGCTGCACTGCAGAAATACAGTGCCCAGACTCTCAGAGCCAGCCCTCGAGCTTTGGTAGATGCCAGGACAAAAGACAATCTCTAAATGTAAGTCATTATAATCTCACAGACATCACCTATAACTTTACCTGGGCTTACCTGGGTCGCTGTGGAGGGTAGGGCAGTGTTTCCCTTGACATTCACAACGAACGCGTGCACCAGAGAATACGAGGCTCCTCGTACACAGGGTATTGTTCTGGATTTCGTATTTCTTCGGGGTTGTCTTGGCAACGAAGAGGGTTTGCCGCTAGAGGTGTGTGAAACACTGGGTAACAAAAAACATCACAACTCCCACTTGTTTCATTCCATCACCCTGTTAAACCTGACTCTTTTTCAACCTGGAATGCTCTCAGTGTGCTGTGTGTCAGGAGGGGCAGCACAAATCAGCACCGACTCCTCTGCCTCGCCCTTTGCCCCAACACAGTGATTTTGAAAATAACAAAAAAATGACATTTTTCATTGGAAAATGATGTCTATCCAGACACCCTTATAAGCTCTGTTCCCATTTTCCCTTCAACTACCTTCTTAGGGAGTAGTTCCCTGGCAGGCAATAGAACTGACAGTTCCAGAATGGATGAAGGGATTTAAGCAAAATTAGGATGGTTTTTTTCATTTGTTTGCTTGTTTTAATTAATGACATTTTTAGTGACTTCAGTGAAGTCAGTGGGGTGACTGTGGACTGATTTCAATATAACCAGGTCTGCCAATTTGCCCTGATCAAAAGGAGTCTTTACTTTGGACAGAGAAGAGATGCTGGACAGATAATGCCACACCTGGTCAGCAGACAAATGGAAACGCCCCACTTGCCCTTCTGACTCAGTTCTATCTATGGACAACAGACCTATATTTACTGTGGAAGAGGTCCAGGAGGCATTCTGAAAAGTTTTTAAAGCATCTTTGGATGCAGTTTCACATTGCTCATTCATGTAATTTGCCTTTATTTTTACTTAATGAAGGCATTAAACAATTAACCCAAACAGCTGTTCAGATGCTGCTATTCTTTTATGTAGCAAAGGTAAAAAAAGTCTGAGCAGCTGTGTCAGTGAAACACATCCAGGTGGCATCCCTAAGGCAAAGTTTCTACAAAATCTGTAAGATAATGTTTTTATTGTCTGAGTTATTGTGTTTCTTTTTTATTACTCTACTCTTGTAGATTCTTAAAGAGGTATTGGCCATTTATTTCTTATCTTCATCCTCGTCCCTCAGTGTTCGGGCTGTGCCATAGCTCAACACAGATATTGCAGTGATTCAACCACCAAAGGTGAAAATCACCCTTTCAGCACAATCCTCCCAAATCTATTCTGAGGTCTTAAAGGGGATTTAAGGCTGGGTAAGGAGCAATTTTATATATCTGGCCTTTCTATGGGGAGAAACTCAGGCTGTGGCACCAAAAGCCTTAGGGACACTCAAGAGCAGAGGGAATTAGTTTTCCATGTTGTATAACCAAGTCAGCTGAGATGCACAGTCTTGTTGCAGTTCCTTGACGAGGTAGCTGGATCATCCTCAAGGAGAGGCTAAGACTCACAATTACACAAGAGTCTGAAAGAGCAGTTGTTTGGGACTCCAACACGTGAAGCACTGGGGATTTGGAAATTGCTAGTCAAATTCTCAGCTTGGTGATGCTGAAATCTGTATCAGGTTCACTGACAAAGGCTCATGAAGACCCTCCCTTACTGAGGTTCTGAATTCCTCAACCAGTCTCCCATTCTTCATGGAGTAAATTTTAGCTTTCGAAACTCTGGTGCTCTTTCCATGCATTTGCTACCACACCTCAACCATGAGAGGCTTCCAGACACCTGCTCCAAGCTCTGCATTTCATGGCACCAAACTCCATCTGTGCTCTAGGCCATCACACCATAGTCCAAACCCTACGCCCTGCCCGGTCACCCAGGGCTCATGTGTTTTGTGCCTTCCATACAAACCCTCCTAAGAGTGTGATTCTGTTGCTATAAGGCAGCTTGCTGATTTATGGATGTGTTGCCCATAAACTACTGATTGATATTTTCTGCCCTGACATCAGTCCTTGAATTACGAACTCTGTAGAACAAAGTGAAAGCACTGAAGTGTCTGAAAATTGCCAGCCACATCACAAGTGTTACAGCAAATGATATTCATAATAACAAATAATAATAGGAATGATAATTGTGGTAATTAAGCAATTTGTTGCTGTTATTATTCTTTCTCCTATTCCTACAATATTTGACAAATATGGGCTCTCCAGAGAGTTCCTGAGACTGAAGAAATATTTTCAGGTGACAGAGAGTGCAAAAAAAAGAGTTGCTTTTCAGCTTACAGCATAATGATAGTAGATAGCTAAATGCCTGAAATCTGTTTATATACCAGTAAGATTTTTTTTTTTTTTTAATTAGCTTGAGAAACAAATTATGTAAAAATGTTTGTAAAGTTCTGAGAAGGACCATCTTCCAGGGGAAAGCTCAGCAGAATCATCCCTCAGTCTAAAGGAAAATTTCATTCTCCTCTAAATCATTCCCTTTCGGTACATTTTCTTCATATTTAGTAGCTGGATGCAATTCTCTCTGCATGTACTAAGCTTGTGTTATTATAGTTTGAGCACAATATATGTTTATTTGGAGTCTAACAAGATCATCAATCAGGAAATATCACTGCACTTCATATTACGTATTTATTTATAGTGTTAGGATGAAATTTACCTGGGTCCAGAGAACAAAATTAGGCTGTTACAGCCCTTGGTTTCATATCAGTTATTTTCCTCTCAATGCCTATGCCCTGTGGACACAAATTTATTTCTCCAATACTGGATGAAAAATCTCCCATTCTTTCACTGCCTCCAGCTAATGATGTCTATACCTTTCCTTCTGCTTCCAATTTTGTGTCCATTACTTGAATGCTTGAAAACATGAAATACAATACCATAAGTCACAGAGCAAGAAAATCTGCAGTGTGTAGGGAATATTTCTTTTCAATCCTTCTGTAATTAAAGCAATTCTACTTAATCATTTGATATCTTCAGTTGATATTATCATGCTTCTGATCTTGACCTTCCAGCTGAATTTTAGGGGCTGACTTGCCTTTAGAAAGAAGGAGTATTTTGCAGACAGGTTATGGGATGCAGATTTGGAAAATCTCAGTTCTCCTCTGAAGTATGTCACACACTGAGCAATGAAAGATGACTTTAAACTGAATGTGTACTAATAAATGTAAATATGAAAGTGGAAAATTACATCTCAGAATATGAGAGCTCGGTGTAGTTAATCATAACAGTAATTATCTTAAATAATACTGAAAATATCAGTGAAAAACATTAAGGGACCTTTGTTAAGTGTCCGAATGCATTCTGATTGCTGTATTTGACAACTCTGCAAGAACCTAAGTCTCAGAGACTTGGAATCTCCATGAGATTAGAGGGTATTTGCACACAAAATGCAGGAGAGAAGTTAAATGAGCAAATGGCAAGTGTATCTCAAATAGAAGCATTATAAAACCATTAAGCAAATAAAAGTTTATTCAGTTAATTGGCTAAGGCCCAGCAAAGATTTCACAACACTATCAACAGGGTGTTGAAATACTGAAAAAAAAAACAAACAACCCAACAACCCAGCAACGAAAAGCTTGATTTCAGAGAAGCACTATCATTTAAGAAACACTCTCTCCAGTATTTCTTAGATAAGAAACTGTTTATCAGCATGTGTGTACGTTCTTCCTGGAATCAAGGTCCACGTAATTTATTTCACATACAGCAATAGTCTCTCAGCACTTTGCCATTTTCCATGCTCAAGTACCAGGAAAAGTGGAAGTAAGAGGCACATGCAGTTACAAAGAAGCATGACACATATTATTTATATATACTTAGTGATTCAAGCTAAGACAGACATGCAATCACAGTGTGATGAGTTAACCAACAGGAGCTTCTTGGCGCTTCTTGTGCATGGAGTAAAAAAAAATCTCTTAGGAACATGGATGGATAGGAATGTGTCAAAGCAGGAACACAAGGAAAGGTAGCTCATGCAGCTACCGATACAATAGAAAATTGGAACGTTGTGAAATAAAGTTGAGGTGTAACCTATGTAAAGCCAATGAAAGATGTGCTCTGAACATCCAGTAAAGCTCCAGTGTAGTTGTACTGATTGTGTAGCAACCTTTGAAACAGAATGTTTTTGAATTTCTTCTCCCTGGTGTATCTTTTCTTAGGAATAGTTTGGCCATCTAGGAAATATTTCACTCTACCTTCCAGCACACACAGAAGTTTGAAAACAATGCAAATGTAAGTAGTTGCTGATGCCAAACACCTCAGTTGCCAAGAAGAAATGATGCATTTTGTAGCAGGATTATATTATGGCCAAGATTAATTTCTGGATTGTCTCCAGCGATTCTTTAACAAAAACACCTCCTGATGAAACACAACCTGCAACTCAACAGTTTTGTGTATTCAGGGGAACTTCTCCCAACAGCTGTTTACAGCGTTCATACAGAACAAGCTGTACTGTGACCTGCTTTTAATCTAGCTGCCAGATATTCCAGAGGTAATGTCATGGGAGAGGGCACCAGGTTTTTGAAGATGAACTTACTCAGTGATAAAGATATTATGGAAAACCAGAACAAAACCAATCAATGAATATACCCTAAATTCTCTTCACAAAAGGGAAATATCACGCCATAATGACTTAAGCAACTATTACCCAGTAAGAAATGAGGCCAGGCCTCAAGTAATGTTTCACAGCACGAGTTATATGATCAGGTCTCTTGGTGCAAATGCACCAATTGACTGGTCACACGTGTGCTTGCAATGTCTGTAACTAGGTTTGCTCTCTTGCTTTGTAAAAGAAGTCAACCTCCATAGAAAAGAAACCACTTTAAATATCTACATCTGTATATCTAGGTTCATTAGTGTACTACTATAAATTCAAAGATGAGTTCTGGGATCAAACTAGGTATCATTAAAACACAAACCTAAGAAAAGGTAGAAGGGAATAAAAGAAAAGAAGGGAAAACTGATAAGTGGTAGAGAAATAGTGAGAAAATATTGGGAATGTGTTAGATTATTATCAGGTAGAACTTCCCTTGAATCCAATTTTAGTTACTTTTGGGAATAGCATGTGACCAAAATTTTCTTATGGCTGTTATTGCAAACAAGCAGAAGAATCATGCGCCATTTGAGTTTTGTTGATTCCTACCATGGCAAAACCTTTTGATTAGAAGTAAATTTCCCTGAGTAATGTAGCAGCCTCTTCTTCCAGCAACCAAACAATATTTGTCTGAGTCAAATGCAATTTACAAGGCTTAAGTCATTAAGCATGACCGAGCTGACCAATCACACCACACGAACACCGACTCATCACCCCTAAGTGATGTAAAAAAAATAACCACATCAAGTGAACCAAAACCTCAGAATCTGGAACAGCACAGGGACTGAAAAACTTCAGTTTCTACACAAGCAATTTATCAAAAGAAAGAACACTACACTTGACAAGGAAATTCTTTTGCTGAAAGTTGCCTGCTCAGTTATATGATTACATTGCTGGTGTTCCCTTGTTCCTCTTCTTCCTCCTATGTTTCTCTCTAGGAAATATTTCCAGAACTTGCTTGTTCAGTTACCTGTTTCAGAGTTGTGGCATTCAGTAGTTCCAGGAACAAAGCCTTATTATTATAAATACTTCAGCTATAACATTTCTAAGGAAATGAGACTATCATAATCTCCTGCTGACTCTCACCTGGGAATTTTAAGTTCTCTAGTGTGGGAGTAGACTCTGTGGACAAAATACTAATATTTTTATTTAATTAAAAGCAAAAGAAGAAATTCAGGATAAAAATTTCAAAGCCTGGAAAGGGAAGTCAGAAAACAGCAAGATGAGAAAGGATGAAAACGAACACCACACTAATGGCTCTGGAAAATCCCAAGTCAAAGTACATCACAGGTTCTGTTTTGGTACAACAACACAATAAACAGTACACTTGGACTTCAGAGGCATTTTTTAAAAAAGTTTTTTTAACCTTTCTTATTCAGCCTTGTACTTGAATAACAGCCCGTTCCTGAATTTACAGTCACGCATATTCTCCACGCTCACATGTAAAGTTACATTGGCTTCCAGCAGATTCTGGTTTTGAGTACAGACATCACCCCTGAACATTATCTTCTGGCCTTCAAGCTTGTCACATAACATCTATTATTTAGATATTAGCTACTATCTAGAAATGAGCTGTCTTGATGTGACCAAGGTATTTCATCACTCTGCAGAAATACATGCCATGAATCAGCAGTAGCACGAGAGATGCTCTGTCACTCTCTGGTACCCAGTGCTGCTTTGCAGAATGACACAGTATCAAAGATAATAACCAGCCTCTGGAACAAACAAATCACAGACTAATGAATACAGAACATTAAAGCCCAAAGTAATTTTCCCTATACCCTCTAGAGAACTATAACCAACGCTATAGAAAAGTCTCAGTGAAATCTTGCTGAGTTCTGTGTGGAGCCCTGTTGAAAGCCCAGAGTGATGTAAGATTTGCCTGGAGTTTGAACTGAACCCTCTGCATTGTTCTGAGGGCTTACCATTAAAAGAAGAATAAATGTTAGCAATGAAAAGGTCAAGAGAATGAATATCTGAGAGCATCTAAAGATCTGCAAGGATCTCATAAATATATAGCAAACATCCTCCCTGACGTATTCCGCAGAAGAGAAGAATTCTACATCACCCACAAAGCACATTTTTTACAATCTGTTTCTTTCTGTCTGGATACAAAGGAGCAAAGCAGAGTGCTTAACATATGACTTGTAAAATTCAAAGTTTAAAGCTTAGAAAAACAACTAAGATTAGAGCTGTTCAACAAAATCCTATCTCCCTTCACATAGTGTCTCTTTATTTGTATAATTTGTCAATAAACCAACAAATGAGACTCTCAGCTATCAGTACTGTTAGGTGTCATGGCTTTAGGTACACAAGAATAAATTAAACAGCATGGGCTTGAATCATAGCAACATCACAGGCAACCACTGTGGTTTTCCCACCTGATGTGTTGGTGAGGGCTTAGGGTATTTTCTGTCATTTCATACTCTGGTGCCCTAAACTTTGAGGAATGCATTAAGTATACTGGCAATTTTTGTTGGGTCAGGTCCTTTGTACATGGGCAACGTGTGACCAAGAGCAACTTCTCATGAAGAACACAGCAGAAATTTGAGCATGCTCTGCCAAAAAGCCCCTGGGAAGCAGGGTTTATTGGCACATCCCTACCTTCAAGCAAGCAGGCAGCAGAGGTGCCTCTTGGGGTTATTCAGCTCCAGGCAAAAATGGCAAAGGTCTCTTCTAAGAAAGACCTTGAAAGCAAAATTAGAGAGGGTACAAGTGGTAAACACAAAAGGGGAAGACAGAGAACCATGTATCAAAGAACACGCACAGACAGAATGGGAGCATCATTCTGTTACCACATATAGGATACATATACATATAGGATACACATGTACAGGATTCTGTTTCTCCTCCTGGCATTCGGCCCTGGGTGGTGAAACAGCTGATGCTCTAGGCTGCAGTGGTCCATCCGTTTTCCAGCTGGTCAGATACTATCTGAGGGACCTCTGTAAGCACCACATAGCTCTGGCAACAAGGACTTGCAAGTCAAGTTGATGCCTGCACACAAATGCTCGAGGTGGCCTTTAGCTGCTGAAAATCCTACTGCCCTCTCATCTACTCCTTGTCATCTCCTAGATCACAGCAGAAAAGGAAATGGGCAAAACACAGCTACCTGATCATGGACTACCTCTTGGGGTCCATCGTGTTGAGTCTATGCTCTGGAGCTGAAGTGAGAATATTTGACAAAAGGAAAAAAAACCCACACATCTAAGAGAAAAAAAATCTGGCTTAAACTACATAGAACAGCTAAAGAAAAAGAAGTGACAACAAACAAGGTCTGCAGTCAAGGAAAGGGTAAAATCTTGACTCTACTGAAGTCATTGGGATGTTTGCCAGAAAGCTGTAGACAGGGTGTTTTATCCAGGACTTTTAATAAGTTATTAAATGATTCAATGGCAAGTTGGCTGGTTTAAGCACAAAAAAAAGTCAGAATAGCTCCAGCATGCCTCTCCCTGCCCTGCCTACCCCTTGGGAGGTTCAAATCATGCACAGCTTTTTTTATGGTAGACTTGACAGGTATTTCATTGAACCTTAGTTGAAATCAGTAGGTTCCCAGGCCCTGCCTCTTTCCTAAGTTTGGGGATGAAGATAGGAAACACCTGCTAATGACACCAGAGACACAGCAAACATCAAAGTCATGTCAGCAGAAAGCACCCTGGAAACCTGGCCCCTGCAGTCACTGACACAGCCTATCTGGTGGGGGATAGTGCATACGAAGAAATAGGATGCTGTGTTCATTTAACTGACGTACATTTGAAAGGATTCGAATTATTCTTGAGTGACATGCCCATAAATAAATAAAGCAGCTCACTGCCTTCAGTCTTTAGCCACTCCACGAAGAGCCCCACCACCCAAACGATCTATTCACACCACACACTTCTGCTCTCCCTCATTTTTCTGCTTTCCTCAGTCTCCTTCTGCTTTTCCCCCTCCAAAGTACACCGGTTTCTATGGGAACAAAACACATCATCGGAATGGACAGAACTCTGTGACATCCCCACATGCAGACCAAAACCAGGGTTTAAATGAGCGCTTTGCAGTTTCTGCCACGAGCTGGGGGAGGCAACGGGCGATGGCCCCACACGTGTGTGCGCACGTGCGAGCGTGGGTGGCTGGCCCTGCACGCACGCGCTGTCCCCTTGTCGCACGAGGCACACACATGCACAGCCACCGGCTCCCCGGGACAGCAGAAGGCTTGGCAGAACCCCTTCTATCCCATTCTGCTTTAATATAGCTGAAAATTTCTTTGACAGCTGAATAGCTTCTTTGTTTATAACTCGTTCTTAGCTGACTCTGCTGCATTATGGAGCTTTGTAAAGAGATTACTTTGTCAAGAACTGAACATATATGGTCTGGGCATGAACAATTTAGTGTGATGAACTGCATTCATTTTATGCGACGTGCAATCCGCAGTCCTGCTGCCTTTAATGCATCTGCTTTTCTCCGTTGGTTTCATTTTCTGATCTCAAGTGTTTTATGAATTTTCTTTGGGTCTTTGGGATTTATCTTCTTTACCCTGTCCTGGACAGATGCAGAGAATTTTCAATATGTCAAATCTCAAGACATTTTGTCTTACACTAAGTGTACCAAATCGAGATTTTGGCTGCAAAGAACAGATCATCATTGTTACCCAGCTAGCTAATTATCCACCTGCAAGTATCTTATTCCTGCCCTGAATTTCTAGAGTTTTGTTAGTGTTTGAATTATGATTTTAATGCAATAAAGTCCCAGCGTAGAAACTGGACCCACTATGGGGAGCACCATGAGGAATATATACAGCTTCTTACTCTGTCCCTTCATCTCCAGTGCTAAAACCCTAAGTACACAGATCTCCATCCACATGACTTCAGCTGCAGTCCATTGTCTTTACTAAGCATTATCTAGAAAATATTAAAGCCAACCTAGCCTGTACTGCACTGCAGGCACTTACCAGGGCCTTGCACTGTGCGCTGGATGAGCTTTGCAGGCTATGAAACCATTGCCTTTAGCTGTGCTTGAGTTGACTGCATTGGTCATCTCTGATCACCATGGCAGTTTTTACTTCTAGCTATGACTTGCTTAGAAATTACATTACTGCAGATTGACTTTGTGCCCCGCCTGGAGGCACAAGAGAGACTCAGGGCATTTTTCTCTGGTTCCTCCTTGCTTATTCCCTTCTCCCTCACTCAATTTTTTAAATAAGCAGCATTAATTCTGATGGGTAGATGATATGGTCCAGTATAAAAATGACTACGAACATTAATTGTCCTAACACTAAAATTCCTATCAGCTTTGTAGTAGGCATTACATTGATCTTTTGTGGGCTGGAGACTGATCACTTTTCTTGGAGACATCACTGGAGGCTTTTCTTATGCAGGACACAAAGCTGGGCCTCACAGCATCTTTCATTTCAAGGGGTTTTGCTCAGCCCATGAACTGTCAGAACTCCAGTTTACACTATGCCCTGCATTTTGTGCTCAGCGGTATTTTGCCACTTCTGAACATACCAACCTTCTCTATAAGCAGAGGGGACATTTGTCGGACAGACAAATCCCTCCTTATCTCTTAGTCATAACCCTGATCCACCTGAGATGATTTAAAGAGCTTCACACATATTAACCTTTCAAATAAAGAAGACAAGAAAATGGCTTCTTTGCAAATCACTGTTTGAAAACAGAAGCTGCAGAAAGATTCCTTACAACCTTACTTGCTCCCACTCATACTCCTAAGGGGCACATATTTCACAAGAGATGGCACACTACGTGCTAATTTGTTGAAAAAAAAATTTAAATTCAACATCTCTGTGGAAGTCCTAGAAACTAATGCCTTGACTAATGAATTAATTAACTTTCACCCCTATGGCAAATGATGGACTGGTGTCACTGACAAAAAAAATACCTCTGACCCTGTAATATTCAGGTAAATAATAAAAGGCTGCACAGGTGGTTTAGAAACAATTATTCTTATTATACTGGGAATTTTCATGTTTAGGAAGAAGTTATGAGGTCTTCAGAGTCAGTAAATTTCCACAGACAGCTTCTCTTCTTCACCCCCCCCCCTTGTGGCAAACATGGCTGAGCCACCAAACATGTCTCAATCGGTCTGTAACCTGCTCTGCTGCAGGAGCCCTCAGGAAATCCCAGCCCAGCAGACACCAGCTGTACTGGGATATGGCTGGTGGCAGTAAAGGCAGCAGGGATATGCACTGTCACTGCTTGTGTGCATTGGTCAGAGAGGGTGAAGTCAACCGGCTGCAACACACCAAAAGCTTTGCGCAAAAAGAGAGCACGAGAGAAGAAAGGAGAGTCATGGTTTGTAGAGAAGTAAATAATTTCCAAGGTCAGGGACCCTTGATACAGACAGAAAATGAGAAGTAGAAAGGGGAAGGAAGGCATGTCATCACCTCACAGCATGATCCTTCTGGAGTAAATACAGCTTTGCATGTACTCAGTGTGCCTTGCCCTTTCCTTCAAGAAGAGCTCTGTATTGTTAATATCCTAAATGGTGGACTTCAACATTCATATATATATTCTCATTTCAGTGCTGCTGGCACATGAAAATCTGAATTTAATTTTCCAAAACCAACCCCACCTCTGACTCTAGTCTTAGCAGTTCCCTGCCAGTGTACGAACATGACTCTCCTTCCATAAGGTCATAGTTAATAACAAGCTAAATATGTCCCACCTAGAGGAGCATCCATGGGTCATGGTGTCAGTCTACATCTTATAAGCAAACATGAGAGCTTATTAAAAACTGCTTTTTCCAAAAAGGACCTTAAATTTTGGGCCGTGACAATGAGTCAGTGCATAACTCCTTTGACTAAAGACACATAACAAATTTTCTCTTTAGGACTGTGCTGGGGAATACATTAGACAGTGAACTCCAGGCTCCTGCCACTTCTGACCCACCACTGGCTCACAAAGGCTTAGATGGTTGACTTGCATCAAGCTCCTCATGGACATGAGAATACATTTACCCAGAAAGGAGATCTTGTATACTCTGGTCGCTGGAAACGTAGCTGAAAACACAAGGGTTGATGCTATTAGCAGATGGCAACTTTTCCTGTTCAGAGTGCTTTCAGCCTGTCATACTTTTTGGAAAAGTGGGCATGGGGGGAGCAGTACCACAGGCTCAGCTCTCAGTGCCCATTCAGGGTAAAGATGCTGGGCATGAGCACATAATTAGGATTAGCAGGTTGGACCTCAATAGATCACAGCATTTAAGACTGTGTCTGCAGAGCTGAATGACTGAAGGAAGTCCAGGGCTACTGCAAATGCATCTTTACTGTCAATGACAAATTTTCCATAAGTACTGGCAACCTTTCTCTGGACCTCATCAAAATAGTTCCTAAAAGAAATTTTGAAAATCCAAACCCAGAAAGAATTACCCCAAAGAAGCTCTGAAGTTATTTCCTTTAATGAGAAGGGATATTTCCTTTAATGAGAAGGGATAGGTACATGAATTTCCTCATTCTCTTGTCTCAGAGACAGGCAGTGGGATTTTGCACAATGCCAACAGCCTGGCTCAGCCATCCACAGAGTGTTTCAAGTTCTTCCTCAGCAGGGCATAAGTCCACCTGAAAGAGTAATGATAGGGGAGGAATTGCACAGCCACTGCCCCAGCCTGAATGTTATGAGGCTCTTCCAGACCTGCTCTGTAAACAGGAATTGCCTTTGGACCCTTAAAAAACACGCACCATATCATTGTGGAATGGTGTTAATCTCTTGGTCGTGGAGGTCAAAGCAGGGGTTCTATTATAAGCTCTGTGAAACACACCTCCTTCCCAGCCACTCACTTGCAGGGAACAAAATCCAGTCAGCCAAAATGATCCGTGTGTAACAGGACACCAGGGCAGGCATTTGAGGCAACGTGGGTGAGGCATTTTAGAGCTGTGAGACCTCGGAGCTGGTGCTGAGCCCTTGGTGAGGCAGTAAGGCTCAGTGCCACAGTCAAGGAAGCAGAAGAGAGAGTTTTCTCTTTGCTTTCTTGCAGAGGACAATGGTCTATTCGCAGACAATACCAGCTGGAGAGGCCACGGCTGCACCTCCCACCCAAGGTCCAGCAGGGCCTTCCATGATAGTACCCAGCATCAGTTGTGTTCCCTGCCATGCTTCCATCTTCCCTAGCACCTCTGCATAGTCCTGGTTCATTCATCTCAATAGCACTTACAACAGCTGAAGCCCAGGAAAGACTGGACCTTGTGGTTAAAAACGACAAAGCCCCAGCCTTGGAGCCACGTTGGCTGAGCAATTACTGACATGTGCCAGAGCATGGAGCAGAGCACCCTGGTCCCCAGGGTGTGGTAACCTGGAGGTTAGCTGAGGACCCTCCACATCTCTTTCTTTAACACATTTTCTTTGTATTTTCCTTGGGGTCCACAGTGCACACTGGGTTTGCTGATAAACTTAGCAGCAGCAGAGTGAAACATCCATTTCATTTGTGCTGTTTACACAGAGGCTTTTTCTCCCTTTGGTAAGTTGGGATTCAGTGAACGGGGTGACCCTGTGTTTTCTTCCATGCCTCCCAAATGCTGCTTCCAGCAGCGTGTGCTCCATGTCAGATGATGGGGAGAGACTCTTCATCAGGGACCAGCCATCCCCTACCCAAGTGCTGGAGTCTTCACCTCTACACTGGAGGTGGTCTATCCCCACACATCATTCCCAGCCCCAAACCAATCCCTAGAGATGAGGAAAGGCTGTGGCACAGTATGTGGATGCTGATTATATCTCCAAACAGGAGGAGCACACAATCGGTGGGATCCGCCTGCTTTCCAGCCCCTTTGTGCTCAGGGGCAGAAATACAAATAAGCCTCAATGTCTTTTTCCTGCTTATATGAACCAAGATCCGTTTTTCAATAGCAGGCCCTGTCAGATAAGTATTCCCTATTCTCAGCAGTTATTTTTGGGAGAGAAAGCCTTTTTCTGGCTCCCATGACACTCCCCTTCAGCACTCGGGAGGTGCAATGGGATGGCAGGTAGAGCTGTGATTCAGGGATGCTCCTACACCCACTGGAAGCTGGTGTTGCCATGCCAACCCTGTAGCCTGTGCACAGCCAGCCCAGGGCACTGCAGGCTGCTACAGTGTCTGTGCTTTTGCACATAGATCAGTCTCAGGGCCTTCCAGTAGAAGATTTGTTTGAACCTTTGATTGCAGGATGGATGACAGTGTCCTATGGAATTTTCAGCTCACCTGCCCATCTCCCCACTTAGTCTTGTCTCAAAGAGAATAGCATCACAAACTTTATGAGGAAGTTTTTCCCCCTAAATGAATTACATAACATAACCCTTGCTAAGAGCCTGTGTTGTTTCAGGAAGACCACAGGGAGAAAAGTAGGTAGGAATGGCAACAATCCTCCCAACAAGCCCAGGCACCCCTGGCAGAGCCGCACCCACCCTTCACCCGCTCAGCATGTCAGGTCATGTGCTGCCTGAGACGGCATCCAGAGCCCATCTGAAGCACTCACAGCATGTGACCAGTTACCTTTCCTCTGCTTTGACTCACCAAAAGGGACATTTTAAAAACTGTTAATTCCAAAAAGCACTAAGTGACAAAATCAGCTCTGTGCAAAGCCAACAGAAGTGGAGGGCACTGCAGAGAGTTCATAGCAAAAGGACTCGTTTGGATTTTAATTGCCTTGTTGGAGAATTCCCTGGGTAATTTCCTAGGTATTTTCTAGTTTACTTCCTTACTGCTCTCTGGGTAAACTAGGTCAAAACACTTACCTTGTCTAAGCCTTGGTTTGTCAACATATTAAATGAAGGCGATGGAACAAGTTACGGAAAGTCCGTACAATGCCCTCCTTCTCCTTCATTAGAGCCAGAAAGGCCTTTGAAATCCCCAAAATCAGAGAAGCTGAGAAGTGTTGCATATTGCTATAGGCAGTCCAGGAGGAGCTTATGTGAAATGTAAACAACTAGATTATTAGGAAAGATGTGTTCACAGTGACACAGCATTTTGTCCCTAAAAGAAAAAAAGTGCATTACCTATAATTTTTTTTTCTTGATCAGCCTGCTGGCTAAAGTAGGAATACCCTTACAAATCATGATATCTGAAGTCTCAAGAAGTATTCTAGGAACAAAGAAAGTCCACCACCCAATGTGCTGCATCCCAGATCTGGCTACTCCTTCCCAAGATACTGCAGTACATCCCAGCCTCACTGGCTGCCCTCTACACACACTGTTCATTCACCTGCACTGATTTTCTTAATCAAAAGCTGAGCATTTAAAACCACAGTAATCTTTGAGGGTCCTGCAGCATGTACAGTGGATCTGATAAAAGGAAAACTGCTGTGACCAGACAATACAGACAGAGAGGTGGTCAAGTGTCTTTGAGTCTGAATTAATACATGTGGTTATCAAGTTTGCCTTAACAAAAAGGGTTAGTCTACAGCATCCCAGATGGGGAATAAAAAGTTTTTATGAAGAAGGTAGTTTGTTTTTTTTTAATAAGACATCAGCCAGCAATAATGTTTTACTGCACTGTTAACATGCAGGGTAAAATACACCAACAAACACCATGTAAGACATGAGTCTGTTCTTCAGAAAACTTCTGTATTTCAGTGTCCGCATAAAATATGGCAATAAACCAGGACCAATTTCATTGTATGTTATGTTGTATCAGCACTCTCATACTTCTTAATAGAAAAAGATCCAGCAATTTGGATAGATTTTTCACTTAAGTGATTCCTTGCCCCTTTAGCTTTTCAGAATTTGGGAGCAACTTTGGCATCAGGTCTTTAAAAATGTAACCACAGTCTTTTCGTGAGCAGAGACAACCAAAATAAGAATTTTAACTTAGCAAGACTTCTACAGGGAAGCAGAGGAAGAAACTGTTGTCAGAATAGTATTGCCATGAGTGTTGTTTGCTATGGCATCCTTTGGCATCCTTCCACTCTCTACGTGCCCCTTGCCTGGCTCCTCCTCCTCGGCTGTCCCACCTGTGGGCTATATATCTTCTGTTTCACGGCCCTGCGTGGGCTGTCTCCAGCTTATGATATCGTCACAAGTCATTACTACAACCCGTATAGCTGGGCTTGGTACGCAGGTTAATAGTGCAAGTCCTTTGAACTGCATTCCTCAAGTCCACTTTTCACCCCATTATCAGATTGGTACTGAATAAAGGCCAATTGGAAAATCCCAGTACGACATGCACATGCTGTCGTTCATGTAATGGCTATGATCAAAAAAGAGTTGGTGAGAGATCTCACCGTACACTGAACTATGTGAATTATGTGTGTTTAGTCTAACTGGAATGATTTCTGGTATCTCAGGGTCAAAGTCTCACAATTCATAGGCAAACATTTTAGAGGACTCGTATATTAATGACGTATCATTAGCCAGAATCAGAACTAGTTCTGCTGAGTCAGTTACCTTGGACATAAAACATTCAGCCAGAGCCTCTGAGACATGATCTGGCTCCAGGACTTAAAATGAGGACCATTTCCCACACTGCCCAGCTATGGCAATTATACAGCCAAGGCTGGGGCTTGCAGGCAGCAAAGCTACTTGAAAATATTGGGAAGGTCCCTCACTGCCTGTTGGGAAAAAACCCCAACTACACACCAACAAAACAAACATCTAATCTTTGACACTTTTAAAGCTTCTTTGCTTGATTTCTTACTACAGTAGAATAAAAGAAAGTACTATAGTGATGACTTTGGGCCATTAAAGGACCAGGTCCTGTAATGCACGCGTGTCTGTGCTGCACTTCACAGAGTCTGTGGGGACGTCCATCCTGGAGCATCCCGCACATGCAGTCCCCAGAGGGGCTTTGCAAACTGCTCAGATAACGGCTGCATTAAATTACATTTAGCTTGAGTGATCAGTAGCTTATCAGTTGACTTCTGGCTCTGATTTCTAATAACTGGAAGCATCTGACATAATGAATGCCCCTAGAGAAGGTACAGGGAAAGAAATAAATGCGCTAATTAAGCTATGCAGAGTGTCTTGGAGAAGAGTGCTCCACTTCAAGGATAGCCTGACATTTCTGACCCATTACAAGTAGCAGTACAGAAATTTCAGGAATTTAATGTGGAGTGTTTAATTGAGACACAGATGAAAAGAAATCAGTGGAATTTAAAACTGATTTCTTCCCTACAGGTTAGTAAATATTCTTAGCCACTGATGTGGGTAACTTTGATTACAGGAGGTAAATCATCCTCATAAATGTGATAGAAAACCATACAGGCCTAGCACATTTATGATGAATTCTTTGAAATTTGATTGCAGTGCAAATAGTCCTACTGGTGTATCATACTTAGCACTTAAATACAGTTTTTCTCATTTAATTCCATCATTTGAACCTAAGGACATGGAGGAATGTTTTGTATTTTACATATGATACATATTTTCTTCTGAGAGAGTGGACCTGTAAAAATACAGCTCAAATAATACCACACTCAGCATCTCTCCCCTCCAAACCCTCTAACTTTTACAGTATCCTCACAGGATACATTTTGGTTTATCTGTTTTAATACATGCTTAAACTGAGGCTTGAAAACCAGAAAGTTACCAAGATCAAAATGCATGTTAGGTACAGAGAGAGAAATTCTGACCCAGATTCCTAGTTGTCAGCTCTATCATTTTGCTGGTATTCCTTTCCTTGCCTGCATTTAGGAACACATTATCTGGATGTCCCATTAATATAAAAGATGTTGAATGGGAGACCACTCTTCTTCTGAAGATGGTTTGAAGCCCCTTGCCCCCCCATGTTTGAAGAATTTTTACTTGTTCTTCAAATGAAAATGTGTGAATTATTACATAATTTGTGTAATAATTTCATTAGCAGACAAAATTCACCCTCCTGTATTGTAAAATATCTCTCATTTTTAATTTGCCCCAATTTACCCAATAGTCAGCACCTGATGTCTGTGTTTTCATCTGGACTTGCCACGTCACTGAAGAGTGTCAGAGTATCCCTTTTTATAGCTATAAATAGGAATTTAAAGCATAGCCCAGGCTATGATTATTTGGGAATTTGGCATTTAGTTCATACTCATCACAGATGTCAAATTGGGTTAACCTTTCCATACTGCTCCATATTGCTGAATATTAAATTAATTGGTTGTGATTAATACAGGAGGGTCATTAATGAAAGCTCTTTCCATCCAGGTGGTTTTATGCAGTGTCTGAAGGACATGAATACTTAGATCAATTTCTCTAGACATATTTCTCAGTTTTTCCTGTTAGTGGGAACCCAGAGAACTGGATACACAATCTTCAACCACTCCAGTTTGTGTGTCCAACTCTACTTAATCCATGTACCAGGGGAGCAGCTTGCTACTACCACTAGCTGAAAGAATTGCAGTGGAAGCGACTGATGAACTTGAGAAAATCCAAATAAAGACAACTTACAGTTTCAGCATTTTTCCCTCTAATCTCCTAACCAGAGCAATATCCTGCAGAGAGAAATCTAGATACCATTGGATGGGAGAAAGTTGGCTGGGAACAGCAGCAGCACCCCTTTGATGGCAGAGCCAAGGAAGAAAACTATCTAACTCTTCCATTGCAAAGTTTCCCCTGGACCAAAACCAAAACAAGCCTTCAGTTTGGTCATGCATGAGTCTGGCTTTTTTAATACTCATTTGGGCCTCCTATTCTTTCTCCAGCTGTGGATGCTGCACCCTCGTGCCTTTGCTCCTCTCCTGCAGCCCCCCAGCTGGGCTTGGGTAATCTCTGCTTGACTTGTGCTGCTCTGCATTTCCTAAATGGCTCACGTTCTGGTCTAAGCTGCCTTATAGGGTAATAAACTGAAAGAGAAGAGACTTCGATTTTACTCTGAGGGTGGTGAGGGCCTGGTACTCTCTACCTAGAGGAGCTGTGGATACCCCATTCCTGGAAATGTTCCAGGCCAGGCTGGACAGGGTTTGGAGCTGCCTGGGATCGTGGAAGGTGTCCCTGACCATGGCAGGGGCATGGAACTGGATGATCTTTAAGGTCCCTTCCAATCCAAGCCATTCTGTGATTCTAATAAGCCATTTGTAGTTTTAATACAATAAGGAACAAGAAAGATAATATTTCTGTTGCTTTACTTACATAAGGAGCAATGTAACTGGCTCTCCCTGTCTCAGTCTTGTGCTATTAATAAAGTCTATGTGAGGAATATACACATTTACAGCACGTGTGAAACCTGTATACGTAACTGGTCTCAAGCTAGAATAGTTTCCATGCCGTGTATCTCCATATAGCCCATCTTTCTGGCACATGTGACCCAGAAATGTCATCAGGACTCATGTAGTCACTGGACTGATGAAAGGAATTCAAAGGAAACAGAAGTAACAATGCTGCTTCCAACCTTTGCTAAGCTTGTGGCTACTGGTCTCTGAAAAAGTTAGCAACACACAGAAAAGATGTCGTCATCCCATCCTGGCCATAGTTTTACCTTTTCATATAGTAGGCTTTTATGTAAAGCCATATTTTCCCAGAGATTATTAAGAAAAAGGAGCTAAAAATCCACAGCTGTCCGTTTTTAAAAGCAAATAATCACTCCCACGCAATGGCTGAAAGGCAAACTTGTACCTAAAGACTTGCAACTGGCATCACTGACGTTTTTCATTGTCCAATCAAACTGTTAAAAATAAAAATAAACAAAGTCCACAGAGAAAAATACACTGGATTTTAACATTCTTTCACATTTCATAACCAAAGCTGTGGTCAGCAACATGGAGCAAGAAAGAAGTTTGGCTATAAGTCATGACTACAATCTGACAGTCTCGCTGGCATCACATGGAAAACTTCCAAATTAAATGGATGTCTAAATTAAAGACATTCAGACTAAAGATGAAACATCACAAATAACCCTATTTTGTCTAGTATAAATAAAAGCCAAACCAGTCAAATGATCAGGCAGATAACTGATACAACATTGTTCTTTAGGGCATTCTTGTTAGTGATTTACCAAGTGTGTTTTAGATGCCTAAAACAATTAAGCTAGTGGACAAGCTATTTTAGTTCTCTTGGCATGAACTGTCCTCCTAATGTTTGCTCTCCAGGTCTCCCCACAGCCACATCCTTCTAATGCCTCACTTCTTACTTCCAGCCTCCAGCCGGTGACTCACTGTTTAATCAGCGCAGCCATCAGGACATTCACCTGCCAAATCAGAGCAACGCTTCAGCTCACTGCCTTGACCTTCGCTGTGTCTATTCCCAAATTTTGCTTATTACTTCCACTCATTGCACCAAATCTCATCTTAAGACTGCCAGCACTTCAGGGCAAAGCTCCCACCATGTGTGGCATGAAGCTCACCCTCCATCACAGTGTCTGCAGATCCTATGGAAGGTCATAAGCATTTTAACTGCCCAGAAGATGAAAGGACCACAGTCCTCAGGCATAATTAGGTTTGAATACAGGGTAAAACTTCCACAAGCATCAACAGTGCTGGATGAAGCAGGAAGAGGCTAATCCTGAAGGTAATGCTAAGTGCCACTTGAAGGGTTTGCATCTTCTCAATGGTAATGGATTCCATCTTGCAAATTGAAGTCCTAAAGCCAACAAATCATTTTAACAAGAACTATGAAACTCCTCCAGCAACACTCACTAGAAGGTTACCTGTCACAAAAGACAGGAGGCAGTAAGAAGTCTGGAGGTGTAGGGGTCACCAGAGGGTATTTTATCCTTCTCTCTATATTTTCTCCAGAAACAATAAAGGAGATGGAAGATAAAATGTGAGATTATGTCAGAGCAGAAGAATGTTTCTACCCAGAAGAAAATAAGCCTTTTTCACTGAAGTCAAGTAAATTTCAAAATATGACTGAGCTGTATTGCCATGAACTCTGCAGTTTTGTACAGTCTTTCCACTTCCTGTATTTTATGTAAAAAAGCTACATTATATATTACATTATATAGCTCAGCTGATCTTAAGGTCCACTCCAAGTCCAGTTACTAATTAGAATAAAGAGAAATATCAATGTAAGTGGCAGGAATTTGATCATGTCAGACTGGCAATGGATACTTTAACAAGGAGAACTGTCAACTAATGTCAGACCTAGTGTTTTATTATCCATAGATGGATTACCTGAGCTGTGGATTGACCCATTCTGTCTTTTCCCTGCAGCTTTGGCTGTGTCACAGCCAGGACACAGACTCTCACCTACTTATGGCTTCCAGGAGCCCCAGTTATCTGTGGTTCTAAGGAGATGCACTTTCTGCATGTTAAAAGATGGACACACTGACTAGTCACTGTCTCACTGGCACATGTTTCACATTAGCTGTGGGTAATCTTCCCCCTCCCTCTCCCTGCCCTTCTTCATTATCTGGGTAACTGGCTGCAGACCATCGCTGAAGGAGCATGTTTGGGAGTCATCACAGGAGTGTATTATGAAAGAAAGAGCTCAACTGTAATAATATCCTAATTATAAGAACAGAAAGGCCACATAACACAAACTTTCTGCCTTCCAGACCCCTGTATTTCAGATCCCATTTTGCATCCAGCAGTCAATGCTGACACTTCTGCACAGGCCAGGATCCTGCCTCTGCAGAGCTCATCAGCTCAGAGTTTGTCTGGAGAAAATCTGCAGTTCAAACATGGATTTTGGTGTAGTTTCATGATACAGAAACGTATCAAAACAGCAGCCTGCAGAGAAGCAGGGTATAGACAGCAGTGACCTCCAGTTCTCTTTGCAAACACTCTGCTGCAAAGCTGCTTTAATTGCATTTATGTTGGTGAGTGACAGAGGGACTTCAGGGTGCTCAGGCACTTTTTGGGCTCCATAGCAGCAGGAAAGCCTTCCTCAGTGGGGTGGAGCTGGAAGCCTCAGGCTGAAAACTCTGGCTGGTCACTATCCAGACCGCAAGGATTTCAAAACATATGGCACCCATGGGCTGGATCTACCCACTTGCAACACAAGTGCCACCCTTTCCCTGCGCCACCTAGTCCCTTCCAAAAATCCAACAATTGCTTTTATTCTGACTTAGCTCAGCTCTCTTCTCTGAAAAGACACGGTTGTGAAAACACAAACTTTTGGACCTTATTTGAAATAATGATTCTATTCATAGTTTCCAAACTCGCCTTTAACCATACCAGTGAGACAGCAAAAGAGATAAATCCAACTGAGCTGCACAAACTCCTCCATAGCGCTTTCATAGGTACCCAGAGAGAATGGGCACACACAGCTCAGGACAGAGAACCTGCCTCAGACACACCTAGGACAAGTTAAGATGAGGCATCAGGAGCACCTTAGGCTGGAGGAATTGACCTATTTCATTGCAGCTGAACAAGGATCTCAGCCCACACAGACCCTTCCTTTCCTAGATTCTACTTTATTGATCCTGTTAAAGTTGTCACCTGTGTTACACCATCATTTACCCCAAATTTACTTATTTACTTTGTTATTAAAAGTGAGCCACACAAAGGGTTGTACTTTTTGTTCAACTGGATACAGTCGTTGTGAGCTTCCAAAGTCCCCACCATATCATCTACCACACATAAAATTCAGGACTGTGACTTCTCTGAACTATTCAGTGATATAAAGTTTTGGAACACAAGGGAAGGTAGCCTTATGCCATACATATGGGAGCATGGCTACACAGAGATAACACCTGCCAGCTCCAGAAGACTTGTAATGGCAAGTTTTTTCATTGCTTTCATTATCTCAGGGATGTTGCTGGAAATCATATGAGTTCCTGAAGGTCAGCTCCTCTGCTTGTAAATGTGTTTAAGAGTTTCACTTCAGTAAACTTTTGCTCTACAAAAAATTCATGTCCATGGAAACAATTTTCATTATTTATGCTAATTTATAACTGCCATGTCCTCCATTTACAAGGATAGCTTCCTGTCATGAAGGTATGAAATGTCCTAAATTTCATTTATGATGACATTGTCATCAAACCCAAAAAAATAGCTAAATGAAATTATAATAATTAAGTGTACTCAGCTGCATTTTCCTTGAGAATTTCTGCATGCATTGAGTGTGGGAGAAGTGACTCATTCTTCGTGAGGAGAACGCAGTATAAATCCTGCTAATTATTTGTGCTGAGAGTGGTATCTACAATTCATTAATTATATGGAAGTTATACAGCTCTGGCACTTTTTCATTAAGTGCCATTAATATTGCAGCTGGCTAAACTACAGACACTCTGCAAGATCTAGAGAAATCATATTTCAGACAGGGTAGAAATACTTTAAATATATTTTTATTCAACATATTTTAGTATTTCTTCTTTGAACACACTCCCCTGACAAATGAAACAATCTCAGCAGCTCTGGCAGGACAAAAAAAGAAAGCCTCAGCTGCATCTAGAATTCAGAAATAGATATTATGCAGCACCAAGAGATATTGTGCACTGTTAAAGGATTCTTGGAATGAGTGCAGGACTGGAAGTGAATCCCCTGGCATTTATCAATCCCCTATTACTAAAGGCCACATTCCAGAATAACTCTCAGAACTAGCTAACAGGTTGTTAATTAGTAGTCACTACTATATAAATTAGAAACAAGGGACTAACAAGACACCAGACACTGCAGCACAGGCTGGAGCCCCCCAGCCCATTTCACAAATGGTCTCTGAGCTGCCCACGCCCGGATCGGCCACAACTCTGCCCAGTCCCACCACTGAACCAGCACAGCAGAAAAAGCTGTCAGTACCAGTATGTGTTTGTATAAACCAAGAAGAGATGGTAATATCCAGGGAAGAAGAATGGAGAAGGAAGATGAGGAAAGCAACACATGAGGTGATGCAAATTCCATCAAGCTTGAAAGAACCTGTCAAGTCCTTACCCTGCTATAGATAAGTTGCTATAGTTAACTGAGCAGATCCACCTTTCTGATAAAATGAATCCCGTTTAATTTCAGTGCCATTTGTATCCAGGCTGATGTGTGTCTGGCTGTCTCTAGGACATACATTAGGAAACCAATGGAAAGCACCTGATAGCATCAGTTGGGTAAGATGGCTGATGTTCCCTCTACAGTCCAAAATGTTGCAAAAATGTGAAATAATATTTTAGGCTGGGATGACTCAGAAATCAGCATCAACTTGCCAACTTAGAAGGCCTTAGGATGTTTGCTTCAAATAGTATCTTAGTAACAAATTTGTATGCCACATTCACATACACAAATCCATACATAATGAGATTAAAGGTCACAGCTCCTTAGGAGAAACCCTGTTAATACAGAAATACAAAGAGAGTCTGCTGTCTGCCAAGAGAAATTTATAATCCAAAGGCCCTTCATTAAGTGAATTGATCTATTTCTACAGCTCTGCCCTGTAACAGCCTCCAGCAAGAAAAGCCCATTATTTGTTTATTTGTTTTAATGGGGTTTTTATGTTATTTGTTTGTTTTTTTTATCTAGCATTTTTATCATGCCTGGATTTCAACTGGGAGCATTACACTTTGGGTAAAGGACTTATTCTGAATGCTTAGATTTCTAATAGGCTGAAACCAGTTAAGTTTTGTTTTGTTTGGTTGATTTTTTGTCCAGGAAGAATTCCCTTTGGTATTTTAGTAGCTCCAGTAGGAGGACAGGGATGAACCCTTACACTGTGTATCAACAACTAACTTATGAACCTGATAACAGTTTATTTTAGGGGGGCCATCACAGAGATGAGCTCTATGACCAGAAGTAACAGGAAGAATTAAGAATGGGAATAGTCAGACTGCATGTGGGAATCAAAAATTTCGGAGAGTCCTCCTGAAAAATTTCCTTGCAAGGAGGATGCCTTATAAATATATACCTTAAAATGTTTTCAGGTAGTATCATGGAAAAAGCCTCAAACAAACCTCTTGACTGAAGCACACTGGAGGTTAGGAGTATGTGAAGAGATGGACTGGGTCAGCCGTAAGACTAGATTATTACTTCTCTAAAGGCACCAAGCATTTAAATCATGACAGAAACTGACCATAAAGATACTGTAACATTCGAGCCTTTCTTTACTTTGAATGGTCACTGGTCACATGTGAAAACCATGACAATTTCAAGCATCATGATGAGATTTGTACTATTTTCCCATGGGTTATTTTGCAGACTGGAAAAATGTATTTGGGGAAAAATGTTTTGGAAACTGAAGTCACATGCTTTGATGTGAAAAAACATCCAGCCTGAAATTCTATGTTCTGAGCTCAGCATTACACAGGACTTATCAGTTTCTTAAAAGAAAATACAGTATGTTTTGGAAATTAAAATGAACTGCCACATGATTGGAGCAGAAACCTCAGACTTGATTTCTGTGCATTTGACATGAAATACAGAAACCTTTGATTTAGAGCTCAGCATGTTTCAGTAGATTCCAAATAGCCCTAAGGGCAGCTCCAAAACTAAAGGTAATTATGAAAATAAAACTTTGAATTTCTCAAACAAACCAAAGGTATGATTTAAACCCTGAAAAGAAACTTGTGGAGACTGGTCCATGATGGATCACCAGAACTGGATACCTGGACTGGTTCCACACTAATCTGGCCACCCCTGAAGCACATCTCTGAACAATCTCTATGGCTGGCACTTAGGAGATATGCATGTAAAAGCCTTAACTGAATCTCTCCTACAAATTCAGTCTAGACCATCCTGCTAAATTAGGTGCCTTCAAGAACAAAGCTCCTGAGGCCTTCAACAGAGAACGTAAGATTAGGCATCACTTGCTTGACCAACTAGCTGCTATTTGAAGTTGTACATGCTTGGCATAAATTCACATAATTCTAAAAAGGTTTGCAAAGTCTTTAACTTGCTAGAAACAAGCAGTGGCAGAGAATTTTCCTATGCAGAAGTCCCTAGATCTTCCCCACCAGTGGGCAGTGGGTTTAAAGCTCAAGAAACCCTACCTTTCCTTGTTCTCAGGGTCTCACTCACCTCTCCTCTCCCCAGCATTTATTTCAGTCCCTGTAGCAGTAATTGGGGTAGACAGGCATCTTTGGCTCTGCCTTGCCCTGTAGTCACAGAATGTCGTTCAGCCCTGAGCAGGACTAGTCCCCCCATCTTTGAGCCTAAAAGACAGCACCCAGGAAACCCTGTAGCTGCAGTGGGTTACAAAAACGTCCCTGTCAGTGAATACTTCTCAGCATAACACTATTAAATAAATAGCACACAATGGTGTTGACTTTACCTCTGCGTTGTACCCAGCACGTAGCCACAGCTCATATTGCACCACACAGACCTAATGTTTGCTTTTCAACGATGGCCTATGTTGGCTTACCCCTCCAGGTCTATTTCCCACCCCTGACTTGAACCTGTGCTATTGCTGAACTTCCTCCTAATTGCCAAAAATTGCTTGTCTTGTCTCCTCCACGCCCTGGGATTGTTCAAGGTAACCATTTAATGGTGCTGATGGCTCCTCTTGTATTGAAGCCAGTTTGGTATTACAAAAGATGACATTACTAAAACTTAAAATGCTATTCTTAATAATGACATGATACAAATTAGTAATGTAAGCTACATTAATTTGCTGGTCTGTTCCACTTTCTTCCATTGTATAAGCATTAGAAAATAAACCACCCAAGTTCCCAATAACGGTGTCTTACTCTCAACACTCATAAATGCAGTGTCGAGCTTTGGTAGCTTTTGAAACACAAGGACAGTAAAGGAGACCATTTGGAGATTCACTTAGAGGCAATTACCCTATTCTGTATATATATTATCTGTTCAGACCTTTCTCTGGCCACACATTAATCCCACCTTTTGTTAACTTCCACACCAAGGTATCCAGTTCAGCACCACGGGCTTTTAAAAGGCAAGGAGCACAAGAACATCTCTCAAAGTTCTTCTTAAGGGAGAAGAATTTAACCTTCCAAGTTAGACTTTAAAACTTCATTACAACATTAAAAAGTCTCTGTTCTCTTCCCATTGAAACTGATGAATCTTATTTTTTCTTGGCAGGTCCTGTTTCCCAAGATCTGCCTCTCCTCCCCCTTCTCCTTGTCCCACATCTTTCCCTCTAGAGCTTTCCTTGCTCCCATCTCCCTAATCATCTTGGGCTCATTTCCAGAGATACTTGTAAAAGTACAGCAGCGTGCTATAAACAGCCAGTCTCTTCAGATATAAAATTCACTAGTCACTGTTTCTGAGGCAGGAGAGGGCAAAAAGGGTGTTTCCAAGGGGACTCCTTTGATGTGACCATTCATCTGCCTACATCAGCAGTTCCCAAGCCCGTCAGCTCCCACCCTCATTTCCGGGCTTGTGACCTCCCTTCCATCAGCACTCCTTGGGGTCATGACCCCAGCGTTGGAAACTTCTTGTCTGGATCAGTCAAAAGTGACGCCTCAAGAATAATTTTCCAGCCGGTGCCATGTTTGTTTATGCTCCTGAGGGGTGTGATCACCCTGGAGTTCAGGTTCAAACTTGTCTCTTTGCTTGTTTGTAAGTTTGGAAAGAATTTCTGGGTGTCACTCAGCCAGTTGATAGCAAACACCAACTTTTGACTGTTCTGGTTAGAGACAATTATATCCCAGCTGACCTGGTATGGCATTAAGCTCTTGGTTACAAAGTTCAGCCGTGCTTAGAAGAAGCTTTTTTTGCTTCTTTTTGCTTCTCTGCAGAGTCTGGAACATCATTGTTTTCCCTGCTTGCATGTCACGATCATTCAGATATAACAATTACCATGCCCAAACCGCTCCTTATGCAGTGACACGATTTCATCCCCCACACTCTGCACCCTCTCTGCAGCACACATGCATGCAGACAGCTGAACTCTCATAGCTGGTTTTCTGCATGTTAGGTTGTCTTTCTCTTCATGTTCATTGAGACTGTGTGGGTAGTGAACACTGTAATATTCTAATTTCCCACTCTACTTTGTCATCTTTGCTTGCTGATAAAAGGGCAGTGGGGAGGGGGAAAATCAACAGCAAAGTGGTTTGAAGACATCTTGAAAACACCCCTAAAAATGCTTAAACTGTCAGAACATTTGCAGTTTGGATGTGCTACAGCAAGTCCTGCTTTGGAATTTCCCTAGAACTAAAATAATTGGCCATTTTTCAACTACCTATTTCTTCTATTTTCACATCATATCCTTATTCAGCCTACATGTCTCTGTAGAGGTGGTTCTGCTCCTGCATTAAAGACCAGTCCCTTTAGCTTTCCTGCCCACAAAATCTCTCTCACCTTGTACTCTCTTACTCTAAGCCTAGAGCAGTTGTTTGACTTTCTCTTTAACCTCAGTGTGTTTCAGTGTTACTGTTTTTCAATTTAAACAGCCAAAAGTTATCTGCGTAGACACACCAGACTGGAATTTGGGGAATGTAAAGTGGAAGCTTAGCAGTAGCAGCAGCACCTGGGTGCAGCCAGCCTTCATACCTGCCTTGGGAAAACACAAAATATAAACCTCGAGTCATAGGGAAACCAGGTAATACTAAGTATTAACTAAGGGAAACCAGTTATTAAAGTGATGAAAGGACACAACACCACCCCTGCACTTGAGAGGGATAAAGTTATTCAAGATCAGTAGAGGAGGGAGAGAGAAGAAAGACATTTGTGACTTTTCACCACTCGGGCACATGTGAGTACATGAGGCAGTTGGATACAACCCCTTTTTCTAATTATTCAGTCTCTAGCTGAGGTTTAAGCATCTGACTTTGGATGCTGCCAATAAGAGATTAGGCTGAAAATGTTTCAGCATGAAAGGCAACCACTGAAGACAACAACAGGGCTTCTCTCTCCCTCAAGTATGAGGGCTTTGTCCTGTTAAAATTTTACAGCAGAAAAGATAACACATGGTCAATAACCCATTATTAACAGGTACTCTTCTTCTTCTCCCCTTACCCACCACCTCCACCCCATTGCAGCAGGGAAGATAATGCTTCAGCCAGAGAATTTGGTTCCAATGTCAGCCCATAACCAGCGTATGCCTGAAGAAAAAGAGACTGATCAGGCATTGTGGTCTTTATCCTGGCAGTCGAATAGCCTGCATGAATATCAACATTATCATAAATCATTCAATTGCTGAAAGTCATCCTAACATCAGAAGGAGCTGAACAGCAACCATTTCTCAGTCCTTATGCACATCCTCTTACAGCAGCTGAGCTGTGGGAGTATATAAACCTATTTTTCAGCTGGCATGATAATCACATCATTCCTCATTTAAGAGTGAATTCATTTGCCTTGACATTAGCCCTAAATAAGACTACCAGAAATTGATACATAATCTCCAACTCAAACTAAGATTAAACTGAGGCCACAACACACCCTTATTCCTTAAAACACATACAAAATCCCCAGCAAGATTCTTATCTTAGTGTGAATCTAAACATACTGAATTAAATTTAAAAGCCACCATTTCAGACTGGTGTTTCTCAGCAGCCCCAGCACAGCCATAAAAATCAGAATCTGTCCTTAATATCTCTGCACACTGGTACTGTGCAGAACTAGCTCCAGACTATTTATAGCTCACACTACATATACACACTGCAGCTTCCAAAGGAATATTTTATCTTTTGGGAGGACAATGCTTTCAGTAATGTAAGAAGCCAAAGTTTTGCTTTAAAAAAAAAAAAATCTCTGTTCAAACCCTTAACCTGGAAGAGTGGCCCTGCACTGCCAATCAGATAATGAGCTTAATTCTTACATCACACTTTATTTGTAGCTCACTGTGTAGTTAATGTTTGCATCTTATCTAACAGGAGAAATGTGAAACCAGAGTTTAAGAACAATAGAAACAAGGCTGTCACCAGCAGGCTGCCAATGAATCATGTCCCCGCAGTCAAGTTCTCCCAGAAGGTCATTTGTAACAGAAATACATCCCTGCCTGAGCTGGCAAAATGCTGAAACGTTTCTGAGTTTCATCCTAATAAAACATTGAGCAGATCAATTACCAGAACAACTTCACCTGGTAGCATTTTTAAGTTCTGTTGACTGCAAGACTAGAAGTTACGGAGTGAGCAGGCGTACTTGCTTTTGTGTCTGGGATTCTAGAGGTATTTTTACCTTCAATCTAAATTCAAGGTATCAAAAAGCCTTTTACAAACCTTAAGAAAAGTGATTTACTGTTCTGCTTCACATTTTCAAAAAAAAAATTTTTTTTTAACGCTAAGTAACTTTCTTCCATACCATTCAGAACAGAAGCCCTGAAATCATGGAAAACCACTGAGCTCTGCAAGAATGATTTGCAAAGAGACAGCAACCAGCACTGAGACTTTCTTCTAGTTCAGATGTAGATGCAGAAAAAGGAAGCACAAAAAAAAAAAAAAACCAGTGCCCAAACCTGAGTCATAAAAGCTGCTTTTGCTCATACAGAATTATTTTAGAGTAACTGCAGCTTAAAAAAGAAAAAGCATCTTCTCTGCTGTGCTTGCAAAAGAGCTCCAGATTTTCTGCAAGAGGGAAAGCAGATGATGGGGGGAGCTGTTCTTTTAAGAAAAATGTCATTGGCACAAACAGCTGGCACTTGGTGACATGTTATTTATATGTGCAGTTGCTCGTGTTTTTTAACAGATAAGCGAGCATTATCTCATTTGCAATTCAGGTGAGGAACACAAGCAGCTCTGCAGTGCCACTGGCCTCTGGGCCACGTTTCTTATCATATCAGAAACATCTGTCATTTTGCAAATAAGTTCAGTATAAAAATGCATCCAAAATGCAGATTCAGGATGAGGCAGCATTCTGCAAGGAAACCAGAAAAGCAGCCTCCCCCTGCAAGTGCTGGGATGGTCTGTCCCATATTCACCAGTTGGGATGAGAGCAAGGACTGGGAGGGGGAAGGGGGAGAAAAGGAGAGAGACCTTGGAAGTGTCATGATTATAAATTATCCCTTCTCTAGGAGCCAACTGTGCCTGAGAACAGGCTCACCCGTGAGGGTCTGGCAGTTCATGCTGCAAAATGGTTATTGCATCATAAACAGACCTGACTGAATCCTGGCCTTTGTAGTCCAGAGGACTTTAGTCAAGAAAATACCAATGGGCTGGGGTAGGAAGGATGCATGGAGAGGTGGCCAGCATGGAGATTACTGCCAGAAGTGCACTTGTGGGGGCTCTGCTCACAGAGGTGGAAATAAATCCATTTTAAGGACAGCTGAGGGTGAGATGCTAGGAACTTCCACTTCCAGGGAAGGCAAGGTGTGCCTCTAGTCCAAGCTGAGAGGAAAAACAGGGCAGGTTGAAAACTGCTCATGCATCCACGTTCATCCCTGCAGTAATGCTGCACATGGCACAAATTTAGAACCCCACAATTCATAGTATGAAACATATTTTTCTCTGCTGTTGTTCTCCAGGGCTGGGTCTAGTACCCCTGCAAGCACAAGGGCATTTTTGTACTCCTCTTTAGCAAGAACAAAGACAACTCAAGGTGGCTTCAAAATCCCTCATGGCTAGAAATGCCTCTGTCTCTGGAAGCAGGCAGCTGGATTGAGATCCCCATCTGTGTCACACTGAGTGACTGCTTCCTGCTTTGCCTTTGGGCTTTTATTAAAAAATACAGGAGAAAAATGACTGTGTCTTTAGCCCTTTGAAATTCAGCTGATGCACAGGGGAAAACTATGGACAGACCCTGAACTGGTTTGTTGCTCCTTTAGCCTGCTCACAGCCACATGCTGCCTTGTTTGTCCCATCAAAGACCCCGTTGGTGACCCTTTATGGCTGCTGTACATCCAATTGTGGATGAAATGTGAAACATCCTCTTTTTTTCCCCCAAGGAGTACTCAAACTGGGCAAACAGCTTAAGAAAAAGAGCTGAAAATACCTATTTTAACTTTTCTTCTAATCAGAAAACATGTATTCTTAAATATGCATACATCAGCAGAAACAGCAGGTAAGGGCTCCCACTCTAAAACAAACAGAAATATGCACTTTGAGCCCTCATATGAAATGGCAGTAAAAGCCCAACCCAATAATTATTTTCCTTGATTTTCAGCCAGACGAGGCACAAGACAAATAAGTCATCAAGGACAAATAAAAGGAGGTTCATTCATCGTATTCAGGGCTGGAATCCTTAATGGTCACCAAATGAACTAAGATAACTAAGTAACCATTGTAAATATTAATCTTTAAAGGAAAACAATACTCCCAACAACAGGAAGCCTGATAAGACATTGGATGTGGCCATCAGTGTTATGGAGTCCCTCTAATTTCCTTAGTTTTTTCTTGTGCCTGTAGAGGGATCAGGAAGGGGACCATATGGTATCTCTCAAAGGAAGTAAATTAACATTATTAATAGCTAATGTGGGAGAGGTGAAACAGTGATTGTTCGTTCGGGTTGTTATTGTGCTTTTGTTGGGGGGAAGCCTGCCTGCTAGTAAGCTTAAGCACTCAGGCCAAATTCAAAAATCTTGTATTTATAAACAGAGATCTGATAACAGTTGCCTAAGCATCCATGATGCTTTGCCAGCGCACGCACATCGAGCAGATCTGAAGGGCCTGTGTCCTGGGGTTTGACCCAGGGGTTAGCTCACACAGAGGAGAGCTCAGGCTGTGGTCCCTGTTCC
This sequence comes from Aphelocoma coerulescens, assembly GCF_041296385.1. NCBI lineage: Eukaryota > Metazoa > Chordata > Aves > Passeriformes > Corvidae > Aphelocoma > Aphelocoma coerulescens. The sequence continues at coordinate 11,652,717 of NC_091026.1, read as the reverse complement.
CAAGCAACACCTCACAAGGACCCTCACATTCTCCTTTGCATTGGTTTAGTTTGAAGCAGAGGGACAAGGATGGGAACATCTGCACTTCTGAGGGACACAGCCTGTCCTCTGGCATCCACGGAGGCAGTGGAGCAAAGGGCCACAGAGGAACTGGGTTCTCACAGGCAGTGGTCACCCTGTGGGATGTCTACTTTTGAACCAACACTGTTGGCACAGCTGGTTTCCAAGGGCTGCTCAGCAGGGTGGTATGGAAGTGGCAGAATTATTTTGTGGGAAGCAGTGATGAAGTGCTGTATTAGAACTGATTGAATTGGTGACTTGGATGGATATGTCAGAGTCCTGGGATCCCTTGCACTTTCTCTGCTCTAAGAGAAGAATTTACCTTTCTTAGGTCTCTGCTTTTATCTCCCAAATATTTAGGAGGTGGTATTTATTCACTGTAAATAATATTGCCACTGAAGTTATAAATCGTGGCTACTTGAAAAGGTGAGACCCTGATCTCAAACTCATCTGTTTGTCCCAGAGCACCTGAAAGCAAAAAATGCATTTCTCATTTTTTCAAGAGTTTCTGTACTTTCTACTTTCTCCCCAGTCAGGAAAACCCTAAGCAATTTCTAGCTGGCCTTGCAAAAGTGGACTTCATGACACCTTGCATGTTGAGACAATCTGCAAAATAAATTTGACAGGTAAAACTGAGAGGAGTTGATTACAATCACCCAGTAAGCTAGGCAGACTTTAGCAAACTTTGGGTAAATTGTTCAATAAATTCCTCACAAAGAAAACAGTGGAATTTGGTATAATTAACTCACTGGACCTTAATAAAAATTGAGCAGCCTAGTAAGAATACCTCATGCTTCAGGGCACATGGTGATTACTTTATAGAGATGAAGGAATTCCCTCTGCCCTTGAAAGCTTATACTTCAACTGCAGGCTGTCAGCTGGATTTTGGTTTCTAGGCCTGAAGAGGACAACTTGACATTTTAAGACTATATAGACTTCAGTTGAACTTAGGTACAACTGCTCTGTAAGGAAACCTCTTCCCTACCAGACAACTCTACTTAGAGAGAGAAGTCAGTAAATTCTGATTAAGTCTTGTCTTGCATCTGGTCTAAAATACCTCTTCCTGGGTGATGATGGGATATTTTATTTCTTAAGAAACTCATCACATTGACCAATAAGTTCATGAAAGGCTGAAGAGATGCCCATTGTTTCCTGACTCTGTGGAGTCATATGACATGGATAAATTGTTCTCTGTGCTGAAGCCTGGGTGGTTTATAGCGTTGTGAAGTTTTCCACACTGTAAATTTTAGGGCCCTTTCGTATTTCAAGTTACGTAAACTTATAATAAAACTGTTATTCCTTGGCTCTGCAGAATGGGACTTTCTGCTCCATCAGGACAGGGTTGATTTCCAGACACGAAAGGGAGGATGCTTTCATGGCAGTTTAGGAGAGGACATTTGCATAACATCCACATAAGTATGAGAAGACAGAGGTTTTGTCAGGACAGTTCTACAATCAGGAAAAACACTAACTCAAAGAAATTAAATGTATCAAGCCAAACTCTCTAGTGATTGAAATACCTTTTAAGATAAAAAATCTGCCTATCTTCATAATCTTAATTACCAATATCAATATGATGACATCACACTGATGATTATAACTCATTAGACTGTGGTCACACATTTGCTTCTTGTTGCCTGTCCTCCACCTTCCATCCATGTTGGACACTGAGTATGGTTGTTTGGTGGTGGCAGATGAAAACGTTTCTACTCTAAAACCACCACAACCTCAAAAAGCAAAGCAAGTTACAGTGCACTTCCAGGGAATTATGACACCGAGGCCGAAGGTTTACAGATCTCAAGAGGCCCTGTCTTACCCTGATATCAGCGGGGTCTTGGAGTTCACGTGTCTGTGGCAGCTGGAGAGCATGAGCCTCACTGGGCCATGCAAAAGGTCACAGGCACACAGTTAACCCCTGCACAAAGCTATTGCTCACTTGCAACCCGTTCTCAATCGTTAATCGTGTAATTAATCCCACTTTGTGAGAGCTTCAGGAAGGAGGCAGTTGTCTGGGGTGGCTACGATTATTCAGTTGCAACTTGGACTCTCCTCCCAGGCAAGGGATAATTGCAGAAATCTAGCACTGCCTCCGTCCCCACGCACACCGCCTGGATCTTGGGCCAGGGCACACGAGAACAAAGGGCAGACTTGGCTCCTGCCCTGTTCTTGACCGCGGCAGCAGCACCTGGAGCAAGACATCAGGTGACGGTAACAGGTTATTTGTGGTAAAGCTCAGCAACTTGATTACTAATCTCTGGAAAGGAGGGGGAAGGAGAGGAAGGATTTTAACCCTGCGGTCCCTCTGAGTCAGCTGGCACAGGCACACAGTGCCTCCCAGGGCCACCCCAGGGAAGTGTGCCTCCAGGGCACTCGGCTCCCCAAGGAGCATGTCTCTGACTGCCACAGGACAATTTATAGGACAAATATTGAGGGTAATTAAGGATAATCTCTGCTTTAGGTGTCTTACAAAGAAGGTCAGGTACTCTCTTTCCTTGTCAAATGTGATGAAGTCAGGCAGCTCCCACTAAGAGGAGGTATTTGTTTCTCAGAACAAGTAATAGTAAGAACCCCTACCCAAATCCTAAAGGTTTCCTAGATTTAATCTTCTCAAAACTCAGACAAGATCATTACAGTGAATTCTGTCTCTAAAGAGCCATAACATTACCAGCATCAATCTCTTTCTGGTATATGCTTTCCTTACTGTTCTCATGCTAGCAAATACAGAGAGGTGCTATAATACTAACATCCCGAGCTCCCAAGCTCAGACACTAACATCCTTTCAAGCAACTTGGCAGATCAGGGTAGATTAGTCACATGAAAGTAAAGGAGGAATCTGCCCCAGCAACTTCTGCTATTTTTTCTGTAGTTAATCTGATGATTTCATACTATTTGGTCATAAGATGTTGTTTTGGATAGTCAGTCATTATCATGACAGGTTTCTTCCTAAACAGCCTTTGGGTAACAGACGTGTATTGCTGGCAAAGTGGCAAAGTTGGGACTAACCAATTCCTGCTCTTGAAAGATCCCACTATTCCCCAGCTGTCAGGATTTGAGAGGGCATGTGTTGCATGATCTCTTCTGCTTATAGATGTGATAACTGAAACCAGAGGAGGTCTGAGAAAAAGGCATGTTCCAGCCTCTGTTTCACAATCCTTGGGTACGTAAAAACCCAGTTACCAAGAAATCAGACCAACAGCAGTTCCCCACCCCCGCGAAGGAGAAATATTCCTTGGAAATATCTGTCTTATGCCACCGCAGGCAGGATGCTGAAGGCGAAGGACCAGCAACCAGAGGGGGCCAATAGGTCTCTGGTCAAGCCAAGACTGTGCTCATGCAAGAGGAAAGTTCAGTGATTTCTTTGGAAAGGCTGATTCAAAACATTGGAAAAACATGTGGCAACACAGCCACTGAGAGATCACTGTTATAACTGAGCCATTTGTAGCACTCCTGACCCAGCAATCCCCTTTGTCATGCCTTCATGTGTCCAGCTCTTTGTTTACATCCAGGCACGTTGCTGCAGAACTTGAGCAGCTTCAGCAACATTTTTAACATATCAGCATATAACTATATTTTAATTAAGATGATGGGATTGAGAGCAGCATTTAATGCTCAAGGCTGCGTATGACAATTGAGCTTTTACAAATTACCATGCCCACATAATTATGAAAATAAGAACTGGAAGAGTGTGGTAGCCTGTTAACCCACTGCTTTCGTGATTCCATGTTCCCCTCCTGCTCCCCCCTGCCCTAGCCTTGGCCACTCCCTTGGGCTCTCCCTATTAGTTCCTGTACTCCAACCCCACCCAGGGACCACCCCTGGGCCCCTGACAAAACCCCCTCATGCCCAGACCATGAGGTCTCTCTGCCTCTGAGGGTTGCAGGCTCAAGATGCGATTAAAGGCATCTCTCAGCCTCATAGGAGACCCTTCTCACTTCCTCTGTCATCACTGGTTGTAACGCTGATAAGCTGACCAGAGCAAGATCGCGGGGCCGTCGGAAATGGACTGAGGGATGTGACGGGTCCCATTGCCCTGGGTAATCCCCACTGAGCTCTCAGGGAGCTGCAGCCTGCTAAGCAAAATCTAGGTTACAACAGAAGAGGTCTAGCTGTCCAGGTAACTCTGCACTTCTACATACTCCACCACATTAAACAATTGCATGTTATTTTATTTTATGTCTATTCTGCTCAGTGCTTTCATGATCTTTTGAAAGTTCAAAGATAAACAAAAGTACCCTGAAATGACCCATCTGCACTAGATAAAAGAATAGGCAAGGGGAGTCCTTGCAGTGTTAGGCTGGTCAATTTGTCTGTGGCTGCAGAAACTTCTCCCTAAAGCAGGTTCACTGCCACTTACCCTCTTCACGTGTCACTTCACACCTCAGGCAGACTCACCTTAGTTCCCATACTGTATGTTTTCATGAAGTCCCAGACAGCTTTGTAAATCCATGTAGCAATACAGGCACCAAGGCCTGGCCACTGCCAGGGGAGCAGATCCAACAGACAACTAATCCAGCCTGGTTCCTGCCACCTTCCCCGCTGGCCTTACCTTGCTTCTGGTACAGTCAGAACTGGACAGAAATGGCATCCAGCTCCAGACTCCTCACCTGGGAAAAGAGAGGAGGCAAGGAGCCTGGATCTCTGGCTTGGTCACCTCTACGGAAGTCAGGCTTAGGGATGGATGGGGCCTAGAGCCCACACAGGCAACACAAGCTAAGAAGCTGAAGGATGGGCCCACCGTTGCTCTGGGTACAACACCAACATCATAGAAAGGGGAGAGAGCAGTGTCACTGTTTGTGATGGCACAAACTGTCTCTGCTTTCTGTGCTTACTCTTTATATATATATATATATATATATATGGATATATATATACACACATATATACATACACACACAAGCCAGGCAGCATTCTTCAGCTCTGGCTCTGTACACCTTGTCATCCATGACCAAGTCCTGTGGAAAGGCAGGTGGTGAGTTCACAAGGATGCTCCCAGCAATGAACAACATCTCACGAGTAAAGCCCAAGGAACAAAGCTGACTTGCTGCACACTGGTCTCCAGGTTTGATGTCTTTGTTTTGGAAGAGCTCCCTGGAACCAGAGATGGTCCATAATTCTAGCCAAGAGTTCCAATCAAAGACTCACCAGCATCCCATCAAAAGCCTCATCTCATCACAATTCATCTCATATTTTGCTGGTTCCCAGAGTGCAATGACATGGCAGGCAGCTAGCATTATTTTAAACTCTAGGACACTGTTCTGAAGCTTGCCAACTTTACACTCCAGATTTTTAATTCAACTTGATGAGCACTGAGTCTTCATGCCAACTGTGCCTCATGGAATAGATACTCGTGTTCAAAACAGGCTGCTGTGCCAGACTCACCTCCATTCTGTATCTCCCATGTACCAACTACACGACCACAACTTAAACCTGTGAGCAAAAAGGAAGAGAAAGACAAACTCCATCACCATGTCCCCCTCTCAGGAACCCAATTCAGCTCTGTTTAAAATGAGTTTTGTACTCAGACAATAAAAGGCACTTGAGCTAGAGAGCAACAGTAACGTTAATTTCCTTTTAAACAACACTACTACTCAAGAGCTTCTGACTTGCAGTTAATACTGTTGTTTGGCCAGTAATAGGCATAGATGCCCCCAGAACATATGGAGACCTTCCAGCTCCTAGACCTTAAAAGAGATACTTATAAAAATATAGATACCATCATATTAAAGACTGGAAAACATAGGCTTGAGAAAAGTATCAGATAAATCACCTAGAATCCCACAAAACCAGAGCCAGAATCACACCTACAGCTCTCCATTTTCTAATGTCCAACCGTCTGCATATTTTTCAGTCTGGTTCTGCTGAAAACTTATGTTGTGACAAGAATCTAAACACTTTATCACTTTTGACTTACAAACTATGAGATCACATTTGTCAGATGTAAAACTACAAGTAATGCATGCAAATTTAAAGTTTTCTCAAAGCAGAATGGAAACATTTTAGTCTGAAATGGTAAGAATGGGGTGGGCTTACTGTAAGAAAGTACTTTTTATTCAATGTAAGGACACATTCAAATTGTCAATGGATCTTTCAAGTTTGACTGCTGATCCTCACCCCATATCCAGGACAAACATTTATTTTTATTGCACCTCTTCCTTACAGGGCACTAGAGATTGCTAATAACTGAACTGCAGTCATAAAGCACACTTGTACAGATAAGTCCAGTAGCTAAGCTGCTGACTGCATTTTCTGAAGTCCTTAGAAAACACCAACCTATAATTAGCTTAAAATACCAGCCCAGAAGAATAGTTCAATCTGTAATGCACTCATGTAGTTACATTAATGATACCTTCCCAAGCAACAGGGACAGTGCAGGATGTACAGTAGCCTGGAAATGGGTTGGGTACAGTACATCTGTAGGGCAGAAGTGTGTTCTTAGCACAGGTGCCATAAGCACAAAGCTGCATCAGGCTTGGTGCTCTTTGAAGACTCTCTTAGCACCATCACGTTTGAAATTTTGGGTTGGAGCCGTGCTTATTCATCCATAATGACAAAGTCAGACTGATCTCTGTTATTCTATCCTGAGCCCAGCTTAACTTCATTAACTATCAGAACAAGGTCATGCTCTGTTAAGTTTGTACTTTCACGTCCCTTAGTAACTTTGAATCATCCTCACTGTCAATGCACTGACATTTCTGGTCTTCTACTATCATCGCTTTGTTTATGTTCAAAGTTCATTCACTGCCTTCTTCCATTAGAGCTCTGTAACACATTCTCTGCCCTAATACCTCTTGTTACCTTTTTCTTACTTGACCCATCAAAAGTTTCTATCTGTTGCCAAAGAGGTAGTTTCCATGGAAACTCTGAAGAACAGGCTAAGTTAACGAGGCATAAAATGAAGACAGTGTCCTCAAGCTCATCCATTTTGAAAATCTAGGTCAGCAATGTTTGCTTAAAACATTCCACTCTTCTAAAACCATGCTCGCTTGACTGTTAAGGATGTAATAAAAAGAGAAGCTCTAGTATATCCCAAACTTAGCATGTTTAATATAATACTGGAGGTTCATGTGAATAAACTATTTTTACAAATTCTCCCAGCCTGTTTTCCCTTTCAGTTTCCTTGGATAACCCATAGGCATTTAGTTTTATCATCCAGTTACTTATCTTCACCAAACATTTACTCTGGCCATCATAATCTGACTTTCAGGTAGTGTTCAAGCAACCTGCTATGAGCTCACTGAAGGCAGGAGGTATTGGCTGTGTCATCCCTTTTAATCTCATTTAGAGGATCTACAGGAATGAAAGAACCATCTACATGAAGGCCCAATTCAGTCTCAACCTGCACAACACACAGGCAGAAGCCCAGTAGTGAAACCAATGCAGAAATTCTGAATTTGAGTTTCCTTACAGTTGATGTTGTCTGATCTCAGCCACCAATTCCAAGCACCAAATGCTGATCTGTTGAAATGTAATGGACTGTGCTCCAGTAAATGATTTATTGCATTCAAGGGGTTTCCGTAGTGAGAATCACAGTTTCTCTCAAGAGAAGAAACAGCCATACCAAGTGTTAGTGCTAAAATATGCTGTCAAGTACATAAGGTTGTGGAAGGCTGCCTCAAAAAAGCTACTTTGGAGGGAAATAACACTGGTGATTTACTTGTTATTTCCTCTCCTAATTGAAAGCAGATGTAATCAGCTGCAGTCAAATACCTTTTGAGGTGCAACTATATTGCCAAAGATACCCAAGTTTTCGGGCATGTCTCAATCTGATCTCCACTATTTCTCTCTAATTTATACTGACTGAGGGCCTTCAGTGCTTTGGGTAGCTGAGTGATGACCTGCTCCCATTAAAAGGTAAGATCCTGTGAAACACAGAGATTTTTTTCCTGTTTTTTTCTGTTCACAGTGGATGGTGATGGGATTTCAGCTGTTGATGACAAGCAAGAAACAAAGGTTAAGAAAATACCTATAACCTCATGACTTCCTGAGAAAACAAGGTGCACATGATGACAGCTTACAAAAACAATCTGCTGTCCTAGTAAAAACCTAATGCAATCCACTCTACGTTCCTTGTGTTATCGAATCTGAAGTATATCAGGTCTTTTTCTGGCCAATTCCCTTTTCTCTGCCTAAACCCCTATGTAATGTGTTGATTTAGAAATCATGTACAGCCAGGACAGTTTGAACAACTTATCTGAAGCAGAACAGCAGTCCCCAAAAACACTTTGGTGTAATCCAATTACACTAATTAAAATAATTATTTCCACTTAGTTTGTTACTGAACTGCTTGCTTGGCACATCTAGAGTCACTGCATACAAAGGTCAGGTGCAGCCTCTCCAAACTCTAGGGAGGACATAAAAAAGCAGTGTAGCATGATGCAAGTCTCTAGATGTTGTTTGTGGTTTGGTTTTGTTCAAGTATGTCAGTTAAAAACAGGCAGGTGGAGAGCCTCCAGCTTGTTTCATCTTGTCTACACGCATCGTGCTTTCCCCCCTCAGCTCTTACTCCACTGCTCTGTTGTGCTGCAAACTGAATTTCCAGCCTGGAAAGTTTTCTCCAATGGTAAGTTTTGAAAGAAGATGTGCTAAAAACTTTAAATGTTTCTGCAAATGGGTCCTTTGTGGTGCTGGTTCTAGAATAAGAATCATAAGGTAGACAGATTGCCCTCCAAATTTGCAATTGAAGCATCTGCTACTCGTGCCTACATCTTTTGCAGAATTTCTGGAGGAAAAAGTGATCCATTTTAGAAAAGAAACAAATAGAGACATAACTGTCAAACTTATTTTCTATTTTTTTCAGTGAGCTTAAAGGAAAGTTTCCTTCAACTCACTCTATGTTGTCAGTATAGCTTTGTCTCTCCAGCCCTTTACAATTTTCCAGCATGCCTGTCTGCTGCCAAATCCTTCCCTTGACACAACCACAGAATAAAAAATCCTTTGCTTCCCTCATTTGAGCCTCCAACAAGCCACAGTGGCTTTCTTAACTACTGCCTTCTATGAAGAAGCACAGAAGGTAGTCCTCAATCATGGCCACTGAACAACCATATGAAAGAGCCTGGTTTCATTTTTTCCTTGTATCAGCACAGTAGACCTCGGATATTACCCTGAATAATGGCTATAACTGGCTACCTCAGCAAGCCCTTGGGTCTTTCAAAGTGCCACCGTTCCTCTTCCCCACACAAGACAGCAAGCCATTCTTCCCCTCTGCTAACCCAGGACCAGGGGATTGCAGCCTCACCATCTGCATTTGGACAGAACAGATGCAAAAAACCCAAAAAGATTTGGAGCTCCCAAACCAACAGTAACTTTGGTGTAGCAGATGCTGCTGAAAAAGGAACCTTGTGACTACAAAAACTGGGACACTGGTGTTTTTCTCATATGACCTCATGTTGTTACTCACTATCTGATCTGTATCGAAAGGACAAGGCCACGATGTGCGCACTGTCAGTATTTCCCTGTGCCTTGGACTTCTATGGACATCTGAGCCTTTTTGCTGCAGTTGTGAGATAACCTCATATGCCTCCTGATGAGTATAGTCAGTGTTATCTGTCAGTGTGTCTTCATTCACAACATATATGCACAAAATTCCAGGTGAAAACCAGGTCAGTTTGAATTAGCCTTTGTTTTAATTCTGGGGTGAAGTTAAAGAAGTTACAAGCAAAACAATGTAATACAGTCATCAGTCAGCTCTCAGATTAGGACAATGATGGGGAGAAAAAAATTAACCTGTTCAGTAGATCGATAGATCTATTGATCTATTTGGGGAGAACATAAATAATGGAACATATGCCAAGCACATGTGGATTGAAAGGACAGAGAAATCCGTCTCCAAATGGCACCTGCTGGTTTGTTGAATATATAAAATATGCCCGTGCAATCTATTGATTGTCATGGAATTGGATCAAAGCACTGATCTCTTAGTATTGTCTGTGGTCTGGTCAGGACCTAAAAGACCAAGTTATATGACAAATCCCAGATAAGAATCTTTTAGGTTCCACCACTTCTGTCATTCTCATTCAGAGGGTTTTTGGTGCGTTCATTTATGTTTCTCCAGAACCTCCTAGTCATCTTTAATCAAGGCTTACACATTGACAACAAACTGCATTCCATCATTCAGATGTCCTACTTCTATCCCAGGAATGCAGCTAGATTAGAGTTTGCCTTATCCCAGGAAGACTGGGAGATGTTTATCCATTCTCATGTAACATCTTGGCTGGGCTCTTCACACTCTTTGCTGACAGCTTTAACAAGCAGGGCCATGAATTTATTGCATCTTAAATCTAATTTATCTGCAGAAGATGTCACCTGTGACTAAACATTCATGTATCATTTTGCCTGACTTTAGAACCCATCAACACTCTCCCTAGGAAAGTGGTATATTGATATTAACAATTCCTCTGTTAATGCTTATTGCCATTCACTGATCCTCTGCAATGGCAAACATTGCTCCAGGCTCATCCTTTCCCTTTGCTCCTAGTGGACAGATTTAGTGATCTGAGTGCGGGCAGAGAGCATACTAATTAAATTCAGATATTGAATCTAAATCAGGAGGTGCTTCAAACTCCAGGGAAGGCAGGGAAAACACAATTCAAAAGGAATTCATAGACCCTGGGACTAAAAGGAAAAATCAATCAGAATGCGAATGGAAATGTTTGGGAAAAGAGAAATAACATGAAAGATACTTTTACAACAGAATCACTGCAAAATTTTGATGTTAAACAGATTGTAGAAAGTAAATCAGATCAAAGCTTGAAGTAAAATATGTCATTAATGAAAACATCACATGATTAGAGAAGTTTCCTTCATCAGAGGCAGAACACATTTCTATATTCAATTTACTCCCAGGTTGCTACAGGCCACAACTGCATCCAAAAAAGCCAAAGTGTAAGAGGAAAACCAAAAGTGATTTATAAGGATAGATCTTAAGGACTAAATGTGAGTGGCACAGCCAGATGGATGGGGAGGAGTAGAAAGGTTGGCAAGAGCCTGCTAGGAAAACTACCATGGAAGGGAGGAATTTGCAAAAGCTCAGGGGGCTCAGCTAGGAAAAAAAATGAGTCAAGCTCTGAAATAAAGGAGGGTCAGGGTTACTGTCCAGAAAATGGTGAAATCTAGAGATCTGTTCACCTAAAATACATTCTCCAGGGAAGTAAATCTGATGGTTGACGTAAGTTGGGAATGGGATAAAGGGCAATACAAAGAAAACATGATTGTATTTTTTGTGCATAAAATAGCTACATTTTAAAGCACCCAAGGGTAAATCCTCAGCTGGACTAGAGCACTGCAGCCTCACCAAAGTCCATCAGTTTGCACCATCCAAGGTCTGGCATACCTATCATACTTCACATGCTGGGTTGCAAACTGTAATTAACCCTGCCTCCACCCAGCAGAGTTCCCTTGCCCTTTGTATTTGTTACTCAATACATGCTTTGGGAAAACAGGGCTGAAAGGACCTTTTGGATTGCCTGATCATGTCTTTTGCTGGTACAGGGAACCATAACCACTCCAGCTGACAAACTGTAAAATGACTGTGGTTGCTTGCCCCCACTGCTCTTTGGATAAAAAGCCCCCTGAATAACTTGTCAGAGAACCTAACTTTACATCTAAAATAACCAAATCTGTTTTAAAACTGTCCCTCTTTCTTTGTTAACAATGTTCTTCTCTTACCCTGGTGTTTAACTCTCCATAGTGAAAGAGGGGTCAATGCCCTCTCTAATTACAGCTGATAAATTAGAGGAATGGTGACTTTTGCTAGAGAACTAAGGATGTTACTATATGGCTTCTTTGGGATCATTTCCATAGGTGATACTTTGAACTAAACTGTACTCGTATGGCCCCAGAAGGGCCAGGATTGCCAGGACCAGTCATGACAATATTTTGTTTATTTTTTTTGGAAAGTCAACAGTATTGAGTGGCTGGAAATACCAGACTTAAACCCTGATCCAGATGAAGTCAGCATGAGTTCTGCCACTGGTGATAATTCTCTTGCATCTGCACACCTCAGATACATTTGGCATCTGCCATTGCTTGTCTGCACCAAAATTCCTCCCCCATCCTAAATTCACACCAGCAAAGAGCTCTTGTCCCTCCCCATTCCAGCCTTCCCGCATACTTTCTGAAGGCAAAATTGTATGACCTTTCACCAGGCCAGAGCACCATCCTCCACATTCAGTGGTGCCTAACTTGCCCTAGGTCATCACCAATAGGTTTTTCACAGGGTTAATGATTTTGGGAAGCTCTGAAAAGCATTAGCACAGAGAGCAGAACTGAGGCCATGCCAGGGGGAGGTGGAAGCCTCACAAGACTGGCCTGGCCACAGTTGTCCCACAAAAAGGGCATTCAACCCATCCCAGATATGGGGGGTGGGGAGAAAAAGAAGAAAAAAAATAAAATCAGGCCCTGGCATATAAAAGGTAATAGAAATTTAATTAAAAGAAATGTGCTTTATGTGCAAAGAATTGCACAGACCAGCAATAACCTTTATATACCAGGGCAGAAGCTGACTAGGGAGCAAACTCACTTTTTGATGCTGCACTCTACAGTGAATGAGGAAATAAAAAGGCCTATTGAAAACCATTTTCCCTAGCAAGTATCTTCAATGACCCAGTTTCAATGAGATTATCAAAATGGGTATTTCACAAGATACTAGAAATCAAACAGATTTATGGGCAGTGACAGTAAATCATCATTTGATACATGTGGAAAAGCAACCAAGCTTTCAAACAAACCCTTCAACTCTGAGGCAGAAGTCACTAACTTAACACTGAGCAGAGGCTAGGGAGGCCTGAGCTTATGTTTATGCTTAGAAATCAACCTTTTTGAAAGTTCTGTATTTTTTTTTTTGTAGGGCAACTTTCTGCTCTTCTCAAGTCCTAAGCAGCATCACACACTTTCTTCTGCACATGCTTCCCCTTTCCCCTGCCTTCTGAAAGGGCAAATCATCATGAAGCAAATCATCAACAAAGTTTAGGCTTTGTTGTTCCTGTCCAACAGCTGCCGACAGGGGAAGGCAAACAGAAGAAGCTTTCTGTGTTATGAGATATAGAGAGGAAACCCAGCATCCTTAATCAGGTCATGCAAGTTAAAGAGGAAGGAACTGGTTCTTGATGCTTCACGTGCTGCATGTCCAGGAACACCTTGGAAATATTAACTAATCCTCATGAAACCCCTGAGACAAGTTAATATAAACCATTTATACATAGGCAAACAAGCAGCAGGAGTGTCCAGAACCTGCCTGGGCGCTTTGTCAGCGGCTCAGGAACTGGCATAGGTCAGTCAAACATCTTCCAACTTTCTCTAGTCCAATTGGCTTCAGTGTCATCAGAAAACATGACCAATATCATGTTAAAGGTCCAACCATGGCCCAACCCTCTCAGACAAGCTGGGACATAACATTTCATGGAAATCTGTGCTGGGATTATGGGATGAGAGTGGTTTTAAAGGGTTGGGAGGAAAAACTAAGAGAAATGCTGGCCATTTCAGCTCAGCTTTGGAAATATTGGTTTTTTTCCAGGTGTGACTCAGTAAAATTTGTGTACATGGCATTTACATCCACACAGACATCAAAGAAATTCTTCATTTAGAGAATTCTCACCACTGAGACTGACAGATTAAAAGGCATTTTCCCATGGAAGGCATACCCTCCTTGTGTGTCTAATCCAGGAATTTAATACAGCACTTCAATAATGAAATTTACACCCTTATGTTCTTTCTCCTCACTTTATTTAATTTACCTGATTACTAAGGAATGAATTCTATTCTTTATTTAAGCTGGTGAGCACAGAGAAATGTTTTTTTTCTTCCTTTTTGATAGAAAAAGTTTTCATTGGCAATAAGAACCTGGCCAGTTTTTTCCAACTTTCCTGCCTGAACTATGAGACAGAGAGAAAGCAGCAAGAGAAGAAGTTTAGCTGCTGATCCTACAAAATCCAGTGGCTCAGAGTGAAGTGGGGAGCTGTGACACAGTTTAGTGCAGTAGAACTAAGGGAGCCCTCATCTACTTGAGATGAAATAAAAAATTTGGTCTACACTTGACAGCTGACAATTCAAGTACTTTAAAATAAGTTACCTCAACAACAGAAACGATTGCTCAAAGGAAGCAAGGCACATGTAGCAATTTGATATGGGGATGGAATCCAGGATTCCCATGGTCTGTTCCCAGCCTTGCCACTGGCCTCCTGTGAAACCAGAAGGCAGTCACTCAACAGCTTTTCCTTCAGTTTATTCTTCTTTGTAGGATGTTATAGGACTTAAGTGCAGGACTTCACAGAGGATGTGTTCCTACAATTCATTATGTGGGCTGCAATGCACCGGCTTGTGCTTTGACATCATGGGCTGAATAGTGCCTGAATTGCTCCATGCCCTGGTTTTCCACTGACATAAAGAGAATATTCACGTGCTTTGAGATCTTGGATGGAAAAGAAATGCAAACACAAAAGTGCTACTCTTCTATTGAGAGGAAGAGACAGTTAAATTCTACCCTTTTGCTTCCCTACTCTATTGGGATGGGCATGAAAACATAAAGATGACAGGCTGGGCCCCATTCTATTAAGATTTAAATTTAGCAAGGAACTGGAAAATTACTGGGAGCCTTATGTCTAACCTCTGCCTCAGAAGCAAATATGCATAATTTTTGTTCCATAGCTAAATTTGAGTGAATTACCAAATGTTGGGCCAATAAAAGAACTGTCCAACACAAACCTTATCTGCCTGAGATGCACATATCTGCTTACAATATCCTTTGTTAGTTAAACAAAACAGAATCATTGTTGCTAAGAAGTTAATATTGTTTAAGATTCACTGGCTTACACACAGAACACTTTCCTGAGTTCCCCCAAACACATTCTTTTTCTGTTCTCTTCATTTCTTCCCCCCCTTTTTTTCCTTTTGTACTGACTTGGCTAAGGCTGACGTTTTCTTTAGGTGAACTTGCTCATAAGGTGATACGAACTTTGAGGCAGGCAAACATTTCAGCTGATACAGTGAAGGGTAAATAGCTGTTCAGGTCAGAGCAAACAATTCATTTGAAGAGCAAAATATAACTGAAGTAATTCCCCAAGCACTGAACAGGAGCCTACTTGCTCTACCTCCTACCAGCTCACTCTTTTCTTGCTTGCAGCCTTTTAAACCTGTGTTGCCAGTGCCCAAAATTCCTTCATCCAAACAGTGATTTATGGCAAAATAAAACCAACCACAGTGTTCCAATGCCTCTGTGAAGGAATACACACCCTTGAATGCTTTCTGTGATGTATTTCTTAATTTGATCGTCTTTTCTAGTGCTGGGACAGTACATGACACAAACATCCACATGGAAATGAAAATAAGAAGAAACACTTCATTACCAGAGCAGTATCAGTCAAGATGCCAGATGTAAAACCCATAACTGACAGAAGGACATCACTCCATAGCAGCTGCTAACATCCCTCTGATGACAGCAAAGCTATGCTTGGTATTGATCTGCTAAAATCATCCCATCCTCTCCCTACATTTTCCATGTCCTACAGTATTATAAGGATTACTGTTAAAAACACACTTCTGTCAGGGTGATTCCACCTGCCTTGTAGGTGTCTGCCAACAGAACTGTGCCCACCTGAGAGGTTACCATGCCACGGCTCTGACTGGTGCCCTGTGCACCAGCTGTCTAGAGCTGCCTGGTTTGTGAGCTCTGAGATCCCTCCAGGGTCCTTGGCCACAGCTATCTTGCAGAAAGCTGTGCAGGGTAAATGAGGGCACAAACTCCCTGCCACTGTAACCAGACATCCTGAGCATCTCTCCTCATGAGGCTACAGCCTGCAGTGTGGGCAGACACAGACATGCTAAGGGGATGTAGGCGAGACATACTTATAAAACCCAAGAAGAGATGTTCTGCTCTCACAGAAAAAGCACTGATAGCAGCCACTTTTTACAGCATGTGCTTCCCCTCAGAGGTTAACATCTCAAATACTTGGCTTTCACCGGCTACCAATTTTTCTAGCCTAGGGACTGATGAAAAACATTTTTGAGAGTGTGAAAAATGAAGCCTTTCATTTTACACACAAAACAGACAGAGAATTGGGGGCAGCAGTGGAAGCTGCATGACCTAGAGCTCATTCTGAGGGTCCATGTCAGACCTTTAATGGGTGTTATTCCACAGGCTGGCAGTGAGCAACCTCTTAAGCCATGAGCAGTCCTTGTAACTAGACCAAAAGAAAACTCCTCTCCAGCAAGTACAAGGGGACTGAATCCAACTAAAACTCATGGCCCATGCGCAAATTCACTCTGAATTTCTCATGGCACCAAGTAGGCCTCATTATGAGGATAATGTTCAGATCTCAATGTGTATCACAGCCAAGCTGGGACAGGTGAAATGAGCTGTCTCTGCACTGAATGCATTTGACACCACTTGCTAACTCTTCAAGGCAGTGAGGTACAAACTATGCCCCAGCATCACAGAAATGACAGGCAGAACTAAAATATGATCATGAAATGTGTTGACTGAGTTTATCTTCCAAAGAAACTTTAAAGTCTGGCTGTTAGGGGCTCCTGAAATAGCATTTCCCAAAGGCTTACAAAAAACTACAATGCAGTAGTCAGTGAAGATGCATAGTTGCCCCATCCTGGGCAGAATTAGAATATTTCATCACATGTTGTCAACCACTAAAGGAAGAAAGCACATGACTCATCACAGCTGAGGTGGTAGAGATCTGTGGCTTCAGAGCATGAGGAATTACTCTGCTTCACACTTCTGTCCAGTGGGAAATCACACATGGCTGTGACATACAGCACAAACCATTTGCAACACTCCCACATTACCCTCAAGTCTGAGGTCTTTTTACAATGTGTCTCAGAGCATCTCAATTCAGATGTGAATTTAAGAGCTAGACAGAAGAACATGTTCCTTTTCGGATCAAGGAAGATCACCCAATAAAATCAGATTAAATGAAACATTAAGTGATGCCAAGATCAAAGAGTTTCTCATCTCAGAAATGCCTCCCTGCTCTATGGCTAGATACAATCACAGCAGAACATAACTAAAGAGATTCAAAGCATCCGTAAAAGAAAAAGAAAGAAAGAAAAACCAAAAATAATAAAGAACAGTGCCCTAGATCTAAATTGCCTATACCATTCTGCCTTCAAAACATTGTATAATCTGCTTTTTGGATCAAATGGGGTATCCTTTCTATGCTGCAGAGCACGAGCACTCTCTGGAACAAGAAACAGAGATAAACCTCCCAGGAACTAAAGACTGTGACAAACCTCCCACTTACTGATCCAAAACATAACTCTTTCAGCAGCTTGCACAGCCCTAGGCACAGAGGATTATACAAACACACATTATATGCACATACCTAAACTCTTACATGGCCCACGCAACCCATCCCCACAAGGAGCACAAAGGGAGCGCAGGTGGCATGTGACAAACAGGACTCATCACATCACTGGGGCTTGGGATAGAGGGAATGGCCAAGCAGGAGCAGATAGGAGGCTTCTCAGTCGCAGTCCAGGGCAGTGTGTACTTCCATGAACCCATCACAAACCCAGACCAGGAGTCTTCCTGCACAAGTCCCTCTCTCCCTTACGTCACCTGAATGCTCTCTCCCACTCGCTGAGAACCTCCCTCAGGTTCACCTGCCACGGACTCTTCCTTGCACCAGTCTAGCTCCACAACAGCTCCTATGACTTTCCCTTTCCCTCCGTTACATAAGCTACTACCTACCTACTATTTTAGATTATACATAGCAACATGATGATGAAAACAGAAAAAGCAAGTTTGGGTTAATTTCCCTCCCTTCTCTCTTTGTTTGGTTTTCTGGAACTACTTCATCCCAAACATTTGTAAATAGTGCTTGGAGTTACATTCCAAGTTCCAGCAGTAAACATTAAACTAGCTAATATATATATAGAAGGATGCCTGTTCTTCCAGTGTATCCAGGCAACCTTGCAATACAAAGTTAAAGCACAGCTATTTGTTCAAAAAGTGTTTTCACAGCTATTTCCTCTTCCCCCCCTGGACTTTTTCCACTAGGCACTACTTGTATTTATCATCTGGAGATTCTGTTCCCTTTTTCAAAACTTTATAACAACTTGTTTTAAGAGCAGCAAAGCATGGACATGTAGCTTATAATAAAGTTTGATTTAGTTTGTGGCAAATGAAAGAAAAATAGCAAAAGTTTCACAAGAACACCTGAATGAAACTCCTTTGTCACATGCTGTGGTAACTCTGGAAAGAAGATAATCTCCAAATACAAGGAAACCAGAATGCTGTAAGGAAGGAAGAAAACCACATTTACACAAACTCTAAAGCAAGCTGAAAATATGGTTTACTACATCCTACCTAACACCAGTTGAAGGTTTCAGAATAAAACAAGTTTCCTCAGAGAGCAAAGGTCAGGCTGAACTAAACTTTTTTCTAAAGGAAGAGTATCGATTTTTATTAAATTTTCCAATTGAGAGCTCTTTGAAGTAAAAAGCCAGCATCTCAATGGGAAGTGTTTTTCCTTTCAAAATGTCAATTCACAATGGAAAGTGTTACTTTGACACATTGGACACCTTTATTTTGGTAGATGACATTGACATTTTATGTTGTTTCTTATTTGAAAACCTCTTCAGAATATTTTTCTATTATATGGCTCAAAATTTCAACTTTTGTTTCCTAGGCTGACAATTTTTCCTGCTTATTAAAGTTTTCTTCTGGGCTAAAAACGTCTGCTGAACATTCCCTGCTTTCAGTGCCATTCTTTTCTCATGAAGTTCTACAGTGCATAGTTGACTTTTTTTATCAGGATAACAATTAAATACTGCACATTTTGAAAAAAAATTGAAAACATTTGTTGTTTTCAGTCTTTAGGGTGAATGGAGAGGAAGAATAGAGAAAATTCTCTGAAGATGCAAGACCATATATTTTGGCAATAGCATTCTCATGCCATCTTTTGCACAGCTACCTCAGTGTTTTCCGCTATCTTCATGTGCCCAACAAACTATACAGTGGGTGACACTAAAGTTACGAAATCAACTCTTCCTTTAGAGAAGCAAACCCCACTTCCTAAGTGATAGCTTTTGCCTTTACAGAATCTGCAGATCTGGGGTCATGTAGGTGAGCTAGGAAAATAAGCCTGACACAAGGAAGAGCTGGAAATTAATGAGCTACATTTATGAAGTACAGAGCAGTTTACACATCTCAAGCATGAACTTCCATTGCCTTTTCCAGGCAACTCAGCTTCCAGCAAAGCGCCTTTTCCAAAGTGTTTTGTTCCTCAATTTACCAAAAAGGAAGCAATGGGCACGAGGGCAGATGCTGATTTAGTAAGCACAGACTCCTGTTGGGCAAGTGGCTGTTCCTGAAGTTGTTTATGCTGAGAGATGACTTTGAGAAGCTGAGGTCAGCAAGGGAATACAGTTTATTATTTGGCCTCAGAGTTGCTGTGTAATTTGTCTTCCAAGTCTTGGTGTTCAGAGGTAACTTCAGTCACAGTTTTTCCTCACCTCAGTGCTAAATCTTGTTTAGGTTTTTTCATTAAGCTGGTGAAGGTCTTGGATCTTTACTGACTGCTTGAGCCCATAGGGTGGTGTCTAAGAACAAAGGCATCAGGGAAGGCCCACCAAAATTTTTTTCTCATTTTGAAGAATTCCTTAATTTCAGCAGCTTCTCCAAAGGATGTGCTGGATTCCACTAAAATTGATAGGTCTGATTGATGGGAAAAAACCCTCTTGGTTAATGATTTTTATTTGCCAGTGGCACCCCATAAAACTTAAACCCCTAGGTCTTTGGTGCTACATTATAACTATCTCTCCCAATGGTAACACAAGGAGGACATCAATAATTTCTTCAGTTCAGTTGTAAAGTACTTGAACAAATAAAGTACATGGCAAATAAAACAGCTAATAAAGATCAAGAAAGATGCTGTTAAAACACATCAGTTTTCCAGGCCCTGATTACAGCAGTGACAAAATCCTAAAAAAGCAGTAAGAACAACCATAATTCCATAATTGTGTAGATCCCATTTTCCTGGTATTTACCAATTAAAAAAAAAAAAAAAAGAATAGAACCCAAATAAAGCAAAACATTTTTAGCAAGTTACCAAAAGTCTGTGAAAGATGTCAAATGTCTGTTAAGGCACTGCAACATATTTCCTACTTCATTGCTCCCATACATCAAGACAAGCAGTGGTTAAAAGGAACAATATCTCATGGTTATAAAATACAGGACTCAGGCAGAAAGTCAACAGTCCTGCTCATGCTTCCGGTGCAACAGAACTTTCTCTTTGTTTTGATTTCTCTTTTTTTTTTTTTTCCTCCTTTTAAACAAAAATAGTCATACTGAAAAAACTAGCCAGAATGGAAGGAAAACAGTTCAAAAGGTGTTTTTAAATACTTTTCCATCTCGGCTGGACAACAATTCATAGCATTACTTGCAGCAACAAGTCTGGGTGAGTACAGACTGCCCTGTGTGCTCCCAGGCACAGCAGGGTGACAAGGAGTATTGGTTTTGCTGGTGATGAGCTTTTGTCTTGATGGTATCAGCACTGAAATGTTTGCCACCTTTCTTCTAATGTAAGGTAGTTGCCCAAGCTTTGGCCACAGACAAATATCATCTCCCTTAAGCTTTGTGTAAATAAATGTCTTGGCAGGAGCTCACATTTCTGGATTACCTCTGCACATAAATATGACTTTATTTCCTTAAAAGCAAAAAGCAGCTAGATGGGGGTAGGAATTTGTTTGGTGATTAACTCTGCCTTTTCCCCCCTCTCATCCCCCAAAAGTTGAGTATAAAGAGAAAAATAATTCAGACACAAGCCAAGACAATAGCATGAAGGGGCGAACTTTTCCGAAGGAAAATGGAGATTCAGCACCAAAAGTGGTTCTGTTGTGGGAGAGGACAGATGCTCTTCCACTTATCTGAACTCAGCCAGTGTTACTGTCCTACACCTCAGGAGTTATCCTGCCTCACCCAGATGGGCAAGGGAGGGCAGAGCCACCCTCCATAGGCTGTGGGTATCATTCCTCCCTTCCCTGCAGACAGGCACTTCAGCACCCAGCAGTGGTACCAGGTACTGCTCTGGAGCCAAGCGTCTCCCCACTGTCCAGCACTCCTGTCCACAGGCAGCATAGGCTGGTGTCTGAAAATAGGATCTGGTCATCAAGCAAGGGTTTATCCCAAAACCCTGTGAATAATGAATGACCTTCAATTATTTTGGGCAATACGTACTACAAAAGGCCAACTAGAAAGGAAATCCTAGGCATAGAAAAGCCCAGTGTTTAGCAAGAATGAAAGTGTGGGAAAGATGATCTAGTTTTTAGCAAGGGGACTGACTCCTTTCTGACTCTGATTTTACAGCTGCTGTTGACAGATGCTCCTAGGAAGGTGTCAAATTCGTAGGTGTACAGAGAAACCATGAAAAAACAAATGCTATGATTGTAGGATGTTGGTGTTATGCTGTGCAGCCCTTCAGAAGGGCCTTGACAGGTTCAAGAGATTGGCAGAGAACTGTCTGAAGTACAACAAAGGCAAATGCAGATCCTGCACCTGGGAAAGAAAGCACAGGCTGCAGCCAACCTGCTGGGAAGCAGCTCTGAGGAGAAGGACCTGGGGGTCCTGGTGGACACAGAGCTGTCCATGAGCCAGCAGTGCCCTGGGGATGAGGAAGGTCAGTGGGATCCTGGGATACATCAGGAAGAGCTTTGGTAGCAGGTTGAGGGAGTTGATCCTGCCCCTTTACTCAGTCCTGGGTGAGGCCACAACCAGCGTGTCCCATTCTGGGCTCCTCCGCACAAGAGAGACACGGAGCTCCTGGAGTGAGTCAAATGGAAGGTGATGAAGATGATGAGGGGACAAGAGCAACTCTCTTATGAGCAAAGGCTGAGGGAGCTGGGCCTGTTCAGCCTGGAGAAGAGATGACTGAGAGGGGGCCTCACAAAGGTCTGTCAGTGTCTGCAGGGAGCATGTCAAAAGGATGGACCAGGCTCTGCTCCACAGTGCCAAGCAACAGGACAAGAGGCAGAAACTGATGAACAGGAAGTCCCACCTGAACATGAGCAGGAACTTCTTTACTGTGGGATTACCATGCACTGAACAGGCTGCCTGGAGGGCTTGTAGAGCCTCCCTCACTGGAGATATTCCAGAACTGTCTGGACACAATCCTGTGCCCTGTGCTCTGCAATGGCACTGCTTGAGCTGGAGGTGTGTCCAGATGACACAGGTGGTTCCTTCCAAATTTACACATTTTGTGAAACCAAAGCCCTCCAGCTTCTGAAAGTGAAGAGTAAAAGTCACAGATCTCTTGTAAATGGAGATGAATCCAAGGGGCAAGCACTGTAAACTGATGGACTAGATCTGCAGTGTGACTTGGATACTACCACATCAACTTATACCATGCAAGGGACCCACAATTTAAAATATCCAAATTTTCAAGAAGCAAACTTTTGTTGATTAGGCTGGCTTTAATCACAAAAATGCTCTCTTTAGGGAATGGCTGTCACTCAAGAGAGAATTAACAGAGCACAGCCATTGTTAGCAGGAGAATGGAGGTCAAATGCTTTCCTGGACAGCCCCTGTGGAAGGACTGTGAGGTCAGAAGTGAGAAAGAAGTGTCCTTGCAAGCTCTACCAGGACTTCAACAGGTTGCAGAGCTACTTTTCCTCTGGATGGGATGGCTCCTTCAAAGTACATACTTAGCAGATGGAATAAAACTTGGAGAGGAACAAGAGACTTCTAGAGAATTGAAAGTCAGACTAGACATTGTCTTTGCACTCAGCCAGCAATCTGGAACTGACTTATCTGCTAGGAAAATGCAATTGCTGTCATCAGCAATCATTATACATCTCAACTGCCCCAAACCACCACATAATTGCACATTCCTTCCTCCCTTTCACATCCCAAGTAGCACTAGCAGGTGCACTCCCACCCTGCTTTCCCCATGTGAGGTAACAATGATTCCCTCAACAGCAATCCCTCCCTTTCCACCAAATCTTCTCTCCAGGATTCTCAGGTGTCCATAATATACACCCTCAATGGTGACTTAAGCCTTTTCTACCCTCCTCCATTAAAAAACAAGTAGTATCCAGCCATGTGGTTTGAGAGAGACAAGGCCAATGTGCAAGACAAATAGACAGACCCTGCCAGGTGCAGAGCAGTTTGGATTGAGGTGTGAGATTCATCCAAGGCACAATTTCATTGCCTTCATCTGGATTATGCAAAGAATAGATTTGGCCTGGAGGTCAAATTGATCCATCTGGATATAAACTGATAGCAGTAATTAGAGCTGGTAAGAACTACTTCAACTGCTGGCATCTCTCTTTGCTTAGTTCTTTCCTGCTCAGCAGTCTAGTTCAATTCATCACTGTATTAAATAGCGAAGCTTCTATTCTTAGCAACAGTTTACCCTGCCCAAAACATCATGTTTCAACCCCGTGGCAAACCTGGAAAGAGTCTAGAAGTAGGCAATGAAAATGTGAGGCATTCTGACACACAAAGTCATGAAAGAAAGGCCGGCACAGTTCAAGGTGAAGACAAATCCCAGGCGACATGGGAGTGCTACACAGACTAGACAATAGCACAGGGAAAGCTGGCAGTATCATGTACCCACGGGGGAAGCAAGAACAATCAAAGTCTTTATTTATAACACAAGCATTTATCTACAGTCAAAAATAAAATTATCTTCCTCTTCTCCAAAACCAAGAGTTAGACACATGGATAATAATTCAGGAATAAGCAATAGATGTCAGAAAAAGTTAGTGAGGGTTGTAACTTCGGGTACTTTAGACCCTATGAATAACAATTTGGTTTGTGAAGAAAAGTCCACCTTTAGCCTGGCTGTACTGCTGTCATCTATGGGATTCCTTGTGTCCATCTCAAAAATTTGTGCTTTGGAGAAGGAATGCTCATCTTCTGGTCACCGGCCTGTCTTGTTTTGGACTTCCTGTGCTACACTTCTGTGCTTCATTGGTTAGATGTAGAGGGAAGGTGGGTTCAGAAATTCATTAAAATGAAATCTGCAATTAGAGCATCTGAAAATTCAGGTGTGTTCTGACCTGGGGACTGATTGAAGCACACTTTCACCAAAGTACTCAGTGAAGCAAGGATGCCTACTGACTTTTATGGGATTTGAAATACTGTTTAGGCTGGTGTTGTATAATACATCATGGTCCTACTCTCTAGCAAGAGCAGAGGCCAAGGATCCTACTATTATTAGGAAGGTGCACCTATTCAGTTTCATTACTCTTGGATCAAGTTCATACCAAGGTCCTCAAAACCTCTTCAGCAATTTAGGACCAGAGTTCATGAGGAACCCACTATCTCCTTATAACTAGGTATGAAAGGCACTTTGAAGAGATACTTTGAATTTGTAGTAGGACTCAGCAGTTCTGTGATGATTACCCTGGGACTTCTTGCTCTGCTTAGCCAAAAGAAGAGCACACAGATGACATCTGTCCAGCTCATGCTGCACACACACTGCAGGAGTAAAACACAGGTGCTTGAAAACTTGGCTCCTACTCCAACAGAGCCACATCACCCGATATGCTTCATTGGGTTTGCAATTTCTTTTTGGAGAAGGGCTGAGTGGTCCCAAGGCCTTACACTTTATCAATATTACACCTGTTAACAGCTGAAATTCAGCTTGCCTGGCACCTTTCAGAACATACAAGCCACAAAACTCTCTTTTCCACTTCCTGCCAACCACTACAGAACCTGGAAGGCCACGCTTGGGTCTATGCATCCATGAGCACGTGTTGGGGGTGTGTGACCAATGCCCTCTAGAGGGAACCCATGGCCCAGCAGGACACTGGTTCTGAAGCCAGTGGTACTGGGTACTGTTGGCCACTTATCAGTCCTGTTCTCAGCTAAAAACCTTACCGAGAAAGGGGGAATTCAATGATGAAAAAAAAGTCAAAAGTGGGTTTGGGTTTTAAAAATGAAGTGCCCTTCATTGGAAGGTATTTGGCAGGGCTGACTCCATGGTGTACAAGTTTCTTGCACAATCACTGTAGTGAGTATTGGAGACAAAAAAGATGAATCAGAGACTAATCCTCACTTGATGAGGCCTTTGCAATAAAGGGCCAGTTTAAGAGCACTAACTGCCATAAGGTCCTTTCCTACCTGCCAGCAGAGCATCTTTAAAGAAGTTGGTCCATCACTCAAGGCTGTGTCTGCATTTGAGGGAACATGTACCAGCTGGCCAGAGATGTGGAACCACCAAGTGACATTGAAGTGAAATAATTTCCATTACCAATGGACCCTTTCAGCCAGGCCAGACGCACTTGTAAAAAAAAAAGAGAGATGCTTTTGGTGTTGTTATCCTTTTGTCTCAGTCCATTGAATGTACACAACATTGTTCTCTCCAGGTATTTCTGAACAGTAACTAAAGAGAAGGAGCCTGTACCTGATCTGGCCTTTCTGACAGTGTCCACACATAGGGAACTTTCCCTCCAAATGCAACCTTGGTCTAACCTTTCTATATATGACTTTGATCTGCAGACCCTGACATGAACACAGCTTTCATCAGGGAGCTGTCATTTTGGAGGAAGGACCCCATGGAATGACTATATTTATATCTCAAATATTTCACCGAGCTGTTACATACAGTACAATCTATTCTTTTCCACTGCATATGTATAAATAGTCACATTCTCATCTAGGGGTCAGTTGAGCTGTACCTCAGTGCTGCTCAGGACTCAGAAGCTCGGTGCTTGTACCCATCAACTGCTCTAAGTACACAAGTCTCTGCTGTCACACAGGCTTTAAATGCTCACACCACAGATCCACCTAGGAGCCTCCAAGGCTCCTTTAAAACCTAAGAAGCAGGTGCTTGCCCCAAAATCCCACCTATAAAACCTCATATACCAAATACTGTGGAGTTGTAATCTTGAGTTGGGCCTGTCGCAAAAAAACTCCAACAAAATTAACCAGCTAAGAGGACAATAGGCAGAGGACTGAATGGCTTCTGTTCCTACTTCAGCCAGTAATTTTGTGACCAAGAGCATATTACAGGATGTGGGAAAGCAGAATTCTTCCCTGGGCTTCCTAGTTCGGGGCCAGGGCTTAATTCCAGCTTTCCAGTGTCTGCACATATACTTGGCATAACACAGCCTGGGTCCTGCTGCAGCCAGCCCTCCTCGTGCTTTAGGGTTTGCTGCTGGTTGGTATCTTCCTTCACATTTTATCTGTGGCTGCCCACACAGGAGCCTTTTTACATAGTGGGTGCTTTACTAGCTCCTAAAGGCCAGTATCCCTGTCGAGCTAGAATCTGTAGTCCTACAAGCTGAGAGTTTAATGCTCTCAAAAGACCTTTATTTTACCAGGTAAGACAAAAGGCTTCCTGGCTGGTGAGCATCCCACTCATCCCAGCCTTTTTCTGAGATTGAGAAAAGCTGTACCAAGCAGCACATCTCTGATGCCAACTTAAAAATGGAGGAACCTCTATGGGCTCCTGCAGTGTTTATCCTCCCTCTAAACCCTACACAGTATTTATCTGCTCTCCAATGCTTTGGCAGTCTGGCTTTAAATGCCTCGAGCATTGAAGCTCCTTGAGTTTAGACAGACCAAGAAGCCAGCAATTAGGAAACTCTTTACCAAAAGCCAGCTCACATATTGCTTTTGCCTCATTTTTATCATCTGGCTACTCTTGTTCCAATTGTTTATCCCTCAAGGATTATTTTTTTAATGCTTTCTTTTTTTTCTCCTCACAGTGGAACTTGTTTTGCCAATGACTACTAAACCCTAGCTTTGTATTTGGGAAACTTCAAAATAATAAAAAATTCACCCATTAATGTTTTACAGATATTGGTAAAATTTCTAATTCTTAATTTTAGTCATTCTTTAAAAAAAGCTCAAGAAATGATCTTTCCAAACCTCTGGCCAAGTCTGCTGGCCAGGTTTATTTATATATGATCCCAAACTCCTGAAGTCGTAATAGTTCCAGGAAAAGAGAAAAAAGGAAAAGAAACACACTTTATGGGATCTTTCATTGGTTAAGTCCACATCTATTTCTGCTTGATATCCAAAGCCAGTTTGAGCTTCCTGATCACCATAATTCCCTGGTTATTAGACTTGTTTATGTAATTTCTAAAAATAGAGAGCAACTATATTTTTTTACATTAGAACATGAGTTTTTCTTAAAGACTGGGATGTTAAGGAAAGAAGCCACTAGGGGAAAAGGCAGGAAAAAGTTAAGAACATTTCCTTCAGCCAGCTTCTAAAACACACTGTGCATTTCCTCTCCACATGAGTTGGAGAACAGTTTTGGAAAACCGTTGTTTCTCACACACTTTCATCTCATGGCTGGTTTCAGACACAAGTATTTGCAGCTGTGTGAAGCAACTGAGGATCTGCTATTTGCAATTATTATGCTTCTCTTGATCCATAAGAATCTGAAGTGCTTAGGCATGGTTCCTTTTGTCCTGTCAGTCCCACTCCTGTCCCCAGCCTGCTGGCTTAGTGTGCAGCATCCCTTGTCTCCCCCAGAGGACGCGTCCCCCAAGCTGGCACACACCCCATCCCTACCATTCTTGCAGAAGGGTCCTGAACATTTTGTAGTCAAGTGAAGTCATTGCTCTCTTCAGCTTTCTCAGTCACCTACACACACACCATTAGTAGCTCACAGTCTACACCACTGAGATCAGTTGGTACTAAAATAGCTTTCTTTTTCCACTCCTCTATTTGCTGGACACGACAGACTACCTGTCATTATGTTTGCTTCAAGCGTAAGCAAAACCAAATATTTCCCACACACTCCCCTACCAAAGTACTCTATTTAGGAATTTTCATGGCAGTTCCCCTCCTGAGGATTTTTAAGAACTTTGAAAACATAATTTAGCTTCTTCATTCCTGAAGCTGGAAAATGTTGGAATATTGTTTTTTCAAGATGTGCAAGCTCAGGCTCATCAACTTGTTCAAGATTATAAGTCTCCATGGTGCAGGTGAGAAAAAACCCAAGTCTGAGCATAGAGCCTCACTTCTGCTGCCTATGAGCCATAAGGCACTGAGGAATGGTCCCATTTTTCTCCCTGTCTCTCTCCCAGCAGGGCTCAGTGAAAAATATCATCTTCTTTCCTGGCCTTGTCTTTCTCACATCTGTAAACACCACAAATGATACCTTTGGAAATACAAGTTAATCCTATTCCAGAAGCATGTCCTTTTCCTGATGACTCTTCACTTGGGGCTGTCAGTGATGTCCCTGCTGTGTATCATGTGCAGGTGGGAGGCTTGGCCATGTCACACACGCAGAACACACCCTTGCCTGAGAAGGGAAGGCCCTGAACAGTGTTTACTAGAGTACCTGAATTTGGCCCTGAGTGCCAAACAGCTGAGATGTGAATTTGAATGGACTAACCCCAAAGAAAGCTCAGTATCAGCTATGCTTCCCATAATTCACATGATCTCAGGTCCTCCAGCAGGTCAAACCAGGTGTCCATACAATGGTAACAGGTGGTTCTAAGATGAATTACCTTGCTCTTTACATACACATCTCCCAGTAAGAAACTACACCATATTACACAACACTAGAACATAATTAACATCCCAGCAGTGGGTTCTGAATGGGTAAGTTACAGATGGAGAGGGTAAAATTCTGTCACAAACATCAGGCAAAATTCCCATGCTTCGGTTGTCCTGCAAATCACTTTGCTGCCAGCCTTCATTCCCATCCACCCACTCGGGAGTCCCCAAAGGCTGTGGGACAGGGGCACAGAACTGCACTCAGAGAAACAGCCTTTTAGCATCATGCAGTATCTTCTTCTCATCTGGGTGATTTAACCTATCTTCCACCTAAAGCAGGACTCTACACAAGTGTACATGTGCAAGATAATAAAGTTACTTGTTATGAAATCTGCAGGCACAGCATTTACCAGGTGGGACATGAACAATCACCAGACAACACCAAAGACCTTTATTTGTTTTCTAGAGAAGCACCTTCCGAGTGCCAGCAGCAGGACAGGTAGTTATCCAAGTTTGCCAGGTCAGTTTTTTAGCATGAGCTGCTCCCATTTTTCTCTTTCTCCCTGTTCAGTGAGTCTGCCCCTCCTGGCACACAGCAGCCTTGAGAGGAAAGTTACTGTGCCCAGAAAGGGCTTGGCACTGCACTAATGTACACTGACAGTGTGTTTTCTTCCCTGGCACCCAGCCACACACAAATCCTCTTTCCGAGTCACTCCCAGTGAGCAAACCAACACCAGCATTCTGCTCTGCTGAAATGGTAAGGCTGAGAGAGCAAACATAATAGGAGCTGCCCCTCAGAGGGGGCTGGGGATGAGCTGATATCTAAAAGCATCAGAGGCAAGGGGATGGAATTCCTGTAAGTGCAGTGCAACTCTGATAAGGGGGGAAGGAAAGAGTAGTGAAGGATGCTGGAAAACTACCACTTGGCAGAGCAGATGATGCACACTCCCATCAGTGACCTATAGCAAAGTCAAGCCTCCCAGGCTGGGCTCTCACTTTCTGCTTTCCTTCTTATTTTAATTTCCATAACATTTCTTGCTGTTATCAGGGCCAGTTTTTTCCTGCTCTGTACAAATATGGCAGATGCCACCTTGGCAAGTACCAGGGTTGAAACAGGGACCAGAAGAGCAATAAAAGCAGGATTCTCTGCAGCTTGAGGTGGGAAGCCAGGCCAGCAGCTGGGAGCTATAACAGACCAATATCCTCTGCAGATTGGGTACAGATGTGGACATGTAACCACAGGCCAGAGTGTTAGACAAACACATCATGTGGACAAACTGCCTCAGATGCTTACAGCCTAAACTGGCAACAGGCAGAGGAAGAACAGGACAAGCAGAAGGATTGCAGTGAGGGTGAGAAATGAGTCTCTAATTTTCTTGAGAGTCAGATCAGAGCATGGAAGTTAATCTAGATATCTCCATTACTAGAGAGGAGTCAGTCACAAACCTGCACCTCTTCTAACAGATTCTTTGTGTGTGTATCTGCAGGATCCAGAAATGGAGAGGAACCTCAGGGGGCATTTTCTCAGTAACTTAGCTCCCCTCAGGCTGCTTTGCCAGAGTTATTGTAGTGGTTAGTTACTTTACACGGGAATGAAACAGGTGGAGGGGAATAAGCCAGAGGCTTGCTTGGCTAAAGGTAACCTATCTTCTGCCTTGGAAAAAAAAGCAGAACAAATGTCAGCAGGGCTCCATTCAAGCACTCCAGTGACTAAGCCCTCTTGGAAACCTTTAGACACAGCTTCTGATACTTGTCTCTGAAGGTAAAAATATGGCAGGGTATACAAGTCATAGGTCACTGTGTGAAGACATCTAATTTTGAGCCAGATACTAATAACAGGAGCATCTCGGGTGTGTTTGGGACCATTTACAGAATCACCAGCTGGCAGTTCCCTCCTAGCCTTTCCTCACAGCATAGGCATAAAAAGCAGATATATAACCATGTAACTGCAAACTTCTGATGTATAATATTGTTGCCTTTTCCTGGTCTTAATTTTAAGAGCCAGACACGGTTAAAGGAAAAAAGGGGTTTTACCTCAGTATTTATTTAAGGATCCTTAAGGGTGCACCACTTCACCAAGGTGGAATGCACTGAAATGCACACACGATAGGTCACATATACAATTTATAAACCTTGCAAATTAGCATATCTATCAAAAATTCCCCAATGAGAAGCTTAAATGAATAGCATGATATCCCCCCATCCTGAGGAATTGCCCCCTGGATGGGCCTATCTTACTTTGCAGGATGTGTTCTAGAAAGGACCTTGCTCTCTCAGGATAGCATAGGGCTTTCTGGCCTCCAGGATGTTTGCTCTCCGAGCTTAACGGAATATTAGGATGAGGCTAAATTATCGGGCTTAAGGAATTACAAGTATACATGCTAAAAGCACTGAGGATACATAAAAGCTATATAAAAGGGTATAAAAAAAGGCAAAAAATCATCACGGCATCAGTATGAGGCTTCACAGCACTTCAAGTTATAGTAAGAGCCTTCTACAAGCTACGTAAGAGTCACATAAGAGTTGCTCCTAGAAGCAGTTGGTGCAGCAAGATGGAGTTATAGCCAAATCTTATGGCTGAGGACCCTCATGAGTATGGATGTTTCCTTGGCTTCCTCTCCTTCTCCCAGAATACATAGACTGGCTTAGACCACCCTCTATGACTGCTCTGGGATAAAATCTTTACTTTTTCCAAAATACAGCTTCAGACTTCAGAGCTGTACATACACACACATGTAGAGCTGTCCACGAGTGCCTAAACATGTGTGCACAGAAACACCACCAGAACCATGACAGCGCTTCTGCAAAGCCCAAACCATGGGCTGGGGCACACGTGTAGCTGAGATGAATCAGCACAGGTATGATTTTATTTTCATCACCTGAGGATCTATTGCTAATGCCTCTTTGTGCTCATTTAAAACAAGCTGAAGAGACAAGTTACAGCTCCCAGGAAAAAGCACATGCTTATTTAAAGACAGAGCAAGCTCCTCCTCATTCTAACAGCAGAACCAGGTGCTGCACTGGTATCACTATCCTTGAACTTACCCTTGCCTGAATCATCTCTGAGATGGTTGAAGCTGACAGGTTGTTTAAAATCATTGCCCATGGATTATATTCAGAGGGAGCTTTAAAATATTTTCTAATTATTTTTGCTTCCACTCCACCAAACACTGTTAATCAAGAGCTATTTCCAAAACACACTGTATTGTAGCAGTGCTATACTCCACAGGAGAGGCACCAACTCCGCTGGACACCTTCCAGCTCCAACTGTCAGATGACCAAGGTGCTCTCA
This sequence comes from Aphelocoma coerulescens, assembly GCF_041296385.1. Taxonomy (NCBI): domain Eukaryota; kingdom Metazoa; phylum Chordata; class Aves; order Passeriformes; family Corvidae; genus Aphelocoma; species Aphelocoma coerulescens. The sequence continues at coordinate 11,620,960 of NC_091026.1, read as the reverse complement.
TTCTTAGAATAAGGTGCTCTTTATGGGCAGGGAATTTACATTTTTTCTTTATTTATGCAAAATGCAGAGGGGAATGCCTGGCTGTGGGGAAATTAAGCTGCCTGGCAGGATTTTGCATTTTGATGACCCTTCGCTATTCAGTGATATAGGTAAGACTTCATTTATTCCTTGTTTCATTTCCCAGGGTATTATTTCTTCATGTTGCACATGAAGACCTAACCCGTGCTCTCCCTGTGTGGGTGTGACAACATGCAACACCCAACCCCTTCCTGTGAGTGCAGTAGGAGAAAACTGGAAGCAATTTTGCAGCTCCAAAACCTTGTGATCCAGCTCTAAGTCTTGCACTGGTTTCTGGGCTTGGCTAGCTCTGTGTCATACATGGCAGTTTGTTTGCAGAGACTCCACACTGCTCCTCATTTTCCTCTACTTTGCATTCCTACTTTTTTTACATCCAAAGCTCAGTATGGGAAAATGTGAATACAACACAGAACAAACCTTCGTGCTTCAAACACAGAGTTACCTGAAAGTACCACAGCAAGTGCAAAAATTAAAACAGATTCTAAAGAGGGAAAAAAAAACAACCCACAAATGAAAAATTTCAGGTTTGTCTAAAAAAGGGGCTCTTTTCACTGTGGAAGGCTTGAGAGATTAAAAATAATTTTCACAATCCCCCTAATTTAGAATTGATAAAACATGAACTTGCCTATGTTTCGTGCTTTGAAGCTTCATCCTGAAAAATGTGGGGAAATTTTTGAAAGAAGCTTCACCATACCTTAGTAGTTTACATTAGAATTGTTATGAATGTGTAGAGACTGTATATAAATAAATAGATAAAAAGTACTCAATGAAATAATTTCAGAAAAAACAGCACAATTTATTCCAGCATGCTCTAAAAATTAATCAGTTTTTAAATAGTTTATTTTCAAAGCCTCCAAACTGTTTTTACCAAAATAAAATCTTTAATTTAATCTTTCCTCAGAAGCTTTGAAAACTTATATTAAGAATTTCAAAAGCCCTTTTAAAAAAAAAGAAAGTAATAATGTAGTAACACTTCTGCTAGTTAACTAATTTATCAGGCAGCAGCACTGAATCTCATGAAAAGAGGTCTAAGACACTAAATGTGTTCTTCAATCTGGATTTTCCCTCAGCTGGTTTCCATCCATGGCTAGGCATATTTTCCTGATCACCATGGTAGGTAAAGAGATCCCCAGTTCACCAAAAAAAACCCCACCCAAAACAAAAAGACCCACAGCAAAGAAACAAAAAAAACTCAAATCACATCTTGATCCTGAAGATCCTGAACTGTTCCTATCTGGAGTGCTTGTTCAATTTTACAACTACATTTATTGATTTAAAGAGTGTTTTCACACTGGCTCTGCTCCCAGGCATGTTTAAACAAGCAGCAGCACACGGTGCCAGGACACAACAGAAACGTGTTCTATAGACAAGTAAACAAAATACCCAATGGCTTTAGCTGCCCACGCCACGAAGGGATTTTGAGCAAGTCACTTCAAATTATGTTTCAGTCTCTGGAAACAAAGCAGAGTTGGTTTAGAATTCTTTGGCTGTGTTTTGGGTTGTGTTTTTTTATTGCTTTGGTTTTTAAGCCATTGGCCAGCCCACACTCACCAAAGATGTGGGCTATTCATTCTGTTCCAGCTTAAAGGCTCAAACTGGACTTGATTTTAGTAGGAAGTGCATGGTTCATAATTTCACCTGGAAACACAGTGAGCCACCTCTACCACACATGGCTTGTGTGCCCTGTGACTGCAGGCAGGACCAGCCACCAGCAGAACCAGCCCACAGAGTCTGGCTTTGAGAGACCCTCGTTAAACACACCTCTGGCTGGGTGTCACAGGGCAGCAGGTGGGAACTGCAGCCCTCGGGATGTCAGTCGGTCCAGTCCCACTGCAGCCAGGTTAAAAAAAGAAAACTCAGAAAGGAAAACGGCACCTTTTCCTGAGAGCCAAGGTTAGTCCTCACCACAATCTGTTGGCAGTGGCATGGAGTGACTCCTCCCGTGCGGAGCTGGAGCCAGCCCGTAGGAAGTGGCTGCCTCCGCAGCAGGCCCGGGCAGCTGCTCCCAGTGGCACAGCTGTCCATCCCCAGGACACTGCAGCAGCAATCTTCCTGTTGTGCAGGCAGGAGGGAGGAGAGTGACCCACACGTGGCCCCAACAGAGATCACAGCCTCATCAGCAAGAGCTGAAAACACCGGTGAGCTGGCACCGCTTCAGAGCTCCAGCCTCCCCCCTTACCCTTTCCTCCACAAACACCCTCCCTGAGTCATGGATCAGCACAAGGGGCTCCCCTGCATCCATCCATAAACTCCTCCTGAAACACCAGCACATCTTGGCCTGGGACCAGCTATTTCCCCCATCACTGGCATTTCTCCTTGCTTTTGTACATGTTAGAACAATCCTTTCAAAATTTCTTGTCTTAAAAAATGGATTCCAAGTCTTGAGATGATTCTGCCAGAGAGCACCAGTAGCCCAGAGGGCACCAAGTACAGCAGCCACAGTGAGCTACCTGCAAGGAACACCAGTGTGGCTCTCTCAGCAGTACCCAGGAGACTGCATCTACCCACCAGCCCAGCTGGTGAACCGGCCCTGCCTCACCACAGCCATGATTCTGCACACTAGAGGTCTCAGCAGCTGCTGCTGAATCCTCTCTAGGATAGCCATTTCAATCTCAGCTCCATGGCGGAACATGCTGGCAAGGAAGGAGATGAAGGTATTGCATCCTGGATCTAGTCCTCCAGCACAGCTACTGGCAGCACCACAACAAGACACCTCCCTGTTGCTTCTGTCGAATTTTTTTTCTATCAGGCCCTGCCTGCGTTCCATGTCAAAGGAAAAAACCCTACTCCAAACCTGGATGAACTTCACTCCCAACCCTTTCATTCTTTTCTCTGCACTCATGTCTCCATCTCACAGGAATATTTACTGTTTTGACATCAACTTGCACCAAGAACCAGGAGGCATCTGACAGCATTTTGTCAGTGACAGACAGCACAGCCTTCTCCTCTGGTCCCCATTTAGTGAAAAACAATTCTTTATATGAGGCAAACCACCACTCAGTATTCAGAGCCTAAGTGTCACATTAGATGGGAACATTAGGATCTTCTGCTGTGTAAGATTTTGGCACCTCCTCACTTTTATGGTTCAGAACTGTTGACATGATAAAATAAAACCCCAAACTGAGGTTCAAGATGTTTATTATGGTGAGGAAGAGAATTGTATGGTGTGGGAAATTTCCAACACAAATAATTATGACCATTATTTTGAGGCATGACCACACTGTTCCATATTTGCAGTCTGGGTGTGGCTAGATTTTGCTACATGGCAGCACATCCATCAAACCTGTGTGCCCTGTGCACAGCTGTGACACTGAGGGGACTCATGTTAACTGTACCAGATTCAGAGCCCTACGGTGAGTCACAAGCATCACTGGAACGAACACGATAGAGGAAAAAGTCATAGAGCACCATGACAGAGCATTTAAAGAGCTGGGCAATCATTAAAGGAGGACAGAATTGACTGGAAAATAAGAAGTCACTGAAGGACAGCATTTCAGTGGCCTTTCCCTGCACCCCCTCAAGTACCAAAACATATTGTGATTATTTTAGAAGGTATAGTACAACTAATAGTCGTGCTGTGGCCAAAACCAACAACATATTTGTTCCTTCCTAAGGTGTTTGCACTTCATCACTGAGCTGACAATTTTCAGATGAACTGGCTTTTTATTGTGTATTATTCTAAAGCAGAGTGTTTTGCTAACTAATAGTTGCTGCACGTAGAGGTTTATTACTGTAGGGTTGCTCACAAGTACCTGATTTTAAAATAAAAAGGAAGTGGATTATATTTTTGATGAGAGTTAAAAGATATTATTAGGGCTTGGAAGTTCAAAATAAGTCACGTTAAGAGTGGTTTGCATAGGAGCTTCAGGTACTTACTTTAGGGCCCATAGTTATTTCAGTGTGGCACTTTTATTCCAGCCAACAAATAGGAGAACAAGGTATTTGAAGCCTAACTAATCTTCAGCATGTCTCTAAAGGTAAGGAATGCACTGACATGAAATGCCAATTTGAGGTCTTCTGTAAATAGTCTCATTTAAGCCAGTCTCCCAAGTCTACCAACTCTTGCCCCACCTGCCTAAAAGTAGAAATCTTACTCGTGTTTAATGGTGCCACTCACAGTAGCAGAGTTGCACTGTATTCAAGTTTTGAATCTTGCAAAAACTTTTACTGATGTGTTTCACTTCCACCTGACAGTGACCACATCTGGGCAAATAGCCAAGTCTTTGGTCCAGCACAAAACTGAGCAATCAAGGAAATGCCATGTGCATTGACTCAAAACATGTTATTAAAAGGTATCAGATGTTTAATGGCTTTTTAAAGTGAGAACTACCTCCAACTCCTCCAAAAGTTCTCTCTTTGGGTTATTTAACCATATTGAAAGCTTGTTGGATTTTTTTTTAGTGGGGATTGCGGTGGAAATGGGAATAAATAGAGAAAAGGAGAGGCTGTTTGTTCTTCATTCTAAATTTAGACCAATGCATCACTGAATTTCAGAAATGTCAAGATGCTTCAGCATTTCTGTAACATTTTATTCTGAAGACGCTGAAGCAGAACATTCACACTTTTTAAAGTAATGGCTCCCTTCAGCAGAAACGACTTGTAAACAACAACCTGAAACCTTCAGACACAAGGAATGGAAGAGTTGAACAGAGACTTTCCTGTTCCCCGGAACAGGACCAAAACTCCCACAAACAAACCATCCAATAAAATCCCACCAAACAAAACCAAACCTCATCATTTAAGTATATGACTACACGTATGTGTAAAAAATTGCACATAAGTGCTACAAATTGGAAGCCTAAGGACTTCTAGAATAAAGCTATGTGTGATCCAATTAATTATTATGAAAATCCAAGCATCTCACAGTATAGGTGTTCCCAGATGATTATTGAATCCATGGCATCATTTGGGAAAAGAAATCCCATCCTAATGAAAAGACAAAGCAGTATGGTCCCTTTTCATGAGTTTCATGCAAGTAAAAACAGGAAACAAATACCTTTCACACACTGCCCATTTGAAAGCCTCTATTTGCATTATGAAAACAATGACATTCTGCACGCAACAAACACTCCCAAGTTTTTGTCATCCATCATCTTTCCTCTTATAAAATTGCAATGACCAAACCAGCAACTTTCCAACATCCCAACTCTGCAGTTCCCTATAGTAGAAACCCCTGGATCAAAGGTTTAAACAGACCATACACATCATCTGCTCCACCCAGTTATCAGAACATTTAAAATTTAATTATTGGTCCATATTGCCTCTTTCCACCTGCTCACAAGTCCTGGAAGCTCCCTGCACAGGTAAAGTGCATAGCTGCACTAATCCTGCATTACACTGCTCTCTGCAGGAGAAGGAATGCTTCCAAAGCTAAAGACATGGTGGAAATGGATAAGTTATGGAGCCTGGGGGGAGTCTCCCCCTTTTACCATCACTCACCTTGAACAAACTAACCTGAGCATTTAAAGGTGTAAAGCAAACATCTGCTTTACGCCTATAACTGGGGCCTACCACTCCATTGCCCCCTGAAATAAAAGGAAGTGATCCCACCTGTGTCTGGACACCTAAGCATTACACTGACTTTGCTCCAGGTATTTTATCTATTTCACTTCCCAGAAAGCAGATACAGAAGACATCAACCAAACCTCCTGCCTACATCTCATAGTCCAGAAAACGTGACACTCCCAGAGCAGTGACACAGGAGCCTGAGCTCTCCTTTCTACAGAAACAACTACAGCAAAGGAAGCAGCTCTGACCTTTCTGCCACGCCATGCTGCCAGCACACCTCAACTTTAACCTTCGAGGTTTCCCCCATCCCTGGCCATTCTGCTGAGGCTGCCAAAAAGGGCGCAATTAGTGTCATTTGTGATGGCAGGACCTGGAGGGCTGACATATGACCCTTCGGAAACTGGACTGTACCCAACATTTCTATTTCCCCAGGCCATTAAACAGCTGTCAGAGTGCTGACTTATAATTCCTCCTATTCCATCCCATGCAAATTCCAAGTTGGTGACAAAACATGGCAGGCTCTAGGTACTTGCAGTCATCCAGGTGTCTAGAACAAGGAACTGTCTAATCCATGGGCCAAAAGGATTTTGCAGCCAGAGATAAACACACCTCTCCAGTTTCCAGCCAGCTGTAGCTTCTAAGGCAGGCAGTGTTCTCTCCTGCTTTGTACAAGGAAGGAACGGGTTGTTCTTCAGGAAAGATGTCAGGCCCACCTGCCACCACCTACCAAAACCAGATTGGTCACCTTCAATTCTGGCAGAAATCTCTCCTATCAACAGTATGTTTAAATGGCTTTCAATCCCTTGAATATCAGCCTGGTGTGGGAAATTCTTTCAGGCTGGGTGATAGCATCATTTTAATGTTGATATTCACAAATGTAAAGAAAAATAAATCTGCATTTACTTGGCAGTGATAAAATGCCTTTTAGATCACAGACTTCAGTCAGGCAGCAGTTTTTTCCCAGAAAAATTCAAAGCATAACATCTTAAGTAAGAAATTCTCTTAATCTCCTTTTTTCTTTAATTTATTTGTTTAAACTCAGTCCTTTTCCCTCTTCTCATTTCCATATATTTTATTCTTCCCCCCCTCCTCCTTGCATACCCACCCTTTACCATACATGCATACAATATGTTTGTATTAAGGAGGACTATAATACTTTATCTGCATGTTGGATGGTAAGACCCACTTCAGAGTGCACATTAAGACTGAGATTGTAAAAATAAAAAGAAAAGAAACTCACCTCATAACCTCTCCCTTTAACCCACTTCTAATTCTACCCTACTCCCTTTACTTCTCCTCTCTTGTCTGCTGTACACAACAGGTATTCCCCATGTGGGTGGATACTGCAATGGCTGAGAGAGATGGGAAATGAAAGCCTGTTACCTGTTTTTTATTTATGGCCTGTAAAATGCAACACGTGGAGTTACACAAGAGACCTTGTAAACAAGGTGAGGGCCAGTTGCTTTATACAGCATGGAAAATTTCTATTTCTTGGAATTGACAGGTCAGCTTGGAAGGAAGTCAGCCCTCAAGGTCTTTCTCCCTCTTTAGGGCTCATTTGAAACACCAGCTAACCCAGAAGGTGCTGCCCAGGAGTCAGGAGGGCCAAACAAACAGATCAGTGTAAGGCACAGCCTCAGCTGCAGTGATGTTTCCATTTCTTGCCTGGCCAGGCACCCGGAGGTGGGGTCGTGTTGTCAGACCACTATTTCCTCAGCTGCCAGGCTCAGCAGTCTGGAGATTTCTGCTAGAGAAGCACAGCTGGGTCTGGCAAGCAGCACTTATCCCAGGGTTAATATATGCCTGTGTGCCTTCCCAAGACAGACTTGGGAAGCCAAGGAGACAAAACCTGAGAACTGTTCCAGAATTAGATCAGATGGCCCTGAGCCATCTTCCCAGTACTAGGTGCCCAGAGAACTGGGGGAGAGTCTCAGATACGAATTTCACACTGGTGGGCAGGTCCAGCACCAGCAAGAGTGAAGAGAAAAGCTCATTTGCACTTCTGCTCCCCTTCCCTGGTTGCCTCTTGTACCATCTGAGTCTATTCTTTCTGCTTTGTTTTCCCTCCTATACCAAGCAGTGCTCTGTTTTCCCTCCCCTCCCAGTTCCCCATACACAGCTCAGCTCCAAGCTGCCACTCAAAAGGTTGACATTTCTGAAAAATGTCCAGATACCTCAGCTATTTCTATTCTGCCTGGCATAATGTGAAAATCTGAGTCAGCTGGCTGTGCTCTGTCAGGTTTTTTGCAGCCAGCGTCCTGCCTCTCAAAAACACCCACCTAATTTTGGAAACACCAGTCTTAACATTGGTGCTCCTGATGAGAAGCAGAAAAACACACTCAGCTTAATCCCAGCTGCAGAAAAGGATCCAGAGAAAGAAAGATGCCTGAATATGAAAAAAAAATACTAGCTCCTGCTCGCTTACAAACATTTTATGTAGTTTTTATGGGAGGAAGACAGAAGCCTCCTGCCAAACACATTGTCTGGGCATAATTATTCCTCTCTCCTCCTCCACTTGCCAAGCTAACCTCCTTCTGAATCAGGCCATAAGGAAGGAATGGAGCCAGACAGGACTTCTACACATTTTGGCTCGACATACTACAAGTGTAAGCTGTCAGGCAGCACTGTAGCAGCAAAAACATGTTAGTGAGTAGTATGGGAATATTAATAAGCAAGAAATGAACTTTAACATCTGTCACAAAGCATCCTTCAGAACTACAAAAAAAAAAAAAAAAAAAAAAAAAGAAAAGAAGAGAAGAAAACAAACTAATCTGCTGTTCAGGGCAGTACTCAATCATCCTAGAGGGAACAAATTTACCCCAGGCCAAAAGCTTCACCATGACAGTAGCCATTTGAAGTGGCTAGTGAGGCTAAGACTCACAAAATTGCTTTAATTCTGCTGTCAGTGACATCAAGAGTAAACTACAGAGAGGTTTCAGTGAAAAGTGACATAAATCAAAAAGAAGCACTTTTGAAAAGCTCAATTTTATATTCTAGCTCCAAAAGCAATAAAAACCCACCCCAATCCCAAACCTCAGCTCATCCTATTTCCATGCCACGGGATTAGCTCTACCTTTGCTATGCCTTGTCAGCATTTCTCCAATTGCCCTTAGAACTCTGCTATTCTGATGGCTCTGTACACTCCTAAACTGTCTGTCCTAGGACTTTACTGCCTTAAAATCCTATCAAAACCTGCTTCTTCAACAGCATAAATCATTCCTTCTTTATTGTTTGCCACAAAACACAGTTTGGTCCCTTTCTTTTTGCAGGGACTTCAGTGGAAAGCTGCTTTTAATACCTGAAAACTGTAAAGGTTGGGATCACTTAGCACTAAAACAATGTGCACCAATACTATGGTCTCACATTCATATCCCCTAGAAAACAGCAAAATACAAACAGCAATGAATTCAAACCTAGACAGCAAACCACAACACCTTTGATGCTTATAGATAAGAAAACTGCTGTGAAGTGCAATAGCAAGAAACAACTTTCAGAGGCCTCATGATGACCACCACCAGTCCCCCAGTTTCTAGGCACTTAGTCTTTTTTACTCAGTAGCAACAAATAGTCAGCTACCAGCCACAAGGTATCTTTAATAACGGTAAAAAAACCATAGTAAATTCTTTATATCACTCACCCTTCACAGCACAGCCAAGTCTCCTCATTTAGTGGTGTGTCTGATATCAAGCCAAGTCTGCAAATGAAAAACTCTCAGCCTTAAGAGGAGAAATAGAAACAAGGCCTCTTGAAGCTACACCTCATCAGGTTAATGAGGCTGCCAAGGTGCCTCTCTCTTAGGCTGATCAGGTGTGCTCTGGTCTTTTCTCACAAATCTTGTGAGAACTCTTCATCCCCAGCTAACTATTCTCAGTGGTTTACAACTGCAGTTGAAACCACAAGGAGCCTGTGTACTGTTTCCAGCTTGGTTGTGGAACTTCTGGTGAAGAAGTGTATTTTTTATCTTGGAAACCCTGTCTTGAAATCAGAATCAGCTGTGAACCCTAATTCAGTGTTAAATTGTGCTTCATTGTCTTTTTCTAATTAGTATTATCACCTGTCTGTTATTGGCATATCAAACAGATGTTGTCCGTCATCAAAAGTGGCTCCTGCCTTGTAGTTTCATTAAGGTAGGCAGGAGAGTCTGCCATGTATTAGCTAGGGAAAAATCAGGAAGAAACTCAGGCCTATAGTCTAAGCACAGTGCTGGGGATGAAGCTCTGCTATGCTCTTTTTGAACTTAAAGTAACATTTTCATATCATTGAGAAAATTAGTTAAGGTCCCTGAACTTTCTCTTCTGGAATATCATCTCCATATTGAACATAAAAGCTATTGTCCCCAGTTATCCATCCCTGCAGGGGGGACCATGTTTGCACAGTGCTTTGTAAACCTATACTTTTAAGAATTATCTGCTGGCACCCAAGTCAGAAGCCATAAGTCATTCCACACCCTCCAACTAAGAAATTGGATTCTACTGGCATCCCTGGGAATGTTCTCTCTGGCTTGAAGCTGTTCTTATTTAGGTATCGTAAGTGTGTCCTGTAGCCAGTATTGTTTTGTGGCCAACACTATTGCTATAGCTCTATAAATCTGCAGACACTCTGCTGCAGGAGTGTAGTGCCAAAAAACTGCAGAGTTCTCTGCTCTGCTTCCAGTTTGGGAACACATGGAATACAGCTAGGCAGATGTGGCATCCTGAACACCTGATAAAACCTGGCAACTGGAGAGGGACTTCTGCATGTCTCTTAACTGAAATTATTTTTTTTCAGCAAATGAATGAAAAATAAACAGGAGATGTTGCATATTAATACTTCTAGGACCTATACCCAGAAGAGGTAAAGTTGGCAGTCACTGAGGGTGTCTGTGTCTTCTCAGTCTTCCTTTCCTCTCTTGCCAAATCAGCTACCAGGTTTACTCTCCTCTGTGGCATGGAGAGGGTAGCAGCATGCTGGGGGGATGCTTACTGCAGGAAAAACAGCCCCTTCATGGAGCAGAACAAAGAGAACATCAACCCAAGCTGATGGGGCCAAAGGGACTTCAGAGTGCTGCAAAACCCACCTTCCCATCTGTGCAACAACTGCAGGAGAGAGCTGGGAACCCCAGGGATGCTCTCTCTTGGCACCCTCCCAGGTTCTCAGCTGGCTGCTCTGCTCCTCCTTGGTGTGAATGAGAGAAACTGGCTTCAGATGCTATTCTGCCTCTTTCCAAAACCCTGCAGTCTGGCAGGAAGGGAGGTGCTTTAGCAGGGGGAACTCAAATTTATTCAGTACAATTCAGCCTGCTGCAGAGGATAGCTCTTGTAGAGCAGGTGGCAGCACTACAGTGACAGCAATACCTACAATAGCTCTGCAGCAATAATTAGCATTATGCCAAAATCTATAACATGGCCTCTCCTAGGCCTGTCTGCTCCACTAACCACTGCTCCAACCCACAGCAGCTGCATCCCCATCCCACCACCTGCTGGAGGCCAGGTGAGCAAGTTTGTGCCAGTCTAACCCCCAGACATTCCATCTTCCCCAGCACAGCATCTGCCAGGCAGGACAGCATTCCTCCCAGGTCAGGTACTAGTGGATAGCAGTCGTGTCCGTGGAGCTCCCACCTGCCTGAGAAGATGGAAGGGGAAGAGGGTGGAGAGCTGCCAGAGCTGTACTGACACCAACTCCATGTGTCATGTACTGTGGCCATGGGATTTTGCCCTTGGGCTGGCTCTTAAATGACTGCTCAGCAGGAGTGGGCTACTGTCTGGCCTTGCAGCTCACAGCACAGGAGGGGGGCTGGAGAGAGCGGCTGTTCCACTGCTGAGATGGGGACGGTGGGCTGTTATTATTTATGTTGTGGTGCTGCCTAATATGTTCTGGGTGCATTCCAAAGGCAGAGAGGAACATGGGCCCTGCCCTGGAGAGCCATGCATAATTGAAAGAGCAGTCAGTGCATTATCCAAGCTGCGGGTTCTCCGAACAAGACATCCCTCCCATTCAGAGGATTGTTTGAGGCTGAAGGGAGTGCTGGGGATCGTGCAGACCACCCCAACTACTGTCATGGACTGGGATTTATTTAATCTTCCCAGAGCAATGGCTGGAAGCTTAGAAGAGATTCCACAGTGTCCCCTGATAGTTTGTTCCAATTGCTGTAACTCTTCTTGGAATGATGAGGTTTTTTCCTAATATTTATACTAAATGTTCCCTGCTGCAGCCTCAAGCCATAACAGCATTTTCTGTCATTTTACTAATGAGAGTATTTGATGTGTGCTCTTCCTCAGAACATCCCTTAATATATCTGAGCACAGCCAGCCTGTCTCCTCCGTGGTACGAACTATCCCAGGGCTCCCAGCATTTCCTCAGAGGCCACAGCACTTTCGTGGGTCAGTGCACAGCTCCAGTCAGCTCGCCTGTCTTCATCTCAGCTGGTACAAATGAACACTAAACACAGAATCTTTCTCTGACTTTCTTAATAAGTTCCACATGGCCAGTGCTCTCCATGCCTCCAGCATTCAGGCCCTCTGAGCTCTTTGCACACCATCCCTTAGGAGCCTTCACGACCATTGACACAGTGAGGGACTCTTGAGTTGTAATTGGGCTCTTTTGTTACTGATGCAGAGAGATAACTGGGGGTCCACAAGGTGCTCCAGAAAAACAATGGTGAAACTCAGACTGCATCCAGAAGTGCTGTGGGTGGACCATTATGCCACACTCCCTCCATTCTGCTGCGCTCATTTCTCTGCATAAGGATGAAGAAATGCACTGTGATGTCCTGCTCATGTAAACCTGAAAAATCAAACTCTTAGAGAAAGCCAAATAAACTCAGAAGCAGGTTCATGACATTATTCATGAACTGGGGAAGTATATTTTCTCTCAATTTCTCCTTGTCTCCTGTAGGTAACAGGCAAAATCATACATGTTGTGGTCTCAGCAGTGAAAAGCAAATTAATTATTTATTGTGATTCTTCCTGGGTAAAGCCTTTCAGAACCGTTTTCTAATCTCTGATGCACCAGTGAACCCCTGGAAAGGAACTCCGTTTCTGGGAGAATTGTGTAGCTATGCAAGACCTTTTGTTGGTGTTGGAGCACCCAGAATCCTAATCCCCTCTGAAAATATTGATCATCATTAGCAAACAACTGGTTAAAGTGTGCAGTAGCTGCCTGGGTCTTCTGCTCTGGATACAGCTACCTATCTGGGATTTTACCAGGAGTAATGAACAGCAAAGACTAGACAGATGAAACCAAGGCTGCACTTGCTGGTAATTTATCTTGATAGACATAAATCAATGAGAAAAGGAAAAAAAAAGAAGAAAGAAAGGAGAAAAAAATAGAATCCAAGACAAAAGATCTGTAAAGAAAGATCTTTTTATGAGGTTTCAGGTGGCCTTCCTTAATCCTGACTCAGAGAATTAATGAATATTCCTGACTGTGGGAGGACAGAGTTATGTTGCATAATGCTATTCTCTTTGAATTTTCTCTCTGAAATGCATGCATGGACTTCATTGATGTTCTGGCCTTGCCACAGTGTTTAGTACTCATACAAAAAAGTATTTGCTTTTGTTAGCTTTACCGGGCTCCTCTTGGGGTCCTGAATCACATCCTAGTCAAGCTTATAGTCACTCAATCAGTAATAATCAGTGACTTTAAATGACCATTAGGCTTAAGTATTTAGGAAGAGCAGTCAATTAATAATCAAGATCTAGAGGATATTCCCTCAGTTTATTTCCAGGGCCTGCTTTGAAATTCCCTGTGCATTAAGGGCTTACAGAGTAGCCTAATGATTAGAGAAGCATAATTCAAACCTAATGATTAGAGAAGCATAATTGGTATCACAAAGCCTGGTATTTCTTCCCAGCTTAGTACCAATGTGTCCATGTAGACACTGTATATTGCACTTGGCTGAGCACCCCAGGTGAATCCCATTCTTGCCGTGCTGTCCTCCAGCTACAGAAGCAGGCTCATACCCCACAGGTCTGCTGCTTTGCCAGCTGCTGTGCACATCACCATTTGCAAAACTAAGTTTTTACACTGTGCAGTGTTTCACAAAGAAAACTAGACCTCAGCACATAATCCCAAACCACTGGTTTAACCTGGAGGAGACTGGAAGCCTTTAAGTGGTGACAGCAAACTACTTTGTGACCAACCACAATGGTACCATGGCCATCATGATGACACTGATCAAAGGACAAGTGGAAGAGGCAGCTGTGGCCACTCACAGAATATCCACTCAGAGGACAGGGAGAAGAGGAACCTTGCAGGGAGCATATGTGCTGTGACATGGCAGGATTCCCGAAATGCCAAGGCAAATCAGACAGGCTGTGCAGTCAGCACAGCCAGCAGAGCCAATGCAAGCCTTCCACTTCGGAAGAGGAAAGCATGCTGGAGTTTGGGTAGCCCCAGGGCCAAGAGGTTGCAGCTGCCTCACTGATTTTGCTCTGGGTTAAGGCTGACAACTGCAAAAACACTCCACAACCTTGCTGTTCTCTGCAGGGTTTGGCACTCAAAGGCACCATTTGGCTGGACTCAGAGCAAATCACAGACTCACTGTTTCAAACATGGGGAGAAAAATGAAAAGCCACAGATAAGACAACTGCTTCCTTCAGCCTCCCTGACCCCTCGGGTGGAGACCAAAGCAAGTTGCTTCCCCTGTTCTACTCACTAGCTCAGAGGATGGCCCTCACACATGCTATTAATTCTTAGTAGGGAGGAGCTCCTGAGGGACCTAAGGTGAAGTTGGTGGAAATCCAAGAAAAATCTTAAAAGTGAGGTTCAGCAACAGTTTTTATGCTGTACTAGAATGAAATGAGGTGTGTAAATCTTCCCTGGATAATGAGTTTATCCTTTGCTGAGAAGAGATCCCATCCCAGGTGAGTGCCTTCACAACGGGACAGAGCCCCAAGGTGCTGGAGCTTTTCCCAATCTGGCCGTAGCATTATTCTTTCCGTTTCCTGCAAGGAGGATGTCCCAGGGGTTCGAAGCAGGGAGTGCCACCCCACTGTGGGGTACAATGCTGGGGGTTCTCCTCTTCTTCCCTCCAGCTTCCAAATGAGAAACAACTCAATGAGAACTTTCCCAACAGAGTGTTAGTTGAAACTCCCCTGGGAGAGCTGGTGGAGAACATTGACAAATACTTAATTTGTGACTGGGCTGAGATGGAAAATGAGCACTGAGATGTTCTGATGGGAACATATTTAGAGAGAGCATTGGGTATCTCAGGTATCTTCAAATCAAACAAGAAAGGGAGGTTTAACTGCTTCCTTATGTTAGGTGACCCTACCTTGAGGGCAGCAGGCTCAGAAGTGAGCCTTCAGTTCACTAAAATTCTTATTCAGCTGCTTAGATCCTGAGTGGGTTTTTTGAGAGCATGCAAACAAGTTGAAATAGGATGGGAATGAAACCCAGATTCCCTGTGTCCCAGGGTTCTATTTACCAGATTGTCATTCCTCGCAGACACAGTGCATGTGACTCATATCTACAGTGTCAGAAGTGAACCAACACACCCCAGTAAATGAAAGAATGTTTCCAGACCTACTGTGACCTAAAGTTCCTCAGGATTTCAGCCTCCCTAGGAGGGAAGGCAAGGCAAGGCCAGACAATGTGCACAATTGTGCAGGAACATTCCTCATTTATCACAGAGAATCCTTCCATAAAATGATCAAATGTCTCAGAAATAGATGATTTACTCCTGACTAGTCACTCCAGAACTGTGCTTTTCTATCAGAAGCCTGAAAACTTCTCTAATTCCTGGGCTAAACAGGTATTTTCAGTAGAATATAACAGTACTATTGACCAGTTCATGCCCTTCCATTTCTGTGCTGAAGTTGATCTTCAACTTAAACAGGTTCTGTGTGCCAGAACAACTGTATCCCAGCATATCCTCACCTTCTTAGGCAACTGACAACTTCCCTTCAATCTTTTTTTAACATTACCATCTCTCACGTCCCCTCTAGCCTGCTCCCTTCCCACTTTTTTTTCCACTTCTGTGGTAATCTTAAATTTCTTAAGCTCTGTTAAAAATTCCCCATTGTGACCTTATACCTTTATTGTTTCACTGAAGTTTAGACAGATGTGATGTCTCACATCTCCTTTGCCCAGATCAGTTATCTTATCAAAGAAAACCATGAAGTTAGTGATACATGGTTTATCCTTTATCAACACTTGCAGTTTATCTCATTTTTCCATTTCTTCCTTGTATTTAATTATTGTTTCTTTCAATAATTGTTCTGATAGCCCTGTATGCCATGACAGTCAGAGTGATCAGTTTATAATTTTCCAGATGGCTTCCTCCCTCCATTTTAAGTACAGGTACTACATTTTCTATTCTCTAACCATACAGCACTACCTTTAACTTGATGAATTAGTTAAAATATTTTCTAACAAACTTACAGTTTCGTGTGCCAGGTCTCCCAAATTTGGAGGGTAAAGATGTTTTGGTTCCCCAGCACAGGTCAGTTAAACACCTTGTGTTTTCTTTCCCATTAGCCACTGCATTTTTTCCACATTCACGATCTTTAAAAGGTACCTATTGCAAGTTTGGGTCATCCCTGGACTCCTTAAAGAAAAAAAAATAGAGGTATACTCACCATTTTCTGCATCAGATCATTATTACTGTGTCTGAAAATCTGACTTGTTTCCCTTTCTCCTCCCTTATATTTCCTCCTCTCTGCTTTTAAAAGGAGAAGTAAGAAAAAACTCTCTGTATCTCCAACAAACTTCCTTTGCTGTCTGTTTGTTCATGTGTGCTTAGGTCACCCGACATTTGTATTGAAAGAGAGTAGAACAACTCCTAGTGCAAGCAGGAAAAACTGATTCTGATTATCCATTCTGACAGGAAAGAAATGTTCTGGCTGCTGGCAATGCCTCCCTGGAACACTTCTGGCCTGTCTCTAGGGAGTGCATTTTTAGCTCTATAAGTTGAAACCAATGTTATATTAGAAAACTATTTAATTTCAGCTGTATGTGTAGTAACATTCAGAAAAGGTCCTGAAATGAGAAATGCAAATCATACAAATAAGCTCAATCTCCCCATTTTAATTCCTGCTCCAGAATCTTTGAGAACACCCTGTCCCTTTCCCAACTTAGAAGCCTTATTAGTAAGTGGCCTTCACTCAGTTCAGATGGGTGTGTTGCCAGATGTCTCCACAGGCAAGATTGCTTTCTAACCTCATTCTAATAATAAATATGAACACTGCTTTCATAATACCTTCCAGCATGGGAATTCAAAGTTTTTTAAATATATTGAGCATTTTAACAGAAATGAAGAACAAATTTTGTAAAATGGTTTAACCTTGTAAGAGCAGAATAAAATTAACACTGGGAAGAGTACAGATATAAAGGGACAGCTTTGTCTTTCTGATGGATGACAACCTACATGACATCTTTGGACACACCTCACCTTTAATAGCCTTTTCTGAGCTCATGGTGGTGCTACAGAGATCCCTTCAGCCAGAAAAAAATATTTCCTGGAGAGCAGTTTATAGAAATGGGCTCCATGCAGCTGCTGAACAGCACATCTCCACCAAAACAAGGGAAAGTATCCCCTTTGCATTCTGCTATGGGAGTTTCATTGCTTTCCTGCTACATTTTACTTACTGTACAGTGAATCCATTAAACTGGTGTTTGCTCCCAAGATATGCCCAAGTGCTTCAGGGAAGATAGAGTCTAGCAGATCATTTGGCATAAGTGTTGCTCTCTGCCAGGCTTTTCCTGGATAATGAGCTACCACAGTGATCTGGCTCTGAGTTCACCTGCCCTCAACATCCTTCAGTAGTGAAGGCCTGGCTTCTTCAAATCTTCCTTATCCTAAAGAAGATGTGATGTGTGCCTAGAACAGCCTGGCAGAGGAAAGACTTTTTCCCAGCAAGGTGTGATGGCTCAAATTGACCAGACAATTTCTCTCTGTTGGAGGACAATGTGTGAATCAGGAGCAACCCAACACCCATTATACCAGAAGCTTTTCACACTGACCCAATGCTTTGGAAATGTTGCAAGTTATTTTTTGGGCACCACAGCATTTCATGTCAGTGAACTGTCTCTCCTGCAGAAGGGAAGAAGTTTGGAGCCCTAACCCATGCTGTAAGCTGCAGGACTCCCAAGTCTGTTTGGTCTCTTGGGTGTGCAGATGGGACCATGGAAACTCTGGGAGCCCCAGTTCAGCACACACAGGTACTTGGGAGATGCAGACCCTCAGTACCTGCCTGGCTTTCTTCCAGTCATAGTAGTAACCAGGCACAGGTCCAGGGGAATTTAGCCTGTATTTCAGAGAGAAATTGTTCATTTAGATGAAACAGAGATTGTTTGTTTTCAGTTAATCATTGCTTTCCACTGAAGAAAATGTCTTGTCAGAGAAATCCCAACAAATTCACTTTCTGGATTTCAGCAGAGAAGCTCAAAATCAGCTTGGATGTCCTCTCCCACCTCTGTTCACAAAGCTCTTTAGCAGCCTTTGCCCCTGTGAAGGTCTGTGTGGGGCACATGAGCCTTGCTGCAGTCCAGTGGCACTGGGGAACACAGAGACCATGGAGAGGAGACACATTTTGAAACCGGGTTGTGGTTTAGCTTCTCCAGCTCATTCCCTCGTCTTTTTTTTCCCTGCAGCATTTATCTCTGCCTTAAAACATCATTTTCTCTTCTATCTCCCTCCAGAAGCAAAGTGGCATGGCTGGTCTACTCTTTTCTGAGATAGCAAATTGGCTGGAGACCTCAAAAGTCAGAAAGTGTTGGCAGCTGCCACAACTTTGTCACAAGTTTCTAAAATCTGGTTTTCATACAGCTCCAGCAACCAGACCAATGTGATAAATATAAATTTTCACTTTCTTTTGCTTTTGATCCCACATGATAGTAGAAAAAAAGATGTGATAATTGAATGGCAGAAATGAGAGAAAATAAAAAGAGTGACCTCCAGGTCCTGAGCCTGCTAGTACAAGAAGTAGAGCTTGCAAAGGTCTCAAAGACAAGAACTTCATACAGTTGGTGCAAATAAACTGATGCTGAGTGATAGGGACACTTAGTTCTCTCTGAGGGGAAACTGTAGCAGGATTCAGACCATATTAGACACTTAAACATGGGTGAAAATCCACCAGACTCCATTAGTTCTTGTGCTTATGGAAACACTTCTTTTCCATGTCAGTGTTTTGAACTCAGTTTTCCCATAGCAAGGAAGGCAGATTTTCAATGTTTTAAACAGTCAGCAGTAGAGATGCTTGCTTTTTTTTCCCACAATGCCAGATTGAAGTATTCTTTAATAAGAAAAGATTTTTGTTGAGCTCAACAAAGATGCTTGAAAAAGGGAGATAACACAATTAGAAAATATAAACTGAATATAACTCTCTTCCTCTCTTGGGGGTAATGGTTTTCTCTGCCTACAGGTTGTCCTCCCCAGTCATTTGTGACATCTAAGCTGGGCAGAGCGTAAGCCATGAGTATATACCTTAAAAAATTAAAAGAAAATTATAAAAAGCCCACTGTGGCTTGACTCCATAAAGAATAAAAGGTAACAAAGTGTCCAGACTTTGTTTTTTCCTTTAACACCATCCTATGGAAAATCACACCAGCTCTGTAGCACTTGTCAGTGCAGACTCCTTGCTTTAAGCTAGGCAAAGATTGGGTGCTGTGTGTTTGCCCTTTCAGGGTGGCAAAACACCATGGGGGAAAAAAGTGTTAGTGCTTTCCATTTCTTGCATTAATCCTCTCAGCCTGCAGAGTTATCATTATCATTCAGATAAAATGATAACAAACCCAGCCATCTGCTTAAAAAGCCCAGGCTGGTCATAAATCCACTGGATCCCTTAGATTTAAAAGAGGGGAAAATGCTTTGAAGCAAAGAGGCTCTTATGCAATTCCAGCCCCCTCCCTAGGAGTGCTGAAACCTTTAATCACCTAAGGAGGGGGAGATGCACCGAGGCTTGGGAGCCCCGTGTCAATATTATTCCTCTTACATAACATCCTGCTTTATTTGCTGATTGAATGGGCCTTTTTTTTTTTTTTTTTTTTTTAACTGAACTTGTCCCTCAGAAGCCAAAAAAGCTTAGTGGTGAATTGCAATCTCTCCAGAAGAAAAGCAAACCTCACCCACAAGCAAAAACAAAACAGCATGACAGATTGAGATTTGCTATCTAAAACCAAACAATCATTAACAACAAATAATCCAGCAAAGAAGGCACAGCAAGCTCTGGGCACCTTCCTGACAGAGAAAATTAGGGCCAGCCTGGCAGGACAGAGACACCGAGCTCCTTCTCTCCCACAAAACTGAATTGCCCACTACATATTTTCTTTACCCTCCTGCAGGGAAAATGTTTTATTGATAAGGCCCCTCCTAGGCTTGTGATTACCCCCAGGGCTGAGTGAGATTTGAAGCTGGTTGGATTGACATCATGTCTAGACAGTCCCTTTCCTTGGCAAACACTCAGCGTACCTGAGAACAGACCAGTGAGTCCAATAATGTGCAAAACTGGGCAGGAGGAACCTTTAGGGACATGTTGGGCACACTGAGGAGGCTGCACAGAGACACTTGGAGGTGCGCGTAGCACAAGGAGCCCTCTTACGTGGGTGCACTCCCAGCTCTGCCCTCTCCTGTCTGGGTACACAGCTGGGCCCAGGCTGACATCATTAAAGCAGTATCCATGTTTCCTGCAAGCAGACACACGAGCACAGCCATGCACACAGCAGCAAAGCTGCCCTTGATGCCTACACACACCAGGAGTGCCAATGGGGCACCGCCCCGTGTCCCCACAGAGGTGACTTGGCAGGGCTGCCTTGCACCATGATCCACATGGCACCTCCAGCTCTCTGCCCTGGGCCTATTGCATGGGTATCTGAGCTGCTAGAGAAATCTGGAGGTTACAACCTGATGCTTTAAGAAAAGCAAGCTCAGAACCAGTTTTCCTTAGAACACAGCAGCTCTGGATCACCTGCCCAAAGCTGGAAGGGAAGGCACTATATTTGCCTTTCAGTGAAGGCTCCAGTCCCTCTTCCAGCCCCCTGGGCTCTGTGATACACGTGTAGGGGCTCTCTCACAGCGGGTGAGAGAGAAAACACCACGTTTGTACATGAGAGCAGACCTGGCCTTTCCCTGACTTCTTCTGGGTTTAGTGCATCCACAAGGACGAGTGCTTGATCCATCAGCCTGGCACACAGGTCTCTCTTCAGTCTCTGTTCCCTGGTACAAAAGGAGAGGGTGGAGATCTCAAGGTTCCTCCAGGACAGCCAGGCACTACGACTGCCCCTTGCAATCTTTTAGGCTCACTTGATAAAGCTGCTGCCTGCAGACCAAGCCCATGCCAACTGAATTGTTGTCAGGGCCAACCAACACCCACAGGACCCAATCCATTTTGTGCTCTCCCTCTTTGTACTGGGTAGAAATCATCTCTGTGAAAACCTCTGGTATTTTTAGGCCAGAGCTGAGCTGCCTGAATGGCTCATGGCTGGTTGCCTGCCTGCCCCTTGGGAATGGGGCATGCAGAAGGCAGGGAGGAAAAGGCATGGTCACACCATAGTGTTTTGCAGCTGTCCTCAGCTGTCTGGGTGCCATAGAGAGCCTATAGGCAATTTGTTCCACAAATAACACAGACCTGAAGAATCTCTACATAAAGGAGGGATTCGAAGGTGGCTAAGAGCAGCCTTTGCTTAAAAGTGTGACAGAAGACCTGAGAGGGGCTTCCCTCTGGTCCTGGTTAACAGCTGGCTGGCTCAGCTGAGCATCCATCACGCAGCAAAACGTGATAATTGTCTTGCTCTGTGCTCTCCAAACCTGCCAAGTGTGGCCAATGCCCTCTGTTAGCAAATCCCACCCTCATTATCTGCTCCCCATCCTCGTCCTTCCGAGGCGCCGGGCTCTGGAGTGCACAATTAAGCACCCGCCATCCCATTGCTCCTAGGCCAGTTTGTCATCGCCAGCATTTGTTTGGGAATGTTTGTTGGGAAGCACATGGTGGCAGGGTCAGTGGATGTTGTTGAGGTTTTTTCCTCTTGCGCCTGGGGGCCAGAGAGCTTTGTGTATTTCTCAGTATGTTAAACTCAATTAAAAAAAAATAAAAAAAACAACATCAGGATAACTTAAAGCAGATGTGAGCACAAGCCTGAGACCCTTCTGAGCACAAACACAGCCATTTCACTGCAATTCCAAAAGGCTTTTCTGGCAAGCCTCCCCTCCATGTCCTACATTCTTTCATTCCAAGGAAGACAAACAATTCAGACTGGAGCAGCAAGGCACGTTTTTCAAATAAACAGGTTCCCTCAAACAGCTTTTGCCTTTGTGTCACCCCAATACCCTTATTCCTCTCTTAAAGGATCTTCTGGGATGATCTAAATGACAATTTGTGTCACACCTTCCATTTAACGTGTTCAAAGCACTGCACTCAACCCATGTGAGCCTCTCACATGGAAGTGTTTTCACCTTCACATGCCAACACAGTATCTTACTGACCTGAAGTTACAGACAGAATCTGTTGTATTTGTAGACACTAAAACTAGAAATCCTGTGGAGTCTTGCACTGCTGGAAGAGGAACATCCCTGCAATGTGAAGGGTACTACTTGCTGGTGACTGGGGAACCTTTGAAAAGCAGTTTGTGTGGTCATTTCTGCTCATCAACACCAGGTCTGTGGTTTTAAACAAATAAACCATCTTTTACCTTAGAGGTCTTTCAATGGCTGAGCCAGAGGGAGATATTTGGACAGAAGCACGGTCTATAACATGTTACCTGATTCCCTGGTTACTTTAATTCCATCTCTCATTTCTCCCTGCGTCCCTTAGACCAGCAGCTGCCTTGTCCAAAGTCACTCATCTCTTCCTTCTAGTTTCTAAGTTTCATGCTTACTTCCCCAGCTACTTTTGAGTCTGGCTGTGACTTCTGTGACTAATTCCTGGACTCTGCTCCAGCCCTGCTCGTGAGTTCTCTTCAGCTCCACGTTGCTCCACCTGTCTCTTGATGAGAAAAAGCAAGGCCAAGTCTGGGAGGATTTTAGTATTTCAAAGATTTGGTTCATTATGTTTTCCATATCCTCCTCTATGAGAAAGAACAGAGGTTGTCTCTGGAGAACCTCCGGAGATGGGTGGACGCAGTTCCAAAATCTACACCTGGGATCCTGTTTCTCCTGGACCTTCCCCATACAAGGAAACAAAACTGAGGGAGACTCAGCTCTAGCCTTCCACCCACAGAAAGCAGACAGCCAGGACTGGCAGTTTCCATTTCACATCAAGATTGTTTGAAGATATCCTGGGCTGCCCTGTGTGGTCAATTTGAAGAATTTCTTATGGCCTCCAGTCAAATAGCATGTACACTATTAAAACTGATTGTAAATTATACATAATAGATGTAATAAATATAATAGCAGGTAGTAAATAATGAATAAAAGATAATAAAATTGATTATTTCTCACAGAATAAATAAAGAGGGATTAAAAAAAATTGAATGCCTTCTGCAATGTGAGGACAGAGGAATGGCTTGAGAACCAACAGCAGGTCAGTCCCTGGGTGAACAGTTTCAAGCCATACCACTTTCTCCCCTACTACAACAGCTTAATCTCAAGTTTCAAAGCTGGATTACTTAGGAAGACACAGGTACAGATGTGATGATCAGTGCAATGGGAGCCAAATTACTCCAGTGGTAGGGGTGAAGCAAGAGAAATGAGATGGCCTTCACAGCCCAGCCCTTACAGGAGGTGCGTTGTTGCATCCTCTAAGAACAGAAATATCTGCTTTGGCCTCTTAATAGGATTTTCATATTCCTCATGAGCTTAACATGGGAAAATATGTACAAAAATAAATCGATCATTACAAATCACGATGATGAAAAATCTTTAAATCTCCCAAATCCTTTTAAATCCCTTTACAAGATTCTGTATTTCTCACAGTAAGTTCCTTCAGTTAATTCTGCCCCTGAGTTAAGGTACCCAGAGGAGAAAGAAAAAAGCTGTGCTTGAAAAACATTTTTCTTTGACTGCTGGACTTTTCAGGACCTGACAAACCAAGGGACAAGCACCCCATATCAAGGACAGCTGCATAAACTTCCTGAGCACAAGAAATTAATCATAATAAAAGGCTTTAAATTTTTTTTTAATGCAGTTAGGTACCAAAGATAAAAGGGTTATTTCCCAGAATCATTCCTGTTTGGCATGGTTCCTGATTGCTTAAATGAAGAACTTTTATTATTGAGCTTTTCATAACCTCTAACCTCAAAATCTGGGGAATGCCTTATATGGAAAATACAGAACACAGTAAAATTTCAAGCATTCCTGGCTTTTGTGTTCCCTCACACCAATATTCCTTCCTGCTCTTCAGCAACTCACCCCTGGGCCATGCAGGCAGCAGTGTCTGAAGGCTGCTCCCAAGCTGACTCTTGGCTAATAGAAATAATTCTGGAAGTTGGGTGGGACTGAACCAAGCAAAGTAAATCACTATTTAAGCCTACCCAGATTTGCCTCTCCTTGTATAAGATTGTGAATTGAGTGCTTAAGGATTTCAGGCTTCTCCCATATTGATTGATGTTTCAGATATTCCTGCTTTCACTGCTCAAAAGCTGTTTGCTGCCAGCATTGATGATGTGTTCTCTGTATGGTTCTGGACCACAAGCCCATTCTGCTGCATGGATGGAGAGGCCATGAGAGTTCAGTGCTTCTTGAATGGAGCCAGCTCCACAAAGTGGCCTGGGAACAGCAGCCTGACCCTGGGCAGTGTCCACTCACCCACCAGGTTCCAACTGAAGCTGGTGCAGGAGGCAGGAGAAGAAGGGGGGTGAAATGCTCTCCTGCTGCCAAAATACAGCATGAGCACGAGCTCTGCACTCACTTTACCTTTGTTCGCCCCAAAATTTCAAGCAACAGGGAAATGCAACTAAACTGAGAATCAGACAGAAGGGAGTCCTGCCCTGTTCTGGCTGGGGCAGCACAGCTGGGATGTCATCAGCTGATGTTGGAGGGCTCATGGCAGCAGCTGCTCCTGAGGCAGAAAGGTCAGGAATCTGCCTCCATCCCCATCTGCCAGAGCTCTGTCCTGTCCCAAGCTGTCACTGCATTAGTATTATTTCATCACGTACCAACACTGCCTCTAACTCCAAGTTCATCCCATAGGCTATACAGGCAGAAAATAAATTTTAAGGATACACTTGATCTGTGATGGCCTTTAGCATCAAAAACAAACATAAAGCTATTAAGTGCAATAGGGGAAACTGATATTTGGGGATGGAGGAAGACTTACAGCTCAATTCTACAGGGCATTCACTCAGAGGAGCAGTCCCTTTGAAATTATCATGCCAGTCTGGAGGCTTTTCAGCAATTTCAGCTAAATCCTTTAGGCTTGTGCACACGGAGAAGTTAATTTGGTTTCAAGCAGTATGGATTAAAAGCAGAACAGTTATTCCTGATTAATTCCCTCTGTGATCACTTCTATTTTGGAATAAAAATGCCTAAATGCCTAACTCTGAACCAACCCAACTCATACCCAGCCTGGTTTAGGTACACTGAAGTCAGTCAGTCTTTTCCATATGACAGTGTTTGTAAAGACATTTGGTTGGGAAGACCCAGGAATTGCTTCACAGGCAGTCAAACCTTTAGTAGGTCAGAAAAAGCACCTTAAAATATGGGAAATTTCCTAGAAGAGACTCAGATATCAATTACATCATTAACAATTTCAGGATAATTCTGTTCTCTTCCATGATCTTTTGATGAACTTTTGATCTAACCCACAATAAGAACTTTACCACTGACTTTAGAGGAAGTTTTACCAAGAAGTGTAGGAAAACAATGTTACCAGACCTTCAGCAATGATTCCAGGGGAGTCATTGACACAGGAAAGGGGGATAGAACTGACCCTTTATTTCCATGTAACTAGTTTAAAAATTGTCAGTTGGAAAGAAAGTTTTATAGGAGGGAAATCACTGAAGGTCTTGAGTTGCTTGCAATTTACTTTTTTTAGCTAGAATTTTGTTTAATCTGTTACAACAAGCAGTGAAATGAAAACAGTGAGAAATCCAAACATTTCACTAGTCAGGAAACTAAAATTCCAGAGAGACCTTGACCACTGAAGAGCAGCTGAAAGGAACATTAGAGCACAGCCGAGAACAGCTGAAACTGGAGGTAAGGGATCAAAAAACTACCTGTGGGTTCAGGGGATGCTCTGGGGCCTTCAAATGGAAATGTCTCAAAACTGGCCCCTGGGCTGCAGTTAAAGCATTGCCTCCACTCCTGCCTTCTGCTCAGGAGTGATGCCTGCACTGGCTACATGCAAATCTGTGTTTCTCTAAATCATCAATTCTCCCCTGCAGGATGCAAACGCCTCCAAAAGGGAGCATGGCAGCTCTGTGGGTGCTTATGGCAACACTGCAGGGCAGGCTAAGAGACAAAGTAAAGGACAATTATCTAAGATGGAATATCTGGTCCTGTAGCAACTCATTCAGACAAACTCCACCAAAACATCTCCCTCCTCCTGCCCTGCAGGCAGAACTTTCACCTACCAAATTCACATCCCACTCTCACCACAAACTCTTTCCCAAAACCATGCCTTGCCCAAGCTGATCTCAGAGACACTAATCCTGAAAACTACCTTTATAAATCTCCATGTAGTGGATGAAGAAATGAGGAATTAATTACTTGACTAAAGTAAGTGAGCAATAATAAGGGAATCTTAAAAAGCTGGAAGTTTTAGTCCAAAGCATCTTTCAAGTTTCTGCTGTCACTCTCAGCCTGGCTTGCTGCTGTGTCCTACAAGACTTTGGGATTGTTAATGATCTACATCAATTTACAGTCTCTCCAGTCAGGAAGATTAGAATAAGAGGTAGATCAAGTAATATGAAAAACAAAATTAGGATCTTTGGGCAGTAGACACCATATAAATATTAGTCCCATTAGTTGCTGTTATTTACTGCTTGTGAAGCACAGCAGGGAACGCAGAATAGGGCAAGAGGGGGCTGGTCACCAGGCTGCAAGTGGACAGAGTTGCCAAGCTATAAATATGCTGATGTATTTTTACACTTGTTGTGGCAAAGTCAGGATGGTTGTTGTGATGCTGGAACATTGCTGGGGCTGTTTTCTAATTATAATTAGATTCTGTTACTTTTCCAATGTCATTATCAGAGGCACAGTCATGTGTGCTTGCTTTTAAATGCTACTGGCCCTGCTAATTATTCTGGGCACAAGGGAATTCCACAGGCAGAGGGGAAATAATTCCAGTCCCAGGAGCGCCTCCTTCAGATGGTGGGTACCACTCTGACACCATCACAGCCCACTGCAGGATGCTGTGACTGATTTTTGGGTGCTGATTTTAGCAAGCACCTCTCCAACACCACATCTCAGGGGGCACTGGCAGCCTCTCTGCAGGTGCTCTTTCCTTGCCCTTACCTGCTGGTGCCCTCATGTCTGTAGGCTCTTTTGCACCTGTGGGTTCAGAGGCAGGATTTGAAAGCAAATGTACTGAAACATTTTCAGAATCCAAAAATAGATGACACCTGTCACTATAGAATGACTTGCTGAAGCAGCCACAGTTAAACATCAGAGCATCTGATGCTGAAAGGGTGTTTCATTGTTTCTTGGAGCACCACTGTTCTGCATCTCACAAGTACCGCCACAGGCACCTTCCCAAACAAACTACTAGGAACTGTGCCCAGGAAAAACAGGACCTTTGTGGGTGTAGCTGATGTGCAGAAAGATTCCAGCTGAAAGCGCTACAGGACTTACTGGAGCAGTTCCTCATCTACAAATCCACAGGAAAGTGGAATTAAATGATGGGACTTAACGGCTAGGGAGAACCACACTGCCTCTGCTTAATCTTCCTATTAGGATAACACAACCAAGACAAGGGCAGGAAACAGCCTACCACACTGATACAATACTTCAGGACTCATTTTTTCTGGAATTCTATGCTACCAGTGGTATTTCTGACATTAAGCAAATAGTAGGAAGAAAATGGAGATGGTTCTGTGCAAATGTGTGAACACTCCCAGAAGCTTTGGCCTCTGCAACTGAATCTAAACACTCGTGGTCCACCAGGCCCTGCAAACTTTCCTGTAATCACTGAGATGTATCTTTAGGTCTTACACATTCCCTTATATTTGTGTCTGAATGAACTGTTGGAGCTTCAGAGAGGAAAAGCTTTCAAGATCATCAATGGTACTGCTTTTATCAGCTTCAGACTCTACTTTTCATGGTCTCTCTGTGTGAGAGGAAAAACTGAGTGACTCGACTCTTGCACTCAAAATTCCATAATAAGTATTTATGGTTTTCCCTACTTACACTGGCTTTATGTCCAGAAAACAATGTGGTAGTGCCCAGTGTATGCCTTCCTTAGCTCAGCATCAAGCCCTGAGTTCTATTTTCCTTTTTATCAATAGCTCTTCCCCTTCCTGATGATGATTATGATACCTTTCAAACATTCATAGATTGTTTTAAAGTCACCTTTTAATCACCTTGTACAGCCAGGGCACATATACTTAGCTCCATTAATCTTACTTTATTTAGCTGCCATACTGCAAGGCAAGGTGCTCCCATCAAATAACCCTTCACCTTCCCGGCTCTGTAGGAATATCAATTACTCTCAGTCCCAGGGGGCCTGGTCACCTCTGCAGCCCAGGGTGCTCCAGAGGTGTGGGCAGGCAAGGATGATGGAGGAGAGCACTTCACCCCACTTCATAGCTTGGAAATACAGGGAGACCATAAAAAGAATCTTTTTTGCTTTTAGGAATACTATATACATCCTCTAAAGGAGGAAAGTTAATTAGCCTGGCTGCTCTGACAGTGTTTTCTCCTGGGAAAAAAAACTTGCACTCCTTCAGTGATCAGAACTTTTTAATCCTGGTGCCAAATGCATTTCTCTGAATTAATATTGGTGGAATGAAAAAGCTTTCTTTTCTGCTTCAGCCTTCTCTCCCAGGATAAATCTTTTTGGAATTTGCTTTACATATTGTGCTTTTGAATGTTCTTTTAAATGTTAAAAAATGACTGTGTGAGAATGTCGCCTTCTCATTAACAAAATTTACTACATATTTTCCTCCATTGTTACCAGTACAGTTCCAGCAGTGTTAACAATGGGAACCCTAGAGCAAATGGTCTGGCACCAGCACTTGTCATCCAACTATGGCTGGTCAAAAATGTGTTTGAAAACTGGCCTTGTGTTTTTTTTAAGTGTGCTTGTTTTCAGTAAGCACTTCCAAATGATTTTTTTAAATTAAAAAAAAACCCAACAATATTTAGCTGTATTTTAATCAGAAAGATATCGAGGTGTTTGTGATTTTTTGGAGGAGAACCTATGGTGGTGAATAAAGGAAAGTATTGTATTCCATTACCTGCCTTTTTCTTGATTGGGGGGAGTAAGTTAACAAAAAGAAAAGAACAGGAGGGTATGTTTCTCTTCATTCAGAATGGAAGGAAGCAGTTTTTTAAATTCAAAATCACTAACAAAATGGGAAAAAATCACAAACCTTCTGATGTCTTTTAAAATTCATTCTAGTATATATTCCTTCTCTTTGTATCACAGAGGAGTGTACAATATGGCCCATCGTGACAACAGTGAGCAACCAAGTTCTCAAGTTTGCAAGAAGCTTTCAACACCAAGGTAAGGAACCCTCAGCTAAATTCAGCAAAGGCAGGAAATATTTAAATGTGTTTCTAGCACTGGTGGAAGAAGCATGACAGCAAAGCTCTCTGGTGAAAGCTCTGCAGGGAGCCAGAATGGTACCCTTTGATATTAAAACTTAGTAATCTACAAAAGCTGCTTCCATTCATTGGAAACTACTGATACTTTTTCCTCTCATGCAAATACTTAATTTCCTTTGTTACCACAAATCTCTGCTGTAACTAAAACACAGCAAAAGCACATGCTCTGAAATCCCTCAGCTGTGCTTTCCTATAGCCATGGAAACAGAGTTTTGCTGCCCAGGGCACGGCAAGGTGGATTTGTCAGGGTTTTTGCTTTTCCTTGCAACCTGTCACAAAGTCTGTTTGCTTCTTGTGAATATGGACTGAGACATTTTTTATTTCAACTCAGACCAGGGTCACACCTGGACATGACCGATACTTGACTGGCCTCCCTCAGTGAGCTGGTTTTTATACTCTTCTCACAATGAATTTAAGTCTTCAGCTGTTAATACTTCTGCAAACCTACTGCTTCCTTCCTGGTGTTAGATGAGGATTCAGAGGACCCAGTTAATACTTGCAGCTCAATTCAATCTAAGAAGAGGATTTTGAGCTCAATTAGGTTGCTTACTGGCTGCTTGTGAACCCGAGCTGGGACTAAACTGTGTGAGAACCTTCCATTGGGTCAGACTGAAATAACCCACAATACGTCGGCACACCAGAACAAAAGCTCTGCTCTGCTGCTGGTTTAATGCTCTACATTCCCAGTGGTCCTGTGGAGATGCCTGTGTTTGTATAAGAACCTGCTCATTTACAACACAGCCCCTTTTTCTTTTTTTCTTCTTTTTTTTTTTTTAATGCACACATGAAGTGATGTTATTAATAGTTTGTGATCTACTGCGCTTTTCATCTGAGGATCTCTCACAAAGCATTTTAGGAGACTGAATCAATTTTCAAAACACTCCTATGTAATACTATCCCAATTTTACTGGAAGGAATACTAAGGCAGTGGGAGGCAATTTTCCCAACGGTTCATTGGTAGTGTCAGAAATAGAGCCCTGGACTTGGACTCCAAATATAGCCGACATTCTCATCCCATGGCTGAAAACTGAGTGCAGGAGTCCCCACTTTAACACTGAACATACCTTCTGCCTTATGCTTCCGAAACGGCTGCCTGTTGCCATGGCAACTGCAGTGCAGCTCCCTGGACCAGATTTGCTTCTGTTACATCAATGCAAATCATGAGCAAATTCATTGAAATTAATGGAGCTACCCCAGATTTCCGTGGTCAAGGGAGGATACAGAACAGATTTAGTCCCTCTGAATTAGATATAAGAAGGTGGTGATCTCTTGAGAGTGGGAAAATTTCTTTGATCATTGCAGGGGGGAAAAGGATGAAGGATATCTTGCAACAAAGGTATAAAAAGAAAATCTGTGAACTTGACTTTGGGGTGACCTAACATTCTCAGACCTACTTCTGACCATTACCATTGGAAGGCCTTATTTTTTCCAAAACAAGTGTTCTGCTTCCCCTAGCACTGAGCAAAGGCCATATTCATGCTTTTACTGTGAGAATAAGGGATGGTGGAGAATGGAGTCAAAGAATCTATGACATAATGTGGACACAACCAGCTTGTGCTGATGTTCACAGGATGGGTCTCACAGGGATGAGGGAGCTGGCAACAAGTCCTCAGGTTGCCTCCCTGTGGCCTTTTCCTGGAGAGGAAGGGAATGCCTGATGGAATGGGAACATGAATAAACAATTCCTTCAGTGTCTGCCACAACACTGCAATAACCTGGACTGCTGCTTACTGGGGAAATGGAAGAAATGTGGGAGGCAAGACGTGAAACAGGGAGAGCTCTCCTAGCGATAGTAACCATCACCCTAGAGCTGCCTCATTTCCTGCAGCACCTCAGCTCTCTAGACCAGAGGGCAAAACTGAAGCTAGCACAGGCAGTGTCCCCTTCAGTCACACACAGCCTTGTGTGCAGTGAGAACCGGGGGCTGACAGGGGAGGGAGGATATGGTAAAGTACAGAAATGGGGCATCTCAAAAGCTTAGAAATTGGTTGGTCACGCTGCACTTGGGCTAATGAACAAATTCTAATTTGAGATGAACTTCTCCCATGATCATGGAAAGCAAACCATGCTATCCTGTGTCCAAAGCTGAGCAGGCAGCTGCTGTTTCACACAGTTCACCAAGACACTGGAAATATCCTCCTGTAAAGCTCAGTCTGTCACACTAGCAGGGTTTATGCTGCTGTTCTTACTGCACCTCAAACACTTCAATCTACAGTTATTTAACTTCGTGAATTAATATTCAACCTTCCAAGCTGCCAGTCATGCACATTACACTGTCCCTGACCGCTCAAGGGAAACCCTTTGGATCAGGTAGATTCAGTGCTCAAAGGAGGTGTTATCACTTTGGCAAAACTGATGCAAATTTTTTGAGTGGAACTCCTGAAAATCAAAACGGGAGCTGGGAAGTCCGTGTGCAGCAAGGTCTGGCACCATCTGCTGTTCCTTATGCCAAAAATCCTGCCAAGCTTTCAGAGCTGTTTATGCATTTGTGCTGCAAAAACCTTGTCCTAATCTGGGGGCAAGGGACACCTGGCAGTGACACTGGACTGGTAGGACTCAGCACCCAATTTGGAGGACCACAGACACCGTTCCAGAGGTCACTGCAAGACTGGTCCTTGCATATGTCAAAGGTAGAGCAAAGATTGGCTTTGGAAAGCAGAGCTGATCAGACTAAACATAGCAACCCTGCTGAACATCCCAGAACTGCATCAGGGATGTGCACAGTCAGCCAGGCCATGCTTTGGATACGTGTTTCGTAAGACTCAGTATCTCTTGTGGAACAAACATTATTTTTTTGCCCATCTCATAATAAGAGGTCAATGCTCTGATTCCGTATCTCATCACATGCTAAAATTTGTGTTTGTCCTAACATTTTACCAAAAAGCCTGATTTCAAGCTTTCAAAGAAATCCCCATGAACATGAGGGTCCAAGGTGAGCAGTTTCCACAACTGCTACTGGAAAGAGAGACCAAGCAAAAAATGACTGGAGATAATACAGAAATTAAGTTTCTACATTGTGAACATGTCCAATTTCTTGGGAAGACATGAATCCAAATTTTCTCTTTTTTTTAAAGCAATTTTCTAGTTCTACCCAAAGATTGGGTAAAAAGCTTGAAAATGCCACATAAAACTGAGTTGTCATAAGAGTAATAACAAATCGTGCTCTTAAAAACAAATCTGTGATTTTTATGTCCACTTCATTACATTTTTGAAGGCACAACATCTAAGATTTAAGTACTTGATGTTAGTAATAGTACAGTGCCATTACTATGAGACAGCAATCTATCCATGTATGATAAGGGCAAAAACTGACTTGTCCCTTTAAGTTAGACCACATTAATCTCCCACACAATTCCTTTGAAGATTTATACTCACAGAATGGAGATTCTCCACTGACTCAGGAATTCTTGCCACTCTACACGATTGCCATAATTTGAAGGGATAATTTGAAGGGCTAATTAACAAAATGTTTACAAAGAAAGGCAAAAAATCTCAAGATTTGAATTTGCTGATTGTTGTTAAAAGCTCAGAAATCAGACAGTCATATTAATATTGGAAACACACTTTGTAAATAGGTGCTTGAAAAAAGACTTTACTCCTGTAAAAATGGGTTTATTTCTAGGTCTGATGGAAACATCAAAAAATTAGTATTTCCACTTCCAAGTAATCCAAACATGCCCATTTTCTCAGAGGTCTTGGAAGAGGAATATGTGAGGATTATTGCCACAAAGGTTTACATGAACTTCTGCTCCGCACACTGATATTCACAGACATAGCTCTGCTGTGCTCTATAGGCAGTAGCTAAGACTTTGTGAGTCTTCTGTGTCTAAGAATGGCAACAAACATTCTTTAGATCTATGTTTTATCAGTACTTTTTACATACAAACTACAGAGTTTCCTTATTTTTTCCTCCCAGGCGTCTCTGAGCACGACCCTACACCAGGACACCTCACTGGGCACCGCATTCCTCATGGCTGCCTGTAGAAGCCAGGAACAGTGCAGTCACACCAATTCTTTGGACTGAAGTTGTACAAGGAGCTTTTCAAGGTCAGAAAATATTGGAAGACTGAGTAATGATCCCTCTGTGAGAAGGCCTGATACCAATGACTTTACCAACACCACTTGTTTTTGCTGACTTTGCCCTGATTTTTTCAGGCACTGCTCATTGCTGTTTTTCTGACTATCTAACTCTGTTCGCAGGGGCACAGATAGTTACAGTAACACTCAGAACACAAAAGGATGGAAGCTGAAAACTCTGTGTCAGCCAAATATGTATATATATACAGTTGGGTTTGCATAAATTAACTTTACCTGTAAAAGTTGAGAGTGCACAGCACGCTGGGGTATGAAAGTCCCTGCTTGCCTCTCCTCAGTAATGAGACAGATCAACAAAACAAAAACATCTACAGACAAACCAGGGCCTAATTACATGATTGTGCCAAAACTGGAGAGCCATAAAAAGGGAGCAGCAGCAGCAGCAGTAAATTATCTCAGCTGCTGCATGAAAATAGAAAAAAAGTGTTTGGCTATCATGTTCTCTAACATTGCTTTCACTTGCTTGAGTTGGTAATTTGCCTGTTTTGCACAGGTTTTTGGCTTTGTGAACTCAAAGTTCTTTTTTTCCCCCCAGTCAAAACTCATCCTGTCCTCTTTCCATGGTCCCAATGTGCAAACTGCACCTTCTTGCAGCACAGCTCTGCCCTGCACCTACACCATGCAATGGGGACCTCTCAGCTGGCTGAGAGTGGGCAGGGCAAGGGTAGAGCTAAGTCAGACATTATCCCAACATGCCATTAGTCTCCTCAGAAGAGAGTCTATTGTAGTGAAAAATCAGATTCAACTGAATTAAAGTCAGTCTAGCCTGGGCGCTTAAAGGGAGGAGGAGGATGCTTTGCTGAATTCCATGTGAATTTCCAGTGAGGCCAAAGTATTCTCACATAAGAAACCAGGGTATAAATGCTCCCTTTACTCAGAGAGGGGCCAGGAGGGTAAGCCCTCTTCCACTCCCAATAGCGACCAATTGCCAAAAGCTGTAAAATCAGTAAGAAATTCACAGTCCCATTCCACAAGCATTTGGTCTTTATAATAAATTAAACCCAAGAATGAAATATATAAATAAATGGTTAAAAAATGGGGAGTTTAAATCTCAGTGATCAAAACTGTCAAAACATAAACCTACTAAAGAAGGAGCAGCGCTGCCGGTCACAGCTCAGCTACTCCCCACGCTCTTCCCCTGGTGCAGAGCCTGACCTACTTGATACGTGTTCCTGCACTAAGGCCCCAGCACTAAGTATCTTACACCCCTCAAATCGCATTCCAGACTTATAATTGCAAAGCAGCTGTCAGCCTGAGCCCTGCCACAGGACCTCCCCATCTGTTCAGCCCATCTAGCATTACAGCAGGGGACAGCACGGAGGCTGAAACTGGATCGGATGTGGAGACAGGACCTGCTGCACTGCCCACGGGGCCGCAGGAGATCACTTGCACTTCCACCGTCTTAAAATGCTTCAGGCTTCAGAAAAGTAGTGGGCAGAGGCTGATCAGAAGAGGGGAGAAGGGACACTGCAGAAGGATCAAATTCTGCAGTGTGACTCTGGCAGCTGAGTCAAAAAGACAGACATCCTTGGCTTCACTGGGAGGAGAGGTTTGACTTCTGGCAAGACTGAGAATCATTTGAGAGCCCCTTAGAGGAAAACCTGATACCCTGACTTTCCCCAAAGCCTCCCCCTCCACATGTCTCCATATTAACTCTTTCTGTAGCAGCTGATTTTATGTAGTCTTAAATCATCTGTCCTGAAATGCATACCTGGAGGTACATTTCTAGACTTCTGTGCCATTGCTTAGACAATGTGTTGATGGGAGAGTACCTGTCTCTGAATCAAACAACATAGGTCTTGTCCTATAGTCTTTCCAACAATCCCAGCAAAACTTCAGATGAAAGCTGATCACTTTTCATTCTCAAGAACAACTACAGAAATGTAGAGGAAGGAGTCCAAGATTTGACTCCGTCTGATTTGCACTAATTCAGTTTCAGGGGAACAGGCTGTATTTCATACAGGAGCTGGAAGTGCTTTGACTTGCTATGTTGCTAACACAGACCTTGAACAAGCAGTGTATACAATCCCCATCTCCTGACTCTCAGGACTTTTTGATCCTCCCTAACCCCAACTCCTAAGGCACTGCAAGTGATCAGCAGGTGCTAAGATGTGAGGAACAAAGCATGGTGCCTTTCCCCTCCCTCTGAAAGTGTAGAAATGTGCTCTTGCCCTCTCAGTCCCACCCACACTGAGTAAGGGTGCAGGCAGCTCTATGCTGAGTTCCAGTGGTCCTTGTGCTGACAGATGTCCGTGCTCAGGGTTGCTGGGGTCACTTCCCCTACCCTGCCTTCCCAGCTGGGCTCGCCTCCTTTAACCCTGCTGCTTATGCCTCCAGGTGGCCTAAGATCCCCAGATGGTCTCAGGGTAAGAAAAATGTTCCCTGATGATGTGCCCAAGGAATTTCTGCAGGCTGGGACCTATCCATGAGAGACCCAAACCCCTAACAGAAGCATCCTCTCACTGACTGGAGCTCCCCACCCCACACTCAGCACAGCCAGGATGCTCCATGTCCTGTTGTGGCAGCAGTGCCTCCGTTTGCTTGCCCTGTCCATGTGGGATCGCAGTTGCCTGAGTAGCTGTGCTCTGGTACTTGTGCCCTCTGTGTGCACATGTGTGTGTGCTGGTGGCTGTGAGTGCCAGGCTCCCTCATGGCAGCAGATTGGAGGCAGAAGCCAGCATCTCACAAACTCATTTCCTGGCAGAGCACAGACGAGGGAAGGGACAAACGCTCTTTGTCAGCCCACACAGTTTCACTCAGTCCCAGCTTGGATAAGCCAAACCTCTTAAAGGCATAAAATGTGTATACTGCCGGCAGCAGCTCTGCCCTAAGTGCCCTGGACCAGCTGGCACGAGGGCAGCTGTGAGTTCAGCAGCTGGGCAGAAGGGATGGTGACGCACAGTGCTTTATCTGGAGATCTGCTTTATCATTTGCTGTTTAACCTCTGAGCCTTTGGCTTCTGAGGGCCAGATCCTGGGCTCTGGGCATGCCCTCCCTGCACAGTGCTATTGACACCGCTATAGTCACTGGTGATGGTTCTCACCAAGAGCGTGCACCAGGTGCAAACAAACCACATGTTGCCCAATTGCACTATCCCTCAAATTCCTCCTGTGGACAGAGTTTGGAGCCACATGTCAAAGATGTCAGCCAGGATTTTCCATCTGGGGAAAAGCAACCCCTTCTACAATTTCCCTGCAGTACTATGCCAAAGGTGCAGTTTGGTATGCTCATCACTACTGTGTGTGTTTCCTCCCTACCTACACATGGGCATACTCAAAGCTTTTGCAACCTATCCAGAAAAAAATAACCACCACAATAAGAGGATATTGCCTCCCTGAAATCCCTAAGTCAAGAAAGGCCAACATTTCCTGGCTTCTGACTCAAGAGATCTCTAATCTCAGACTGCTGGAAGGCTGGAGGCCACACCAGTCAAAGGATCACTCTGGACCTCACCTGATCTTCTGTCTTCACCATCCTAAAGACAGGATACAGAGCAACAGCATTTTTAGTCTGGTCCAGAAATCTGTTCTTATGACAAATTAAGGGATGCATTTTACTGCCTGAACAGCTGCTGGCTGCACACATGCCTCCCTACTTCAAAGTGGCAATAAGGAGTGGAGCTGAAAGGGCAACATGTCCTTTACTCTAGATCTCCAGCCAAGTCCACAGGCACAGGTTCCACTCACAGACAAGCAGGAATGCTCATGTGGACACTCAGGATTTCAAAGCATTTGGGCAGCCACACATGTAGCAACACGTGAGAAACCTGCAGCGTGAGATGTGGTTTGCTGGCACATGAAGACTGACGTCCCCAAAACGTGCTTAGGCTGATGTCCCCAAAATACACTTAGACTGACACCCCCAAAACATGCTTAGACTGACATCCCCAAGCTTAGTTCAAGGGATGGCACCAGACTTCCAGCATAAAGGTTCTGAAAAACTTCCCTGATACCAGGTAGTGGAGCAGGAGGGAGGAAAGCACCTTCTGCCCTTACAGATCACAAGCATGACGGTCACATTGGTGACATCCAGAGGACCACATCAGTCCACCACAAATGCTTTAACTCAGGACCAGTTATTTAGCTCCTTTTCTGATAATTCCTGAAGGGCCAGCCTTTGTTCTGAACATCCTGTATGTCCCCAGCAGTCTAACACAGACACTCTGTGTATTGTCTGTTGTGCACTCACTTCACAGAGGCATATGTAGTCCTCTCACATGAAAAATATTACTGGGGAGAAGGCAGTTTGAAATTCTCACATATCAACAAGTCATGACACAGCCCAGTCTTCAACTGCCTGTACTTGGCTGGCTAACACACAAATAAGAGGAATCTTTCTGTCTTCTACAATGGGATGTTAGCTCATCTTAACCATCTGTTTGATTTTTTTTTTCTCATAGTAACAAGTCCTTTTTGGAAAATTCCAAGGGTATCTATCTAACCACTCCTTATAAGGCATTACCACCTTAATATCAGAAATGGCATCTTTCCTGCAGACTAGGAATAGTAGTTTTCACCGATATAAAATGCAATTTTTAACTGCTCCCTTGACAGGAAAGTTTAAACTGGCAGTTTTGTAATGAACGCTGGAAGCTGAAATTAGATCACTTGTTCAATAAACATCAAGAGGAACTGACCTATGCCAGAGCAAGATTTCACAACGTTGTATTTTTAATATCAAAAATACATTTTCTTTCTAATGCCCAGAAAAGAAAGGCTAGAAAAAGAAGTCTGGAACTGACTTACTTTCACTGCCAACCAGCCTTTTATTGAGCCAAAAGTATTCTATCAAACTTCTTATTGTTCTTAGCAAAGAGATGCCATTTCTCTGAATTCAGAATGATTTGGGGAAAGCAACCTCTCATTTTGTGACCTGAAAAATTTTATACAAGCCTTTCAAACAGTTCCAGAGCACACAAACTTAGGAAACTGCCCCTGTGAGACAATTTCTATAATCTCCTTGATCTTTCCCACTTCTGAAAGTGATAGTGGTTACAGCTGCAGAATAGAAGCTTGCCAAATGTCAGGCTTTTATCTATGGCCCCCTTAATATTTGATAGTTTTTCTGATCCCCAGCTTCTAAATTCATGTGATAAACTGAGAAATTCTGCTTGGGTAAAAAAGGAAGAAAGTATTTTACCTCTCCTGGTTGCAAAGTGCAGCTTCAAGTTACGAACCCTGGAGGGTAGAACACCAGAAAACAAATAAAAATAAGCAAAAACTCTTTCTTATTTTTAAAATTTAAATGAAAACATCACAATTTTCTGGAGCCCCATGGATGATGCCATGAGTGCTGGGAGTTGAATGAATTAAGCTCATTCCCAAACATCTTATTGAGAAACAAGTTGTTTTTGCACATTTTGAATTACTTCATTTCTCAATTCAAGAGTTCACAGGCAGGAACTACTTTTCTGGTGAGGTGATGGGGTTTGGGGAGCAGTTTTTGGGCAAAAGTGTCCTTACTGCTGCCTGAGAATGCATACACTGTGCCCAAAGCCCTCCCTGTCACCTACCCCTTGCCTTTCATACCAAGTTTGATCCTCAGCCTGGGATTATGTATTTCCACCTACTGATGTCAACTGTTAAGTGAGTCATGGGAGGATCTGAATAGCAACCACATGAGAAAGGAGGGAGCACTCAGGACAGTTCCCCTTACAGCTGGGAGGAGGCTGCCACCCAAACGTCATGCCACTCAGATAAAGATTGTGTGAAGGGTATGGAATGGGAATGGCCTTGACTCTGACCCGAGAGGAACATCCACAACAAGCTACACTTAATGTGATGTCTCATGAAGATCAGCAGCTCTAAAAATTAGTAACAATTTTAAAAGAGCAGACATAATAATTTTTGCAAAACCATCCCAACCTATAGTGTTTCTTGACTGTCATGTATATTATTTCATTTTAGGGGAAAATTTTCACTCCCCCTCCCCATGTCTAAGAAGACAGCAAATATCTGACTGTTTCAATGCACTGATTTCCTTTCAGGATCCTCTTCCAGTCTTGATTAACCCATAAATGCTTTGCTGAAATAAAAATTGTGCCTAGCAACCTTTGCCTGTGTCTTCAGAAATTTGTTTTGCATCCAGTCTCCTTGAACACTTGCATAGATAACAGAGAAAAGTCCTAAATGTACCTGGATTTTACTGTAAGAGAAACAGAATGGAAGCAGAGGGTTGTCAAACGACATGTACAAATGGATGTAGCTTCAGGACACTGTCTTTACCAGAACTTTTTTCCTTTTTTTTTCCTTTTTGTTCCTCTTTTTTCCCCCTTTTTTTCCCCTTCTTTCCCCATTTTCCCCCCCTTTTTTCCCCCCCATTTTTCCCCCTTTTTTCCCCTTTTTTTTTCCTTTTGGTTTTTAAGTCAGCCTACACAGAGCACAGCCCCTTTTAAAATTCCAGCAGGAACTTAAACAAGAAAATGAAACTGAGTTTGTTGAGACCAGGTCCCAGCTTCACAGACTTCTGAAGCAAAGTTGTGCTCTTTGTAGGCTGTCAGATGCAGAAGACAAAAAATTCAGATGTTTAGGATCTGCCAGGAACATGGGTCAAAACAGTAGAAATCAGAACTGTTCCAGTTTATTGGGATACCTGCCAATTCTAACATAACATATTCAGACAAAGAGTGCAGCATAAAATGCATTTCTGACAGCCAGATCTTTTGGCAAGTACTTTAGCATCAAGAAGGAAACACTCCTGTCCTCTCACAATTTAGGCTACAGATGGAACACAGAAATCTCTCCAGATCTGCTTGGATAGACAAAAGCAAACTTACACATCGCATCACGGGCACTTGTGCAACCCAGCAATCTGGGATCCTGGAGGAACACGGAGATCCTGGGAGTGACATTAAACAGGCTGGAAACAAACAGTATTTGTGGGGGACATGCTAACACCCTTATTTTTGCTCTGAGACGTTTGTGAGCAACTACTGACCCCAGCAGAAGCTGCAGCTCTGTGCTGCCGTGCGCAGCAGACAGAGCTGGACATTTTGTTTCAGCTCAGTATTCCTACTTCTGTGCCAGAGCATGTCTAAAGCACCATTTTGCATTAAATTTTTCAGGTTACAGTATTTCCATAAATGAATGCACAGCTCAGAGAGAGATCTGAAGTATTACAACATTTATTTCCTTTAAGCACCACAAGCTCTTAACTCTGTTAATGCCAAAGGCTGCACCATGGACCTGGAGAAATACGGAGATGCTGATGCTGCACAGACCTGCAACGAAAGCCCCATTTTCAGGCATGTGAGTGCATATGCTCCTTTTGCCTTTTGAAGAGCACAGGACCCCCAGGTCCCCCAGCTCAGCCAGTGCAGCCCTACCACAGCTCATCTACCTGAGCCTGCCATGGAGCCACATTGTGTGAAAACAAGTTACAGGCCCAGGCTCCCAGCAGGAACGTCCAGTGGATGTCTCATGGCAAAGAAAAACGTTCTGTTTCTCCAGGCTAATTGCACCCTTGTGCTCCTCAAAAAGAGCAGGCAGGCAACAGCTCCATCATGGTGACTGCTTTACACTTCTTTTTTTCCCTCCTCTTTTTCTCCAAATACATAATTTACTCTGCTTGAGGGAGCCTACTGAGTGGCTATCTGTAATAAGCTCCTTCTGGGAGCAGCTGGACTGGTCCAGGCTGAATGCAAAGGCAGCCTCAGCTCCCCTCAGCTGGGCTCTGGCCGTGCTGGTGGCACCCACCCGTCCCTCCTCCTCCCTGCACTGCCTGAACATTCTGTGCTGCTGCTGCCCAGGATGTCACCATGAATAAGTACAACTGTCAGATTAAATCACTGCCTGGGTGGGATCTGCTGAGCCTACGACACACATTCCGGGCACCTAAGTCATGCCAGGGAATCTGTCCAAGAAAGAGATCTAACTGGAGCTGCTGCACATGGCAAATCAGCTTTGGGGCTATAGGATGAAATATGTTCTGCCCTGTGTCAAGAGGGCTACAGGGGGTGGAGGAGGAGGCATACAGACTCCTTTTGCTGTGAATGCACTTGTAGCATAACTGTGTTTCAGTCCCTGGAGGTTCAGAGCAAGAGATGAAGTGACAGCTGCTGCTGACAAAGCAGAACTTTTGTGTGGTGGGAGCACAGTGAGTCTGTGGGCCCTAAGCAGAGCTGGTCAGAGGGGTGGCAAAGGTTTATTGCTGCCACCTGACACCCAGAAAGGGCTAGGCTTTATCTAGGAGCCTCTCCTGATGACAGTGCCCACTGCAAATTCTATATGCTAGGGAGAAAGGCCTGAATTACTTCACCCCACCAAAATCCTCCCAGCTCTGGCACTGTGATGGTGCATCCATGCATTGTCCATCCTAGCCTGGGCTCAGGATGTATTCTTCCAAATTGTCCTTCCGTGGATTACTGGTGGGCACACTGCACAGAAAGCACTCACTGGGCCAATCCTCTCAGCAAGCAGACGTATCAATCTGCTTTCTTAACAGCTTCTGGAAGGTCTGGCCTGACTTGTCTGCACACCTCTGTCTCCCCCATGACTCCATTTCACCTGTGGTTCACCAGAACTCTACCACACATGGGTCTCCCAGACATACCAGATCTTGGGGAAAAAAAACATGGAGTGGCAAGCAAATGTACTTGTTGGCAATATAAGGGAAGGGAAGTCATGTATGGACACTCTCCCTCTCACTTGCAGGTTGCTTTCATGTGAAAATATGAGCAAACTTATGCTGTGCCTGCAGTGTCAGCCACAACTCTGTCACCACCAATTCTACGTGTGCTAATGCCTTTAACATTTTGTGTTGATCACTTTTCCTCCCACTTTAAATATTTTTCCTGTCACCAAGGGTTTTTGAAAACCATGCTGTTTGGAAACTGGCTTTCTTACATACATTTGCCACCTGCCTGTGAGCGGAATGCTAATTTTTGATGAATATTTACTGCTGTGCTGTAGTTCAGCATGGGGAAAGAGGAGCCTCGCTTGCCCTTGCTTCGACCTTTGGTGACTGTGGCACCAGGACAAAGATCTATCTCTGAGTGGCTTCATTCATGGCTGACTGTTTAATTAGGCAAAGTGGCACAGTTTAAACAAACTTCCCTTGAATGTGCTCACTGAATGAATAGCAATGACCATAACACTTTATTATAATATTGTGTCTTTCACCCAATGCCTTGACAATGCTTCACAAGGGGGGGGGGAATTTTATTTATCTTTATGTTTATGAAGGTAAGAGTAGAAAAAGTGAAGTATAAAAAGGTGAAACTTCTGCAGAAGACATTGGTAGAGAAAAGGGAGCAGAACCCAATGGGAAACACTGCCAGTCTCTGAGTACTACAGCTGACAAAGAAAAATGGATGCCCCTAGACCTAACCTCAAAGTGTGCTACTCTCTTAAGAGAATCTCAACGCCACCACTCTTCTCTTCCTGTCAC
Organism: Aphelocoma coerulescens; assembly: GCF_041296385.1. Lineage (NCBI taxonomy): Eukaryota > Metazoa > Chordata > Aves > Passeriformes > Corvidae > Aphelocoma > Aphelocoma coerulescens. The sequence continues at coordinate 11,578,275 of NC_091026.1, read as the reverse complement.
TGAAATAAAGAGTACAAACAGTACTGTGGCTGTGTCTGTAGCCTAATCAAAACTGTGAGGTCCTGAATAAGGACAACAGAAACACTGACCTACCTTTATCTGATCACAGGGGATGAGCTTCCCACCAAGAAACTGCTTTACAGTCCCCAAAAGCCACCTAAGAACCAGTCTGCTTCCAGGACTAAGCTCCTGATCCACAAGGCAGTTAGTGTCTCGTGGAGGTGAGGAGTGGCATGCACCCCCACCATTTTAGCCACGCTTCTCTGCTTCTCTGGATTTGGTTCAGCAGCACATGGAGACTTGCCCTGGACATGTTGGACTGCCACGTGGCAGGGTTCGGTGAGCTGAGCCAAGCCAAGCAGTGTGGTGCTTCTCAGTGAAGGGAAGAAGCTGATCAGGAATATGCAGAGCAGAGGGCAACAACACAATAAAGAGGGCGTTCTACTTACAGGAGGAAGGTAACACTGAGATTAAAAGGAAGGAGAAGTACAGACACAATGAGAAACTGGACACAGATGGCCACATCTGCACTAGGCACATCACTGGGCTTTGCCAAGGCATCAGAATGAAGATCCAATTAAAATGAAATGCAGAAGACTGGTGCCTTCAGCAGAACCCTGCTCCCTCCCTATGAGATCACTCAACACGCGCCTGATGCTGACCCGGCATTGTCCCGGCAAAGTCATTCTCCAGGGCACCCTGCAGAGGCACAGTGATTTGTAACACACTGGGGGGTGAAAGGAAAATGATGGGGCAGGGAAATATTGGGCCTCACAGTGGGAGGCATGAGTAACAACCAGACAACCCAAAGCATCCGACCTCAAAGAACTGTGCACAGGGGACATTGGGTCTTCAAATTTTGCTAGGCTTACAGAAAGGAATGCAAGCTTAATTTGTGGCAGTGGGAAGCCACTGGGGATTTAGGGAAATTAGTAAAAGGAGGTGTTGCTGTGCTACTTTATAGGAACTTGACATGATGTTCAAATGTTGTCTGTTGGGAGCCTGGATTACTTTATTATTATTTTTAATAACTCCAGAGGGCTTTCTTTTGCAAAGGAACTCAAGCTGAGATGGTGGGTTTGTATGTTCTCTATTCATTTGGAGGGAGAATTGTTTGATGGATGCTGAAGTTTATGTTTCTTTTGCAATGAGAATTGTTGGAATGTTTTGTGGCCCAGATCTGTGTTCTCATTTTCACCACGCAGTTATGTAAGACTCTGAAATAATAAAGTAATGCTGGCTTTTTAAAGGAAAGAAATGGCTGCATGGGCTCCCAGTGTGATGGCCTGTGTGTGGTATCCAGTGAACAGCACAAGTCTGATCTGCAGGGTCCATTGTGATGGGCCTCTGCCATCCATCAAGATTCTTTGTTCTACCGCTGGGAAATAAGAAGGAATCTGTGTTTCAGAAGCACAAAGGATTACTGGATTTGTGTATGTGCTCTAGACTGTATAGATGTGAGCTGACATCAAAGTATATGTCTCTTGATTGCTCTTACATGTGGACTTTGGGGGAAAGAGAAATGGGACATTTCCAGCACTGAGAGGATCTGGTAATTTTTGCTGTTCACCTGATTTCCTGTGTGTGCATCCATTGCGTTTTTTAACCCAAGGATATTTCATTTCACAGAGGAATGGAAATAAGGTCATTTAAATTGAACTACAATATTAGCTTGTCATCTTGTCCAAAGTACTTCATCAAGCACAGCACAACTGGTTTCTCTATCTCCTACTATTCCCTGAGATGCAGCTGTCTAGTCAAGTTCTGATGTCCTGATATGCTGATTCCATACTGTTCCTGGGCATCTTGGTACACAGCTAAAGTACGCTACATAAAAGTTTACCTTTTGCTTTAATTACCTTGCTACAGCCCAAGTTGATTTACTTCTGTTCCCTCTGCTTTGGCTAACAAATATAACTGATGCTTCATTTCCTTCTCTCAGTAGTAATAGAAGGTTGCATAAACTGTTTCCCAATATGCTGTGTTGTAACATGATGGGCTGGGTATTAAAATAAGGAGCAATAAGCAATTTAAGATAAGAGATTAATACAAGTGCACTGCAAAGACTGGGAAACCAAGCAAGAGACTCAGAAACTCCAAAGAAACTATATTCTGTTTCTGCCCTTCTTTGAATGTGAGTTCAGAGTGACTCCATTAATTACAAAGAAATCTTGGGTAAAGATGTGCCAGGTTGGGAAACTGAAGTGCAGTCTACAATGGTGTAAAAAATACAGAGATTTTTTTTTTATTGAAGCTTTGTTTCTTCAGCAAGTTTCTACCCACTGCAGTTGGTCTGCTACTCAGTTAAGCTGAATGACTAAGTACATCCCTGTAATAGAGATGTACCAACCTACAGCAGGGATTTGGGATATAATTTTATTAAGTCTCTGTAGTTTCTCAGTGTAGAATGACCCTTTGTGTAAATGAGGCCCAGTAGCTCATAGTACATGAGAGGAAAATCTCCCAGGGTTCTCACATGCAGTATCCACCAAATACATCCCCAGGGAAAGCAGATTTGCTGCTGTTTTCCCATACACAAGAAGCAAAAATCAGCTCAGAGCTGATCAAAGCAAGAATGAGCTGCTGTTGCTCCAAGATTTTGGGAAGATACATCCAAAACCAAGACATCTATAATAATAAGGGGTTCTGCTTTTATGTTGCTTCCAACCATGCTGTGACCATCCCCAAGATCCTTTGCCAACATGGCTGTGAGGAAATGCAAGAGATAAGATTTCCTTTGCCCTTTTAAGAGAAAGTTTGAAAGCCCAGGGAGCTCTGCTGGAAGATAATGTGACACAGGCTGTCTATGTTCTCCAAAGGATTAAGATTAATAATAGGCAGATGATTAATTCAAACAACGATAAAAAATTCCACTGCATTGTTACAAGATTTTATAAATTGGCTCTTCCTCCTTTACAATCTAGAAAATCTGAACAGATCCATTCTCAGAAGCAATTAAGATCACAATCTGGTCCCTATCTTCAGGTTTCATCAGTTTGATTTCCAAATCTATTTGAACACAAATACTAGGAAGCCTGAAAGAGAAGCTGTTATATTGTAAATCAATCAGCTACCCTGTAAGACAGGAACTGAAGCCTCTGCTTTTATTAGTAGAAAGAACTGAGTCATTTGCCATGACTACATGCTTCTGGATATGATTTACTGCCTCTGCAGTTCATTACAGAAAAAAACCACAAACCAGTGCACAGAGCCTTCCTTAAATTTCATATCAACATATCCTGGGAACTTGAGATGGACACAAACTGATTTTTGCATCCGAACATCCCTCTGATATTAATCTCCCTTTATACTTTGCTGCATACATCTTCCTGAGCCGCAAGAGAAATGTGGGAGACAGGTTGTGACACAGACCTGAAGAGAGGGACAAATTGGCTCAGAGATGTCAATTTCTTCCTTTCAGACAAGTAGCTCTTTCTGGAGCCTCTCACAGCAATTCCTTATCTTTGCTGTGAACACTTAGAAGAGGGACATCGCATTTGCCCAGAATATGGCTAATTGTTTTCAGAAATTCATGACAAATGGGAAGTAGTTTAGGTCTCTCTCTGGAATGACAGGGGAAAGAGCTGGAGAAAAAATTAATTGCCATGAAGAAGATTGCATCAGTCAGAGAGACCAATCATGGTTTGGTGAATACAGTGGGACCACACAGAGCTGTAATTTCAGAAAAGGTTGTACTTTGACTAGCAAGCCAATAATGCTTTAGATCATTGTTCTATTAGTAACTATTTTCTTCATATTAGTAAAACAATTACTACATTTTCCAACGGCTTCTTACAGTTGTATCATGGAAATTATTGCCTATAAATTATATAAATATGGCTTCTCATATTCTCAAAACATATAACTGAATCAGGCAACTCATTCACACCTCCTGTTCCCACCTATCGATGGTATTTCTTGGACGCTGATGACCTTGGCAATTAAAACCCATTTCTATATACATGATACATAGGAAACACAGAAACATGTTCAAGTTGTGTCATCATAACCTCATCTGCTGAAGATGTTACTTAATGCTGTATTCCAAGGATTTGTGCTTGCAGGACTCAAGGTGAATCATTTGCCTGGAATTGTCCTTCCTTTCTTAAAATGGGAGTTTTGTTTTGGTGCAACTGGGATAGTTACACTGATGTAGTTTGGCTGGAACTGGGAAATTTAGATTTGAATGCAAACCCCAACTACATTATAAGCTGTTGAAATCCCAAGGTTCATAGACAGACAGGATGACTTGAGCTCGAATTTCCCTAAATTGTGATTATGTTTGGACACAGGGAGAGTAACAGACTTGTGTAATAAGAGCAGGAGTTGTTGAAACAAATCTGGATAGAGCATGGGCCTGCTACAACTGTACCTGCAGGAAGTGAGTAAGAGAAAACAATTTCCCTACATGATGCTTGCTCCTGTGCCCCCATTTGGGACTATTTCAGGATGAGCTTTGCAGAGCAAAACAGATCAGTGACTGCCTAGGAGCACAGGTGTGAATCTTTCAAATTGGTCCTTACACTCCTCATCACAGTGGCAGTGTCTGGGGAGCAGGCAGGCCAGGGGAGAAAAGTAAAAGGCAATGTCCAGTACTGTGCCTTCTCCTCAGCCATCCCAGAGACCTGGTGACATCACCAAGAACTAAAACACTGCTCACTTCCTTTGGGAGCTGAAGCTGAGCCTCCATTTCTTAAGGAACAGGAAAGGCTGGGTATCTTTGCTGCCTCAAATAGAGGCTCACTGATGCTGATGATCTGTTCTGTGGCTATTGTTTGAGCCTTCAACAAATAATTTTCTCATCATCATCTAATGACCTTATTCGACCTAACAGAGTGGTACTGAAACTCATTTCCCATAGAATCTCACACCCAAACTGTATTGTTACAGGTCTCTGTGGACTTGCACTGAAATTACTTTTCCATGTAAAGGGACATGGTTCCTTCTCCCTGCAGACTTGAAGCAATTTTCTTGTTACATCTCACATATCATAGTGTCCATAGGCCACCTCTCTTCAGAATAGCTTTCCACAGAATTTCACATTTAAAATGCTATAATCAATAACCTTAGTCTAGCACAACATTTTTCCCCCCTAAAATTGCACATTCAAACAGCATCACTTCTGTTCCCTCCAGACTTGCATTTAAAATCCATTTTCCACCCTAATGACATTGAAAAGGAGATGTTTTAGTTGGTGCTACATTAATGTTGCAGGCAATTTACACTCCTATGACTAGAAACTGCCATTCAGAAGCTTGTGCCCTTTATGAGTGCCAGTCCAAATGGGCAAAACACTGCCATTAGAAAACAACATTCAAAACAATATGGCATGTAGCTTACACAATAGAGCTGCAACAACCTCATTGATGGTATAGTAATGTCAGGCTGTTAACTCCAAATGATCTCATTTTTATCATGCTAGAATTTGCCCTCTTTTTTATGTTGTTATTCTTTCAGCTTTCTCAAATCCTTTCCCTCACTATGAAGCCTTTGGTCCCTCATTCTTTTCCCTCCTGTGCTGTTTACAATTGGTGCTTTCTCTGACTATGATTTTGCATTTCTCTGCTGGAATGTAATTTTAAAGACACTTGCTGATGGCCTTCTCATTTGCCTCTTTGGCCTCTTGCTTTTCAAAAAGAAGGCTCAAATTCATAGCCTGTCCTACAGTACAATCAATTCTCACCTGTCAAAACTAATCACATGGGTTAGAAGTCAGGAGCTCTCAGATTTGATTGCATGCTTTGTGTTTGTTTCTTCCTCCTCTTTAATCTGCTGTTACCTGAGCCATTGAGGAGATTTAATTTCTAGACTTTTCTCTGCAAACTTGGGCCCAGAAACTTTATTTTTATGAAAGTCAAATGACAGAAATCGCATGAGTTGAGGGGTTGTGGCTTTAAGAACATTAAATATCTTGAAAAGTGGAGCCTGAAGTTGTCATGAGAAGTGACTATGTAGAGACCACTGCAGGCATAGTTAGGAAGTTTCCATCTGTTTCAAACCCAAAGAGCACATCAAGAATTGGGCTGGCTCCAGTATTTCTACGTCTTATCTTCAAGTCCGTGAAACCCTGGATTTAACAATCCTGTATTAGGAAAAAAGGCTCAGATTCCTGGAGAGCAGAAAACAGCAGAATGGCTCAAAATATGAAATATATGTCAGAGAGGTGAAAAGTCTGATAAAACGTGCTTTTCTTCCCTAGAATCAACAGATTTCTCTTGAAGTGGACAAGAGAACAATTTCCCTTTGGAGTTCATTTGGACAGAAAAACTTGCCATTGCCTCAGCTGTACAGATACTACTACAGGGGGTCCTGTACTGAGCACACATCCTGTGAGCACTGGAACCTGCACAACTATTTCAGGGTTTTGTCAGCCTCTTACTGTGTCAGCTCCTAAGGGTGGTGTTTGGATCCACACTCTTGAGATGCCATCAACTCCATGGCACTGAAAGTACAGGTGCAAGTCCCTTGCTTATGGCAGGGGGGTGTTTGCTCGTCCCAGAGGGCGATGACATATTTTGCCAATGAGCTAATTTCCAGATAGAGGTCCTGGTCAGGGTCAGGGTCTCCCCGTACCTGGCACCCTACAAAGGGAGTAGAGCAAAGCCATTGCCTCCAAGAGCCTGCTCTGTGAAAAAAACAAGCTGTAAAAGCCAGGGTTAGGGGCCAAGAGTAGGAAAACACCAATGAGCAGAGAGCTCCACCTGCTCAGTGTTCTGTGTGCTGTTCACAAAGAACAGGGAAAACACAAACTCAAGCCCTTGTTCTGCCTGAGTCAGGCCTTGGACTTGTCCTTGGGTCATTCAACTCAGATATCCCAACTATTACTGTTTCATCATTTTCTGACCCAGTCTTTCTAGTTGGGAATTTCTATTTTGTATAACTAATTTAAAGCAAATTGAGCCAAAAACTATGACAGCATGTGTGTACATGTGAGAACACGGATTTCAGCCTGGCAGAAATAAGCTGAAGTCCCTCATGGTGATTGGATTTGAGTTCTATCTCAGTCCTCTTGCAGGTGCGGTCTGTAGCACTTTTTCTACCAGCAAAGCTGGTGTAGTGCTGACTTCCACATCTGCTCCAGCTGATTCTTGATAAACTAGCATTTTAGGAAGAAAAGAATCTTGTCAAAAAGCTTCTGAGGCATCCCTTAATGTAAAGCTTGCAGAACCAGACAGTTTAGCTACTGTCCACCTTAATGGCTCTGAGTCATCTCCAAATGCTGCTCAACTCAGCACCATTATTGGTTGATTTCTCTCAGGCATCACAGCAAGAGTGTAGCTCAGGCTTGGATTTTGATAAATCAAGGCAGGTCTTATTTTTAAAAGCAAGACAATCAGTGTAATACATCTGGTGGGAGAAATACTTTTGCAGTCATTCAGAGACATGAGTCAAAGTTTTCCAAATCCAATAGATGTGCTTTAGGTAACCTTTTGTTTCATCCTGACCTATGCATTGAATGCAGCAATTGGACCCTTTGATTTGCCCTTTCTTCCTTCAGGCATTCAATTTGTCTCTTGGCACAAAGTGCACCTTAGGCAATTCTAAAATATCACAGCACTGCAGTGAACTCTTCAAGATGTACACGTGAATGCCTGGTCCCCTTCACTAAGATCCCAGTTCAGATCATGACTTCCCAAAAACTCATGCTGATCACACACTTAGTAGGAAGAAATTCTAAAGATAATGTTATGCAGATGAACATATTAGCTAAGAGTATCTGAAGTTATTCTATGAGAAGCCCTAAGGAGTATGAATTAACAGGAGAAGCAGAGCATGTGAAAAAACTCCTCTCAATGTCACTTTGTGCCGAGTATTCAAAAACCACACACAAACTGCATATAAACTTGGTAAGTGCTCCAAGGGGCACAATCACCATAAATCTGGGCTAACACTCCAGTCTATTCAAAATGATTTTTAAAGCACTGTTCTGTTGATGATGTCTTTGTTTTATTTCATCCGGCTTAGGCCATTCTAGACTGGCTGTGTTTTTCTTTTGTTTACAGACAGTGTCTCAAAGCCATATGTCTCTGAAAGTCATCAGGATTATTATTTCTGTGGAGACACAGCTCAAATGTGGACAGGCTGAGTATACAAGTGTAAGCTGCAAGTGATGCACATGTATCCCTCAGCAGCTACAGGACTCAGTTCTCACACTTGCACTCCTGGAAAACTCTCCGGGTTTAGACTCTGTTCCTCATGTATTAAAATGGGTTATAGGTTGGCCATATTGCTACCTTCACTTTCTGCCTAGAAAAGTCCATAATTGATTTGTTCTTGAATTAAGACAAACCCCTCAAAGCCATCCAAAGCAGATTCAAAACAAAACAAAACACAGCACAACAAAACAACTTAGTTACTGAAGCTAAATACTACTCTCAAACCCTTTCCAGCAGTGTGTTTCCAGGTGACATTATACTGTGGCTGCAGTTTAGGATCAAATCAAGCATGGACACACTATGACATAACACTGCACAGTGTCAAGTGTCCAACCCCAGATTCTGCAGCTGATGGCTTGGGGAGGATATTAGAAAGCATGAGAGTGACAAGCCATATGTAGGGAATGAATCACGGTTTCAAGGTTGTTTATGGCCATGCAGAAAATTAAACATTAAAAGTGTCCCATGGACTGCACTCAAAAGTCAGTTTAGAAGAAGACAATATAGTGTTTGTCTGTTTTAAAAATAAGAGTATTTATGGCTTGGACTGCCCCTAAGTGTACTTAACTGTACCATCTGCAACAACTACCACTCAAGAGCTGAGTCTCTCAGTGAGAGAGGAAGAATATTAGTGCTTTCTTTTCCTCCTTATTAAGGGTTCATAAACAAATTTCTGATCTTCTTTAACGACAAGAATATTACTTTTTGGAAAATGCAGATTGAATGAAGAAAGTTATGTATTTCAGTTGCATAAGTCCTTCCCCTGCTTGTGGATAAATGGTTTGGGTTAAATACTAAATACTTCTTCTGATATCAAACACATAAAAATTGGGCTGTAATTATCCTACCCACCAGCAGCTCACTGACAGCTCAAATGTTGTGTCTTATGCCAATCAAATGGAGCAACATGGGAGGTGCAACATATATTTAAGAACATGTGCATGCCTCAGAACACAGACAAGTGAAGAAGATAAAGCAAGAGGGAAGAGGTACCTTACAAATAGATGAATATGGTACAGAACATGTCCAGTAAAAGCATTTGCTGTCTCTCCTACCCAAAGAGAACAAACATTAGCACAGTGCTGCAGTAAGATTACAAGTAATTTAGAGGAGCTGGCACTGTCCCTGCAATACCCTGTGTACTGAGGCAACAGAAGAAAGAGTGTGAGGAAAAGGAGAGATATATCTGGAGGCATCAGAGAGCAATTTGAACAGATACTTGGTGAAGCAAATGATTCCCAGGACTGATTGCCCCTCATTGGGCATGCTACCATTGTACTCTGGGAGAATAGAATGCTTTGCACCACTGAAAAGGAGATGTAATCTCCTCTAGCACAAAATGTAGCCTTCGGACTTTTTTATTGACCAGCTGTCAGCCAGCACAGCCAACTGGAAAAGGGACTAAAGAAGGGTCAGGAACCTTCCATTTTACCCACCTGTAAGGAATAGCTGAAGGTCAGTGAGTGAAAAGTCATTCCAGGTATGATCTATATGAGAGAAGAGAAATCTTTCTAACAGGAAAACTTTTACAGAGACACATTCCTGATTCTTATTTAACCTATGAAGTCCTGAAAACTTCCCTGATTTTAACTACTGTTTCCCTAGATTGAAATAATCATCATTGCTTTGTGGTGAAAAGAAGCTGGATCAACTCTTTGAGACAGTACACTTAAAATGCCAGAGTGATGAACAAAATGTCAGGAGAGTACAGCTCGGGGACAAAGATAGTGTTTGAAGTCAATATTTTGTTAAGATCACACAAAATTGGTAGGTAGAGACAACAAAGCCACCATTTGTAGAGTTTAAATCAGTTTAAAGCAATATTTACATGAAATCTTTCTGCCAACTGCTGGCAAACAGTGTAGAAAACAGACAGTTATTTAGAATAGTCTCCTTACTTCCTGAAATCATTCTCCAGCCCAAAGCTCCTGCTGTCCACTGCTACTATCAAAAAAAAAAAAAAAAAAAGAAGAAAAAAAAGGGAAAAAAAGAAAATCAGCTGCTCACAGGGAAAACCAGGAGGTATTCTATTCTATTCTATTCTATTCTATTCTATTCTATTCTATTCTATTCTATATTGGCTAGTCACTATTATTGAAATCTTACATCAATCATAAATTGAACTGTAAAGAAGGGTTTTATCCCCTCTAAAGATTAATCTGAGCCATGAAATTAATTCCTATATGCATTTCCACAAATTTTAAGCTTGTCAGATAAAAGTTTGTTTGATTTCAAATATGTACTGAAATAGTCCTAAATTTCAGATCTGAGTTTGAGAAGGAGTGTGAATTTTCCTTAAATCTGAAGAAAAGTATGGCTTGAATCTACATTTATGTCCAGAAATCAGTTGAGGGGGAAGATCCCATTCTGACAAACCCCTTTGCAAGACAAAGCTGCATTTTAACCAAACAGAGCTCCTGCCTCTAATTTGTAATTCCTTGCAGTTGGTCTGTAATTTATATCTGAAAAACCAATCTCAGAACTTATCATCACCTACACATGTACAAACACACCCTCAAAATTAAGATAGGCTCAGCTTTCAATAACCTTTACCCACAGATAGACTGTGCTCATTTTCACTGCTGATATTCTTAACACCAGATTAATGTTATTTAAAACTGGAGAGTGACATTTTGTTTCTGTAGAAAACACTGCACAGGTAGGAGCAGTGCCAGTTACCTCACCTCCCTACCATCTCTGCTGATTTTGATCTCGATTGGATTGCTCTAATTGACGAATATATTCCTGTTATCCTGGGAAAATGCATTAACTGTGCCATCTATTCCACGGGTTTTACTACAGACACTGTTGCCAACAATACAACACACACAAACAGTGCCTCTACAGGTGCACTCAAAGTTCAGACTAGTCATGAATTACACCTATGAATGAGAATTAAGTAGAACATTCCTTTCTAAGTACTTAGAGGTTGGCAGTACAGGCTTCTTTAGCAAGGACGATATTAAGCCTGAAGGATTTGGCACTAAAATAGAATCTGTTTCTGGGACAGAGATGATTTTACTGAAACATTTGGTAATTGTAGTTACTATAAGGAAGGGTTGGTAGAATCAATTATTACAAAGGTTGCTTGACACTTCCCATTCATTATAAAATCCTCTTTTCAATTGCTGCAAACATTGCCAACCTTTAACTAGGCAGTCTAAAATCTTCCATGCTGAGTCTCTCTTTTAGGCTGATTTATTTATCTAAAGGAAGATTTTAGCCACAACAGTCTGCCTTTACCAAGAATGAAACTGGATAAAAATACATCGTTTGGGCCATATTTAATGGAAGAAAGTGAACTGGAAATCCATATACTTTAGACAAGATCCTGAAGGAGAAGAGAGAGTTTTTATCATTGAAGTGTCTTGTGCTGTTCTTGTGAAACTCAGAAATTGCGTTGCATGGACTTTTATCAATATTTCTTGAAGGAGAAAATATCTGCAATACTAGGTAAAGGTTTGTGAAAAACCCAGTATCTGCTTTCACTGCAGATCTTTGTTCCTCTGCAGCACCTACATGGGAAAGGGGTGTATGTGTGTGCCAGCATACCTAAACCCCTAAACTGAGCTTGCAGAATTCAGGACTGTTGGCGGACCTGATTTTCTTTTCCCTGCACACTCTTATTCCTATCCCATCCTGGCATCAAAAGGCAGGGAAGATCCTCAGCTGCCCTGTGCTTCTAATGACCCCCTCTCTGCTAAACCAGTAGCACTGATGGGGAAACTGTCCTGACACAGAGGGTAAAAAGTACAAGAAAAGCAGGAAGGGAAAGAAGGTGGCTGAAAATCTTTGGAGAGGCAAGAACTAGAAGATGGTCAAAAACTGAGTACAGGGCTGTTCAGGATGAGTGTGAATGGAGGGAGGGGGAAGAAGAACAAAACAGCTATTGGGACTTGGAGCCTGGAAATGCACTGAGTGGGACTTAAGGGCTGCTGGCAGACATGGAAATGGAGGTCATTTACACTAAATTCCACCTAGTGAGGATGGTGTCCTTCGGACACCTCTAAGGCCAATCGGGAAAGCCCTTGTGCCACTAGGTTGCTGGTAATGGTGACCAAATTAAGGTCCTAATTTGAATTGCCTTCTGGAGAAACATTTCTCACCAGGGAAATGAGTCTTCAGAGGGGAAAGTTAGATTGTCAATGAAAAGCTGTGACAAAGGCAAAGGGATGAGAAGATTCATTGCCAGGTTTCAGCTAGAGAGAGGGGTTTGGGAATTCATTTGGGAGTAGAGAAATTCAGTTTCTTCTCCTGCTTATCAGTCCAGGTATCTCCTACAGATGTGTGAGTGCTGATCCTGCAAAACTAGACTCCACCTTGCCCTCCACCACAGTGTTTTTGCGTGTTGCTAAGCAAATGGATTATTCCACATTTCCACAGCTTCTCAGTTGTCCTCTTAGGGATCCAGCAGGAGACCCTAGAGTCTGATCTGCAAAATTGTTGAATATTCACAGCAAGAGCTGAAATTGGTAGGAACTATTCTTTAAATATATAAAATATTCTGTGGTGCCATGAAGTCAGAGAAAAAAAAATCAAATCCCAGACAATCAAAAACCTTTGTCAATGTTTACTCTTCATATCTCTATTTTCCATCTGTCCAAATAGAGGTGCAGTATCCCCACATTTCATTGAGGCATTGTGAAAATAGATTATTTCATGTCTGTGAAGCATGCAGATATAGTAACAATGACTGCTGAAGAGAAGCTCCCAAGGAAATTAAGAATTCTGTATTCAGAACAGGCTTTGAATGGTGTGCAGTAAATAAGCCATGGGGTACACATTGAACAATGAAGATAAAAGGAAATATTAAATAGCTACTCATTAAGTGAGCAATATCCATCCTGCACTTTAAACAGAGCAGAGATTTGACAGTATGTGAGCCTGTGATTAAAGACAATGCCCTAATGCATGTGACACAAAGGGTCTAGTGAATTTGTAACAACAACCAAGTACTCTTAATTTAGCCCCCCACAAAAACCAGGACATAGATCAAGAAATATTAGAAGGGGGGTGGGTTCCAGAACTGGCCCAACACAAAGTCCGTGGGTGTCTGGATTCACTTCACATTAGAGAAGAAAACTGACCACAGCTTTTTATCTGGATCCAGATGTCCTCAAATTTCAAGACTAAACAAGGCTTGATTCTGCTTTGGCATCCTCTGTACTGATTTGTCCTCCCTAAGTTGGGAGAGTGTTTCTGTGGACCTCTTCATTATCTTGGCCTTCAGAAATGTTGCAGTACTAATCCTGACATAAAATTGTACTTATTTTTGCAACATTTAGAGGATCTTGTCTAGCAACATCATTACAGAGAAGTGTAAGGTGGGTATAGGTCTTCCTAAGCAACTTGGGTAATGCCGGACAAAACATGCATTGTTCACTGTGAGATTGAAAAGGACAGGACAGAGGAGATACCACATCAGGGGCACAGGGCATCCCACCAGTCAGGATGGAGCAGGAATGGATGCAGCCCTGTTGGAACTGGGAATCTCTGAAGCCTTGCAGGCATTCTCATGTCACACCTCCTGGAGCTCTCCAGCCACACCGAAACAGGGGACAAGAGGATACCCAGGACAAAGCAGTGAGAGCATCTGTGCCACAGGGAAAGGTACAGGAGTATCATAAAAATGTCTTGAGAAGCTGAGTGCCATAAACTGCCATCCAGCTGCCCACAGGGAATATTGGAAAAGCAGAGGCTCAAAGAATAGGAAATCAGAGAATGCACATAGAAGGTCTCATTTCCAAGGCAGACAAATCCTACAGCTGCACCTGCTACTACAGCCTGCATCACCACCTTGAAATTTGCTTCAGCTCTACCACGTGAAGCCACAGACAAACAAGAGACCATGTGCCATTTCGCATAACAAACACTTGTATTTGTCCTGTCCTCCAGGCTGTTGGCTTCTGAGCTTACAGGTACACAAACGACAGAACCCACACTCAGGTCGTTGTGCACCTGGAGTTACACAGAGGTCAGAAAGTGCTCATTTCAGACACAGAATCACACCATTCCACATAAACATGCTCCTGAAGGACTGCTTTTTCAAAGTCTTTACTCTAAAAAACTTACACAAAATGTAAAACATCTGTAAAATTTTCTTTTATAGCATAATTTATACCAAAATTCTTGAAAAGAATCTGTCAACAAGAATGATAAATTGCAACACTGTATAATAAAGGACTTTGTTTTATGGTGGCTAAAAGCATTTGCTTTTATCCAGTATGAACCTGTCAACAGTCAGGAAATGATATGGATGTTTATTCTTAAGTTCTGAGAGAGAGGTTAGAAGCTCTTGATCCCTTTCTCTTGTTTTATTCACTATTACATAAAACCTTCACTATCTGTCCAGGAATGAGAGAAACAGCACATCAGAGGACAAAACTATTGACATAACTGAAAAAAAATGGCCAGCAAAATCAATTCTAATCCATCCTTCTTGCCCCTGGACTGGCAGCCAGAATGTTCAATATTCTAATCTTTGCTACTGAATCCCATTTCCCATATGGGAACATGGGCAATACTGCTTTCTAATATCTGGAGTGCCACATCTGCCTAAGACCTAATTCATGCTCCAAGGAAGAAAACTTCTATGTTTTCAAAACTACAGAAAACTCCCGCTGGCCTCTGGAGCATGAGTAAGCAATAATCACATTATATATGTGCACAGGGATGTCAAGAGTTACACAGCCCTGCACCCTGACCTGCTACTGGAGGTATCACAGCAAAAGTGGCACTCCAGCCTTATCATAGGGACGTTTCCATTGTCGTGTGGGATCTGAGTCCTGTCTGTAACCCCACATCAACCAGCCAATACTTTTGCAGCACTTTTCAGTGTCTTTTCATTCTCAGCTTTCGGCTGTGCAGTTATACAGCAAATCCAGCACCTGTTAAGTGCCCAAGTCCTGCTCTTGCTCCGTGTCCCGAGCACAGCTCCCAAGGCTGCAGCGGGATCGGCACGGACTTTCCCCAGCTAACCTGGTACAACACCGTCATCTAGTGGAGGCCAGCCCGGAGCAACCAGCTCCGTGCCAGGGACCTGCAGTGAGGAGTGGGAAGTAGTCACCCACCTCTGAGCATCAACTTGCTTCTTCTCACTCATAAACTGCTGTGACTATCAAACTGGAATCCCGTGCTGTTCATTCTTTCTTGTTCTCATCCTCCCCATAAACCCATTTTGAAAAGGGTACTAGAAAGAAACACGTTTACTGCTGCCTTACTGGAAGGTTCTTCAAAGCAAGTGCTAGAGGTCTGTGATTCAACATGTTTGAGCACAAACTCTTTCCAGTGCTGGAATTTGGTACATTATGAACAGGCAGGTACCATGAACAGTCCTGTTCAGACAAACTCTGCAGAAACAAAACCTGATTTTGTGTGAAGATCACAAAATGGTTTGGGTTGGAGAGGAACTTAAAGATCATCCAGTGCCCCCCCCCACCATGGGCAGGGACATCTTCCCCTGCCCCAGGTTGCTCCAAGCCCCGTCCAACCTGGCCTTGGACACTTCTAGGGATGGGGCAGCCACAGCTTCTCTGGGCAACCTGTGCCAGCATCTCACCACCCCCACAGGGAATAATTTCTTCGTAATATCTAAGCTGAACTGACTCTCTATCAGTTTGGAGCTATTCCCCCTTGCTGGGGACCCCAGAGCTGGATGCAATGCTTCAAGTGGGGCCTCACCAGAGCAAAGCAGAACAGAGGGGCAGAATCCCCTCCCTCAATCAATGTGAGACCAGTAGAACATTTTGAAAGTCTTAAGCAGGTCTGTCTTCTCCCCAGATGGCAAAAAGGAGTATTAGCACCCACTCACAGGTGGTGAAATCCTGTTGCTTGGATCCCACTCCAGCTTCTTTAGACTTGTTGTTTAACAACACACGCAAGTTTGTCTCTTCAGTTTTCTGATTTGAGTGGCCCACTCAAGAATTTTCATAACACACCTTCAGATTGCTCATTTTCCCCAACCCAACTGAACATAATAAACAATTTGGCGCTTGCTACACTTGAGAGATTCACGAGCAGGTGTTTCATGGGGGCAAACCCAAAAAGCAGAAGCAATGCATGTCAGAGTCCAGCAGTGGCTCATCAATTTGCTAAAAAAGTGGCACTATTAGCAGAGTGGGTCTGACTTCTTCCTTCTGTGTAGCTATAGTGACTGGAGCCATAGCTAGGCTTGTGCTAACCTACAAACCTCAGTACACAAACATTGTGACTCCTGGTAAAATTAACTGTCCAGGATTGTCTCAAGTGAAAAGAAAACTTCATTATCATATCCCTTATTTCGGTTACAAAGTTCCTTTTTCTCTAAATACATAATCTTGTTTTCAAATGCCAGTTTTATTATGCTGATTCCTCAAGTTTAAAGCAGAGGATATCTCAGAAGGAACATCACAAAAATACAGCTTGCTCTCAGAATTTAGGTGTCTCCTGTAGCCTTTACACAGCTTTTTTAACAATGGAAGCTCAAGAGGATTTTGTGTTCTTCCCTCCCCTGCTTTTAACCCAGGGAAGGCAGCACTGCTAATAAAACCCACAAAGATCAACCCTAAAAATAAATATCTGCTGTTGGTCTAGACAGCTCTGGCTCTTGAAAGAATTTGATCTGGGTGGTAATTACACTTCACTTTCGCTCCATATATGAATTCAGTACTGGTAAGATATGTCAGACTTTTATCTTTCTATCCTCCCCTGATCCATCCATCAGCATTTACAAAGCATTTATCATAGCAGAAACAGTGCTGGAGATTGAAGCCTTTTGTTCATTCACACAGCAAACAGCACAGACAACAATACTGGAAGCTTCTTCTTTACATTTCCCTGCCATCATTCTTGCACCATGACCAGAGAGAACAAGTTTAAGGGTGAGAAAGCATCCCTTTTATTAATCAGCTTATGTTATAAATTTGCCTGTCTTTAAGGTGTCTCAGGGAAGGCAGACTGTACATACAAATATCTAATAAAAGATCTCATCTCCTTCTGAATGCTGAGCTTCCATTCCATCCCCAGACCACTGGCTATTACATTACTGGTAAGTAGAGGACTGGGAGGTATCGATTTTACAAGAGAATGCATGTCTGATGATAACAACACCAAAATCTGGTGAGCTCTCTGTTTAGACACAAGAAAGAGAAAGCAAACCCTTTTGCCATTCATCTCCTCTGATATTCCAGACACTGTCTCTGTGTTTACCTTCTGGCCTCGAAGAATCAGCAGAGCAGCTTACTTGGTGGTGAACAGATTTTAGTTCTTTCAGCTGATGGCCTTTAGAAAATTCTGTCCTCAAGCTCCCAGATCTTGGTGCAAAAATAGGTGAACAATGACTAATCAAGCATCAGAGACTGGGGAAGTATTTTTGTGATGACTGGATTTCTCATTTGGAGCACAATGGCTCTCCTAAGGTCACTTCACTAGCTTCTAATTTGTCAGTTGCCAGATGATAAGGGTTTTTTGATAGTTAAATAATTCTTTTCCTTTTCTCATTGTTTCTGTAGCTATTTCCACCACCTCCATTTTAAAAACAATTGAAAATCGGAAAAACCAATCTAAGTCTAAATGCTTGCCTTTGCCTCTCCACAAAACCAGATTCTTCTCTTTCATGGTAAAGATCTTCATTAATTTCACTTCAAGGAAAGAATTTAAAGGGAGGAATAGTATTACTCATTTGCCTGCTGTTCTTGGCAGGCAGCGACATGTACGGAGCAAAGCCACAGGTCCTGTTATTGCCTTTGAGTTAAAGGAAAAGAGAGAGAGAAACAAAGGCATTACTGTTTCACAGAAAGAGAAATGAGTAATGGATATTTTGTGGGTCACATTAACCTGTATGGACACTTCTGAGTAATTCTTTGAATCCTGAGGTCTTCAGGAGGTCATTTGTTTCTTAAACATCCATTTACAGTAAACTTAGAAAACATATAGCTCTGGATAAAGTGGATCTCAATTCTCTTCTACTTTCTGTTGAAAATTGTTTGCAGTCATGTCAGGATAACTTGTCTAGTTCCAGGTTCAGTTGTGGGGCTTTATACCAATATCAGGCATTACAGATAAAAAATCACGTCTAAAGTTGTTTCATAAAGTGAAGAGAATGTTTTCAATCTTCAAGAAAATGTATCTTTGGGCAAAAGCTGAACTTGAGAACGTCCATTGTTTTCAGTGAAGCTGTGACAATTCCTACCAGTAATCCTTTACATTTAATTCCCAATTTTGTTTTGATGCTCCTTGCTGAACTCAAGACAGACTGAAGACAGAAACATGGTGAGTATGTTAGCACAGCACCTAACACAATGGAATCCCAATCTCAGTTTGAGCTTTCAAGCACTACCAAAATATGCACAAGAATAATTAACAAAAAGTAATCACGTTTAGGGGCCTTCTGACTAGACATGAATACCATGGCTGTCTAGATGAGAGAGTGACAGCCTACAGACCATATCTGACCTATGGGATGACTCTATCCCAGTCCCAAAGGACTTTGCACCATATATTTGCTAATATATTAGCCTGGGAACTGTGACAGTGCAACAAAAGAAAAGGGCAAGGATATGCAGCAAAACCCACCTGTCAGTGTAAAGCTGATCCTTGATATATTACAGGGTTTAGAAGCCCTCCAAAAGTGGCCAGAAACTAAACATTGTGTAGCAGGTAACCCTAATTCTGGTTCACAGTTCCTTCACTTATACCTTAAGTAAATCACTTAATAGCCAGACTTCAACTTTGCACATCAAAATTGGTTATTGACAAAACATTTAGGAGAGAGCTGGAAGGGAGATGTGAAGGTCAGTCAGCATTCATTTGCTGCTGAAGCTGAGCAATCTCCAAGTGATCCATGACTGCAGTGAATGAATCTCCAGTCCCTTAGAAGGTTAGTGGTTGATTCAGGGGGGTCAGAATTCTGTGTGCAGAATTGATAGCAGCTACAAACCAGCCTTTCTCGAGAATTCAGCCCTAGACATGTTGAGACAGGGGTGAGGGAATTTAGGAAGGGTTGTGTGGCTATGAATACAATTCAAGGAGGACTAATAATGCTATGAGCAACACCACTAGAGTCTGGAATCAAAAGTTTCCAAGAACTTGTGACGTGTGAGAATGTAAGAACAATCACACTGAGCCAGCCGACAGCTCCCTTTAGCCCAGTGCATTGTTTTCAACATAAGGTAAAGAATACATGAAACAAGGTGTGTGTATAGAGCAATTCTTCCCCAGGGACAGCCTCCTACTCTCTAGCAATCAACAGTTTATCACTGAGAGATCACACCAGAACTACTGTGCTTAACAGTCACAAACGGACCAACCCTCCATAAATTATCCTAATCCCATTTTTAACCTACACTCACTTCTGACCTACACACCATCTCATGGCAACAAGTTTCTAAATGTAACTAGGAGTTGCACAAAGGTGTGCTTCTGTGTTATCAGCTGTAAACACAAAACTCGTCAGTGCCATGTAGCTAGTGGCCAGAGCAATGCTCATTTCAGCACAAAGTACTAGACTTCATTAACTTCCTGGGTAATTATGACACCTTAGAGTGCTTTTAAATAATAATGATTCAACATAGCCTTGAAAGAAAATAAAAGGTATTTTCAAGAGCAGGCAATGTTGGGTATCATCCAAAATGCCTCCTCTAGCAATGCTCCCTACCCACTGTCTAGACCAACAATATTCAGATAAGAATCTGAATCCTGGTCACTACAGAGGAATCTTAGGCATGTAGATCATCACACATCCCTAGCCACTCTCTCCCTGCTACATGCCACTGCTCTGAGAGCAATAGGACAGCCTGCTGCAAAAAGTTATATTAAAATCCTGCAACAGATGGAGGGGAAAAAGCCTCCTTTGCCTTCTGCACACAATTGCCTCAATCTCTCCCCACCAGAACTGTTATGACTCAAAGATAGAAGCCAAGAGACGGCTGCACAAGCTGTGTTCACTTCTGTGTCTGCCTGCAGCAACCCAGTGGATAAACAACAGCCACTTCAGCTGAAGAATTAGGAAAGCCATCTAAGTGAATTGCTCATTGGTGGCATTTCCAGGGGAGTGCAAAGCAGCACAGGGTGAAACAAAGAGAAGCAGAACCTTCTGCAAACAGAGATTTCAGCATCTGCATAGCTCACAGGAGTATTTCACATTCAGCATCTGTCTTTGAAGGTGAAACTTTCTATACTGGTCACTGAGGGAGCAACTACATGCAAATAAATTCACACCATTCACTCAACAGGGCGTGAAACATATGGGGACAAGTCAGTGGACTTTTTTCTTCCAGAAATAAGCTACTTCTATCATGGAAATAATCTTAATGTTTGCTGACACTGTAATTAATAATTAAAGCTGCAGAAAAATGTGAGGTTTGCTAAAACACAATAGATATCTTTTATCCATACAATATAGGGCACCAAAATAAGCAGCGTTCTGGGGAGGATAATTAATCAGTGTTCTCTTGCCGAAGTTCTTTTAATTGTCTATGATGGTCTGTGTTGGGGAGGGCTATTGAGTTTTAACAGGGAACAAGATCAGGCACCATGGGGAATACTTACATGAATAAAGATTGCATGATCAAGATTTTTGATCTGGGAATTGCTATTCTGTAATCATCCTTAAAGCACCAGGAGTGCCCCTGGCACTGTATATATAATCATAAACTATTAACAATAAATCATGTAATTAAATCTTCACTTCGAACATTCTTTTCATAATTCTTGCTTCAGATTTAAGTTCCCACATCAAACATGTTAGGTCCTTATAATATTATTAAAGCTCCTACACTTCAGCTTTTAAAATTCCCCTAGGGATCTATTGTTTCTTTGTTTAATGTGTTTATGAGCCAAAGGCCCCATTAAATACAATAGGGAAACTCCCAGACCTTTAAAAACTTTGCCACCAGAGACATTTCTTAGGAAACAGGACCATTTTTGTCATTCCATCATGTAACTATTGGAAAGTCTATTGATCAGAGAAGTTCTAGGAGAAAAACAAAAAAAATATTCCACTTCCATGGATCACCAGGTCCTTAAGGCCACAAAACTATACAAAGCAGAACTGCTGCACTCAGACAGTTTTCCCTCCTCCATTGCATCTAGTCATTCACACAATCCCATATTAAGAATATTTTCTATTATGATTGCTCTTTGTGCCTCATTGCCTTTGTAGATGCTGTCTGTAAGGATGAGACCAAGCCCACTTGTATTTCCTTGGTCTGGAAGGTAAGGAGATGGGCAGATGCTTATGTTCCTCTAAACACACACTGTACATTGTCCTCTACAGGACATTTGGTCTGAGACAGGATATGCTGCCAAAACCAGTAGAAATTTCGATGATCAAACACTGACTTTTAAAAGTGAATGTCCATCTACCTCCAATGGGACTGAAACATGGAAAGAGATCTACAGAGAGCAGAGGAGAAGGATGAAACCACTATCACTGTGCTGAAAAAGCTGATATTTACCAGAGACATACTTCATGGGCTGAAGCCCTGTTGAAATTTTTTGACACTGTAATCCAGTGTGTGTTCTGGTTTATTTTAGAGGGGTTATCTTACTGAGTTGCCAGATTCTCCTCAATTGCTTGCCTCATTTCTCTATAAGGTAAAACTCATTCAGAATTTATTTAAGTCTCTTTGGTGAAGCTACAAAGGACAAGCTGGGGTGCTGTGATTTATCAATCACAATTCAAAGAAGGCACAAAGCTAAGTGGAGAGTTCACACTTGTGAAAAATACACCCAAGGGAGATGCAGGGTTCCTGTGTAACAGCCTAAGCCTACAATGAAAAATGCCTGGCAACACCATGCCTGTGAAGATGGTTCATCTGTAGTTGAGTTGACAGCTTCTCAACATAAAAGAGCTTAGAATGAGGTTAGTGTGAGCCATGGGTGAAATGGAAATTCCTTTCGCCTTGACTAATGCATTTTAAGTGACTCCCACTTAGGGTCAGAAAATTACAAGTTCTATTTTGTTAAACAGTTAAAAAACCAAACATAATCTGCGTTAGGCTGGAAAGTTCTGCATTCCAGTGAACATGAGGGATGGTGAACATAGCCTGTGGGCCAAACACAGCCCACGCAGAGCTTCACACTGTTGAAGCTTTCATCTTCAGCACCCTGAGGTACAGCCCACAGACACTACAGGATCTCAACATGCAGTGCTCCATCTTGCTCCAACCTAATGTATTCCACATGCCAGGACCTGTATCTCCCATGAGCTGCACTGTCACACCAGAACTGAAGAGGCTGACAGCTCACTGTGCAAGCATTCAGGAGGTGGGGGGCTTCATTTGGAACTTCGAGAGGGTGAGACCGAGGTGCAAGTTCTGTGACCAGCACAATTCCCACAGGGCTGCTTCTTATTCAAGAGCTACTAAAGGACAGTGAATATATTCACCCATCAGTTTGCTGATTCCTCATAAACTACATTCTCATGTAACGTATGTCCCATGCTAATATTTACAAGTCACTAAAAAATACAAACCAAGTGTGTTTTGCTCCTGTATGTCCCTTCTATCTCTCCAAATTCATACAGAAATCTAGTATATGCTTGATTGTAAAGATATCTGAAGGAATAAGGTCATGCAAAAATTCACATAAAAAAAGGAATTTTCATGGTAGGTAATTTATATCTCACGACTCAGTGTTAAATAAGGAGGAGTGTTAGAAAAATGAAGCTTGGACAAATGAAGTTGCAGCTGTGTCTCTGTAATACCTTTATAGGAGTTCATGGTATTAATGTAATGAAGAGACCTGGTATCATAATCTACTTTCCCAGATTGCTAGTGGAAAGCTATTACTATAATTAATACAGATATGGTGTCTTACTAAAAAAAACCATTGCAGACAAATTCTCCATACACTTGTGAAATGGCTACAAACAGGGTCTGCACGCCAAGAGTTTCAATCAAGTCAGTTGACTGCCTCCAAAGCTACCAGTACAAAAACCCTTCTAGAAGGAGCAGTTGTGTTCATGACATCCAAGTTATTTAGCTGTGGTAACAGAATAAGAAAGGACCAGAATAAATTTGTAATTTCTCATTCCCAAATCTTGGAACAAATCTGAGGATCACATTTTGTTTCTTAGCCTAGTATTCTAATCTGTCTTTTGAGTTCACCTTTGGAGTTGAGCTTTATAGCAGTCTGATCAACCATCAGCTCCCTCGAGAGAGAGAGAGTAGAGATTGAGTAATTCAGGATTGATCCTTTTTTGTTTGTTTTTTTTTTCCTTAAGTCTCACACTCAAAAATATTTTTTCATCTTTTTACTATTAAACCCACATGGAAACTGAAACTTACACTCTACTGACATTAATCACTTTTGTTTGCTTTATGTATTGAAGAAAACTAAATTTTACCATGTATGTCCAGTTAAATTCCTCCTCCAATGACTTCAGTATTGGAGGTTCCAGCATTCTCCATGTTAGCAGTTAACAGTGGAAACAATGATCCATGTACTCACGGCCCAGGCTGCATTCCTGGCCTCTAGGGTTTAAGAGACCCTTTGCAGAGGACAGGGGTGTACCCTGTTTGCAGTTCTGCCATGGGCTCAGCATGCAGCCTTGGACAAAATGTTTAATTGCAATATCCTGCTTTCTTTTCTTCAGATGAAAGAAATTAGAAAATAATTTATAGTCTCCTTTTTAAATGCTCTCAGATTTATGAATGAAGCAATCCTCCTTCCCTTGCTACTGCATTCCTGTGATGGCTTTCTGTTGGAAACAAAGGATGTCGGGTTAGGAGGGTGATTAATAAGCAATCTAAAACCAAAAGGAGTCTAGTACTAGGACAGCATGACCTGCAGTACAGACACACCAAGGATTAGCAGTCACCCTACACAACTCCCTCGACCATCAGAACAGTAAAAAAAAGGAAAAAAAGAAAAAAAAAAGATAAGATAAAGCCTCTTGTCCCAAGCTTACAGCTCAAAGGACACAAAATACTAAGTTCATTCCTAACTTATAGAGCATTTATTTGGAGGAAACTCTAGGAAGGAATCCTATGGAAATGAACACTCGCTTCTCTGGATGCTATTACTACATGCAGAACTTCCACAATTCTGTAAAAATTCCCAGTCCTTAGATGCAGAAACTGCCCTGATTGGTTTCTCATGTAGCCTCCAGCCCACAAACACCAGAGCCAGGCTGGAGGCAACAGTTATGCAACAGAGCCCATGAAAGAAAAAACTGCTTGAGGCCAATTGGCTGCTTACATCATATATTTTCATGCTCTGTTTACAACCTCTCTGTATAGGCATCTCATGTTCTGCTCTGTAAGTTGTGGGTGAATATCTCTTGATAAAGTAAGAAAAAACCCAAACAAGTTATTGAATGTTCACCTCAAATTTCAACTCAACAATCTTTTAAGTGTCTCATGTTTAATGAAGGACTTGTTTCATTAATAGGCTGAGTATGATGAGTGGGGATACCTTCCATATAACTCCTGGGAATTATTCTTTGAGACCACAAATCACATCACATTCAGTTCTTCTTAACTCTTTTGTACATATTCCTGCTTGACCAAGAACCAGCAGATCTCTGTTGCAAGTGTGATGATGGGACTGTTTCTCTGTGTGACTCCTCTCTGTGCAGTTGAGCCAGTTGAAGAACAGTTCTCCCCTGCTTTTCAGAGCTGTGTATCAAGGCTGGCACCACAGTGAGATGGAGAAATGTCTGTTGGGGAAGCTTCATCCCAGCTATGTCAGAGTCCTTCAAAAGAATGAAACCTTTCACCCTGTTTGTAGGACAAAAGTACTAAAAGAAAATCCAGAGGAAAACAAACATAATGGAAATTTAAAGTGTACTTCATATTCAGCACCTGAAACACCACATATAAAATATTTCTCCTTAACTCATGAGACTGCACATGAGAGAGGAGGAAAAAAAAAAAAAAATCATTGTATGGACATCACAGTGCCTCAAGAATGCAAAAATAGCACCAACAGCTGGCTTTAGGATTGAGTACAGAGGACAGAGATCTTGTGTTACCCACAGGATGTTGCAAACCTGGAAGCTCCAAGCAAACAGCGTTGCTGGGTTTAGATTGGTTTTCAGGGAATGAATGCAGGGCAAGTAAGATCTAAAGGCCTAACATTTAAACATGAAAATAGTCTCCATTATATTAGAAAATCTCCACTGAGATTAGAGCCTGTGATTTATGGACAGGACCACACTAATTCAGAAACAATCCTGAATATTTGAATTACACCCACAGGCAGCAATAATGATCCGAAGGTTTGGTAGAAGAAAGTTGTCAAGAATTGTGTTCAGTTTAACTATAGTGTATCCTCCTGGGTTGCAATGGAGCTTTGGATCTCATCTTTTATAAGCAGCACGTCAGTCAACAAGAATTTAGCTTGGAGGAATGCATTACAAATGTAGAACAAATCAAATTAGCTCTCAGATGCTATCTGTTGATATCTCATTTCTTCCTCAGACTTTTAACCACTGGAACACAACATCTGGGCAGTTGGGGGAGGCAACTGTTTTACTAAAACATACTAAATATAGGTGTTATAGAACAAATTACAACATGCTGCATTGCCACACCACCTACAGCACAGGATGAACCAGGAACAGCTACCTGCTGTGAAAATGGTAATTCAGTCTAGCTAATGTTGTCACCTTTACAGCATAAAAAGCCAGCTTAATCATTGCAATTATGTGCTAAGGATGAGTGACAAAGTCATCTGTTGCAGCAGTTATTTAAAGAAATCATGATTTGGAGCACCATTTACTTGTTTCAAATTTTCCCTGCCACTGAAATTTGAAGGCTCCTGAAGAATTCAATAATGCATTCCATGATGACAACTACAGGCTTTCCACTTAATATTCTACATACTTTAACATAATAAATTTAGAGCAGCATTCTTTCTTCTTTTTAAATGTAAATAGTTTGCTTACCTGAAAGTTCTTTGTGGTGTCCATGGAATAGACTGGGGAAGGAATTATGTGAGCTGCTTGGCCAAAGTTTTACACAGCATTTCCCCCCGATCAGCACTTAGTGACAAGCTCCAGTGACACACATACTTGATGCCATGACATGCATCACACTGGAGGTTTTACTGCCCAACACTTAAGTGGATTCAAGAAGAGCAAATGAAAATTTACTGTAGCAGAAGTGCAACAACTGTAAGTTCTGTTAGGTAGCAATTAGACTACGAATCACATAATAAACTGTGCTGTTGATAGCAGAGGCTTTTGCAGACTCCCTTACCCACAAAGATGATAACTTTTCTGTGCCACAGCTGAGTGCTGTGAGAAAGGAACATGAGTAAGTCACTTGCAGCACTAAGGTTTCCTTTAGAGGCTAAAATGGATCCAGTATTGCAACAGAGTTTAGGAAATTCAGGCTTTGGCTTGTCTAACAGTTTAAAGCCCCTGGTGAAGGTTCCTTGCTCAAATCACCCAGAAATAGGCTAGAGCACTACATCATCTACTGCAGAGAGCAACTGTGCACTGACATGGGCTTTGGGTGACATGAACCAACAGACTGTTACCCAAGAGCATCGTGTTTAGACAGTGCAGGTGCATAAAATGTAAGTCTTTATCAGAAAATTAATTAAACATCTGGTTCCAAAAATCTACAGCAATTTTCATCATTAAAACCAAAGAGAAAGTCGCTAAATGTGCCTACATTTGAATATCCTGATGCCTTCCATGAGCACCTTGAGAAGGCAAATCTCCATGTTTACCATGTGCCACCCAGAGGAAAACTTTGCTAAAACCCCTCTTTGTGATCAGTCATTACCCAACTTTCCTAAGGTTTGTGCAGTGTTCTGCAACAGTCTGTCCACCCAGCCAGCCAGTGAGCACGCCTGCCTCATCCCCTGCTGGTGCAGGCAGTCACATCATAAACTGATCAAATGCCATTGTACAACTCAATAGGCTTTTTGGACTAAGCTTCCAAAATTTGGGAGTGGGCCTTTCTTCCATTCAGACTAATTTGGGCAACAATGAAAAAATTCACTCATGAACAGGGTTTCTGACTACATCTTTTTCCGTCAGTGGTTCTTGTTTTCCGCTCCAACCCACATCATCTATTCTCTTCCTTCCACCCATTCTTCCCCCCAAAAAAGGCTGGCTTGGACACTGTACTTCAATTTTCTGTAGAACTTTCTATTTTTCTTTCCCATTCTTTTTGTTTAGCATATGAAAGGAGCTTCCTGTTTAGAAACATGGGAGCCCTACACCCTCAGTAATGATGTATTCAGCCCATCAATGATCTTGGCATGAATGCCTTAAACCTTAATATGCCTGATGGGATTTTCTGTACATGTCATTATCATCATCAGTTCAAAAAACAATGCACAGCATTTGTCATCTCCCACTCAATCAGCTCCCTTCCCAGTACTACAGTTCTAGTAAGAAAAAGCTAGTAAGAAGGCTTAGAAGTTTCCTTCTCTTAAATATTTCAAATTATAGATTTCCACTGAAACCTGTTCTACAGAACAGAAACAGAAGCACCAAGAGGAGACAGTGTTGTTGCAGAACTCCCAATATGATCAATACTGTCTTACTTTTCCAACTTTAAATCCCTGTTGCAGCCCGCCAATGCTCACAGTGCTCAAGGCTTACTATAACTGTATTATCCAATTCCTGGGCTTGTCCTGTGCTAGGGAATTGGAACGAAACACGTAATGTAATCCCTGTTCAACTTTATAAAAAACCAAACAAAACACATCCCCCCAAACCCTACATGGCCTACAACAAAATTCTTTTTTGTTCAAATATGTAGGATGAATTCAAAATCTATTTATACAGGTTCAAAAAATTGTAGCAGCGGCACGGTGACTTGAAATAAACTGCAATATTTGTCTCTTCAGGAGTTTTATGTACAGAAACACCTAAGCACAGGCTGGTCCCCTCTGCTGAATTTTAACTGCAGTGAAGTTCTCCAGTGAAGGTAGTGGACAGCACTTGAACCAGTGGGTGCAGCAGCAGCCTTGTGAACCAACACAACAAGGGCTGTTCTTCTCCAAGCAGGGCTCAGCAGCACAGTGGTCAACCACCATTTATTCTATATGGTGCAATTCTTCAGCTAATTCTTCTCTGAGAAAAGCTGCCAGTCTGGAGCTTGTGCATCTTAACCTCTGACAAAGCAAGGCACATACACTGCTTCACTTTAACTCTTGTGGGGACTTGCTCTGTGCCTACATAAACATCAAAACATATTTTGATTTTTACTTATGGGTGAGCAGCAGAGTTAATTTACCACTGTTGGCAAGTGCCATCCTAATTAAAAACAAATGACTAATTATACAAGTACAGGGCCTGTTGACACAGGCTACACATATCAGTCAAAGCCAACCAAGCTTGAATTTGAGGAAAAGCAGCACCATCTAGTGCCCTACAGTAGTCAGAGATCCAAAAATCAATTTCACAAGCCCACACAGAAGTTTCAAGATAGCCCAAACTCACAAAAGCAGTAGGACACCAGAGGCTTAACTCTATCAGCACTTCTGATAAAGGGAATTACATAATAAAATTCTTGTTAAAAAAGAGCTGCTGAGAATGAGATGTTTTCAGGCAGAACAGAAATTCTTTAAAAGACAAACTGAGAAATTATTCTGCCATCTATAAAAAAGATGCATCTATAAAAAAGGCTAAAACTTACCAGAAGGCTACTACTGTCTATAAAAAGCTACTAGAAATAGAAAGCCAAGCTTCAATAAGTTCAGTAATATTAAAAGTTCTAGCAGACTCAAAACATAATAAGACAATATAAAAAGGGATTTGAGAAACCTTGAGAAAATATATGAGAAAATATATATTATAAATTCTTCTTCAAACTCATCAGGAACAGAAATGGTTAGTACAGCAAACATGATCAAAAAGTAGAAAGAACAGTAAGAAAGAGAGCAGACTGCAAAAAACTTTTCAAATGTTTTGGGGTCTGGGGTTTGGTTTGTTTGGGATTTTGTTTTGGATTTGGTGTGGGGGGTGTTGTTTGGCTTTTTAGGAGTCCATTTAGGGTGTGTTCTTTTGCTGTTGTTTGTTTTGTTGGGGGTTGAGTTTGTTTGGGAGGGGGTGTTTGTTTGTTTTTTGTTGTTTTTTAATCCACATTCATCATGGAGAGTCTTAAACTGGCTCCTGCTCCAGACAGCTCATTTCAAATTAGAGGATCAAGGATGCTACTGGACATTTCAATGACACAAAACAGTAACAGGTGTTTGTAATTACACAGTAAATACTCAAGAAATCAATTAGACAATAATTAAGCTACCAACCACCATAATCTCTCACTTAAAACTTCAAAAGAAGCAGGTGACAAATGGGACAATTTTTAATAGAGCTTCCCAGGGATTTATGCAGGTGAGTTGACCTCTTTCAACTGTGCTGATACCCTGTGATATAAAAATACTGTACAGATAAATGTATTATGCTGGCAAATATGGCTCAAGTAAAGGGTATGTGGGACTCACATTCATTATCATTCTCAGAGTCTACAAGTGGTATTAACAGATGTGAATTATAAAACTTATCAAGGTAGAACTTCCTGATTTGCCAGCATTTTGAGCATCATGTCAGTCCTCCCATACAAAAATTCAAGTACAAAAAGGAATGGAGAAAAAAAATTATTGGCAGACCTTGCATTCCTCACCACTGTTTCAAGCTATGGACTAAGTTATGAAGATTTTTAACTGTAGGAAAAAGTGCCAGAGCAAGTTGCTTTTGCTAACCCTACAGAGAACCTAGATAACTAAGTTTATTAAGTCAAAAGCCAAGCTTTGTAAGAAGTGCAGACCTACATGACTCTACAACATAATTATAGCAGAAGTGTCTTTTTTCACACAAAAAGGAAAGTTAATTACAAACAAGGTGGGCCTGAGAAAGCATATATTAAAAAAGAGATTTGTTCAGGTTCTAGTGTACCTTCCCTGCAGAAAACTTATGAACATCTTGAAGAATTCAATGTATTCCATAACTGAAACATGCCACAAACAGTGGGAAATGAATGCAGGAAGCAACTCAACAGCATGTGAGCAACAACCTCAGTCTCTACTTATGGCCTTTCAAACCGTAACTCTGTTAACAAAGCCACCATGAATATATCTGAAAACACTGCAAAGAAGCCCATCTTCTTCATCTTAAGTGGAAGATTCATATAAACACCATTTCCCTACAATGAGGATATGCATCACAAATTTGAACACAGAGCCATAATTTACAGGACCATTGATTGATGTAGTGTCCCCAAAACCAGTCATCTACAAGACTTGGGTATTAGTAAGAAGTTAAAACAACAAACAAAAGATAGCCTCTCTGTCAGAGAAAGTGGTAACTAGAACTTAATTAAGCACTAGCTCTACAGAAGAACATATACCCTCATCACAAGAAACATGAGAAGTCAAATTTCAAAGATAAACCAAAATTTATTTAAAACAACAAAAATAAGACATTGCTACTGTCAAGATAGAAAAAAAGGAGGATTCTTTTACTGAATGTGACAAGACAGCCAATTTACAGCAGTTTACATTAATTCTGAGATCAGGTTGGGTTTTACACTGCTTCAATTGACTATATGTACTTTCTGCAAGACAAACTGGTTCCCCTTCCCTCCCCTTTCCAAAAGAACTGACAAAAATATCCTATAAAAAACATATACAGAATTTTGAGACATGATTGAAACATGAACCACTGTCCAAAAGTCTGGAACTTTCCAAGAAGGTTGGGTCCTTTGTTGCTTCAACCAACCCTCAGTGGGGGAGCTACCAGCACAACACCATCCCCTCTGACAAAGAGCATTGGAATATTCCTTTTGGTAGACTGTGAAGAAGGAAAGAAAAGTTTACATTTACAAAACATTCATTTCAACCATAAAAACACACCTGAAACAACTCCAACAATAAAAACACACCTGAAACAACTCCAACAAACATGCAATGTTCTGGCATGCTGAAGAGATCAGTACAATTAACACCAAGTCTCTAGATACCCTGTGTACTTTCACAACAATTCGTCTGAAACCTCTGTTAGAGCTTGATTCAAAAAACAGTCAGCAATAAACTACTTTAACAATATAACAGAGTGTAGTTTTAAAAAAAATCTCTGACGATAAATAAACTACTTTTCTAGTCCTTACTTTATAAATTTCTTCATAGGTTTCTTCATCAATTTCTATTGTAGTCACAGTTTCTTCCACATCACCCAAAATCATATTTAAGTGCTGATCATATGCCTGTAGGAATTAAGTTAGTTTATTATGTTTTCCAAAATACAAACATGAGCTTATTAAAATGAGAATTTTAGAAAGACTTTCAGACATAAGTAGTTTAGTCTGATTTTGACCAAAACAAAGTAGTATCAGTTCTAGTTATAACTCAACACAAACATAAACAAATGAGAACTCTGCAGCAGGAAAAAAGGTACAACATTTAGATTTACTGGAACATTCTTGCAGGAAATAGCTCTGAAGCATTCTGTGAGAGCACTGACAAGACCTCGGAGACAGACACGCTTTGTTAACATTAAACCAGCTACAGACTCTGCTGCCAGTCCGGCCTCCTGGAACTGATTGCCTGGGGCCAACTTAAAGGATATGAAAGCTGCTTCTCATACAGTGCTACAAAACCTCAAACATATTCCAAAAACCTTACAAAAGCACGTTGCAAACCACACGTGTTCCTCATGGATCTCTCATTACCTCTGTGTTTTCAAAGGAGTTGAGGTCCAGTTAACACATGGTGCAACTGGTTCTCTTCCCCAGCAGAGCACAGCACTCAGGGAGGATGACTGACTTAACAGAAAGCAAAAAATCTGAGAACCCAGCTGAGTACATATCCCATCAGACCTCCCAGGGTGTGCCTTAAGGGATTCTTGTTTGATAATGATGACCCAGTCTTGAAGAGGCCTCAGGTTACATCACAAGAAGAGGCCTGCAGCATTATTACTTATTTCACAGATATAGAAATGGAAGCCAAAAAGCAGTGAAATGAGTTGCTTGGTATCATTCAGGAGACAAGAAAAACAAAATACATCTCTTGACTTTCTAGGAAAGCTGTCAATAGCAGACAAAGCACTGAACAAATTAGATTTTTCCAGCAATCACATTACACTTCTGGTACCTAAGACAATTCTTAGCGAATTCACTATTCTTAACCTACTTTCTCTAACCACTTCTGCACTTTCAACCAGGAAATGCAATTACTCATGTGTTAAAACTAATTTTTTCAACAAGCAGTGGAATGCTACAGGTAAACTTGTTTAACAGTCTGTTGTACAGAAAGAAAGGCTACCCAGTGCTTAGCTGAGTGAGTGTGGCAACATTCTGAAAGTTTTACTTACGTGTAATCTGCCTCTAAGCTCTCTGTCATTTCTCATTTTGACATAGATTCGCTCATCTAGACTAAGTCTGATGAGATCAAGTGGCTCCTCTACAGTATTTGTTGTTTGTTGCTAAAAAACAAAACAAAAGCATTATTTGTACAGAAGAAGCCGGTGAACTTTTCCACTCCTCAGTGTTTGTCAGACACAGAAAACAAAGGAGTGAGAACACAGATGTAAATACTTTAAATCATTCCTTCACATCCTGGTGAACCTGAATGCAGCTGATTTACCACTCTACTGATACTCACCAGCCTGAGCAGCATGAGTCAAAATATTTCAATTTATTCTTGCAGTAAATCATTCCTCACACACAGGGGGATTGGAACTAGACGATCTTTAGGGTCCCTTCTAACACAAACCCTTCTATGATTCTCAACTGTTTTTCTTATTAGCAGCCACAGTTTACACTGCGGCACAGAGCCCACACTACGTGAACCAGCAGCACACGTGTGCCATGGCAGGCTGGAACAGCCGAACTCACGCTGACACCGGGGCCAGCACAGGGAGTTACCCGGGCACACACTTGGGCGACCTCAGGCACCCGGGCACACGCTGCCCCCACACACTCACCGCTCCCGAGCTCCTGCTGGCCCACACACAGCCAGGCCGGGCCCCGAGGCTGGCCTGAAACCCCAACACGCACTGGCCTGAGGCTCCTTTCTGTGAGAAAGGCGCACTTTGAAGATCGTAACTTAGAAAGGGTGAAGACCTCCGTGCATATCCCTCATCTTTCCTATCTCATATATATCCCATATCTCCGTTCCAGCTACCTCCTACCTTCAGAGCCAAGGGCACTGCCCTCGGCAGCTTTGCCCCCTTTCCCTCCTGCGGCAGTGCCCGGGGCCAGCGGGCCGACTGCGGGCCCGCCACAAGCTCCGAGGCCGGGCAGGGATTTAATCTCGCACGGAAAGCGCTCCCTGGGGGCTGCGCCCCACGGGGGGCCCGGGCGCACCCGGCCCAGCCGCGCAGCCCAGAGCCGCCTCCTCCTGCAGCCGCTGGAAGAGGAGAAAGCCGCTCACCTGGTCCACCTCATCCGCCATCTTTCAAACCGCCTCCCGCGCCCGCCCGCGAGACTTTATGGCCCGGCCCCTTCCCTTCCCTTCCCTTCGCCCGCGCGGGGCCGGGCCGGGCCGGGGCCTGCCCGCGCCGGGAGCAGCATGGGTAGAAAGCGCCGAGCAGCGCCCTGGCCCGCGGCCGGCAAAAAGAGGCGCTCCGGTGGGCTGCGGGAGGAAGATGAAGACGAGGATGAGGAGGACGAGGAGCAGGGTGCGTGCGAGTGCGACAGGGAGGCCGTAGTGGGCCGGGCTCTGCGCCGCCGCCGCGGCTCGGGCCGCTCCAGGCCGCGGGGGTCGGGAGCAGCGGTGCCAGCGCGCCCTTGGGAAGGACGGCCACGCCGGGCTGGAGGGGATGGTTATCGGCGGCGTTATCGGCTGTGTTATCGGCGGCGTTATCGGCTGTGTTATCGGCTGTGTTATCGGCGGTGAGATCAGTGCCCCAAATCCCGGGCGTTAAACCCGTGTGTGACGCGGGCCCGCACGCTGTCCCAAGCGCCGACAAAGGCTGAGCGAGTCCGTGAGAGGTTGTTTTATCTCGGCCGCGCTCTCCAGAGCGGTTTCACGTGGTAATAAGTTGTTGTGAGTGGCAAGCACAATGCTTGGTTTTCCGCCGATCCCTTCGGTAGGACTATAGGAATCTTTAAGTAGTTCCTGTGAGTTACATGAGTATTTTCCTCAAACAAGTCTCGCTGTTCAAATCTTCCCTATTTATAAACAATGACATGCTCAGCATTGTGAGTGCCCACATTCTTCTGTAGCTGCCTCTAATGAAATCCGTGGAGGTGTTGTTTCACGTGGCGATGAAACTCCATTCTCTAACATTAATTTAATAACATTCATTTCTTTTGTCACATGCAGATGATTTTGAAAAGAAAAAAACCAGTGTAAAGAAGAGCTCAAAGGCTTCAGCTAGGAAAAAGGAAGAAGATTGTGATACTGGAGTTTCCAACTCAGCAAAAACTTCCAAACCTTCAAAACAAAAAGAGGCAAAATCACAAATAAAAGAAAGTAAAAGAAATGGTAGAAATAAAGAGAATTGTATCAAAGAGGAATCATGCAGGTAAATTTATTTATCATTCAAGTCTGTGGAGCTTTTTCTTCGTCTTACTTTGTGTGGTTTGATTGTCAAATACTCAATGTGTTGTTACTGATTCAGAGGTCACGCTTCATTTATTTCTCTATTTTTAGTATTTGATAAACAAGCACCTGCATTTCATGATGATGGTATGTTTTGATGATTTTAACAGTGACTCACTGAAGTGTCCTCAGAAGGAAATGAAGACAGAATCTCCTGTTAAAAAAGAGATGGATGAAGACAATACTGACAGTGGTGGTGATGATGATGATGATGAAAGTGAAGATGAATGGGAGGATGTGGAAGGTAACAATTGCACAATATTCATTTTAAGCACTTTTTAAGAGCTTGTGTATCACAATGATTCTTCAACAGCAGGCAACCAGCATCCCACAGTTATTTGAAATAACTTAGCACACACAGTGTTATGGAAGATCCAGGAGCTGGTAATTACTGGAGATGTTCTGTTTAAAGGTTGTTTGAACTCTTCAGAAGGAAAATGTAGGTTCTTATCTCATCATCAGTCCTCCATGGGAATCTATTCCACGTTTACTTATAATTTAGTACTATTTTATTTTTCCAGAACTCCAGGAACCTGCTACAGATACGTTAGAAGAAGCTGCTGTTCTTCCATCAGTGGGGCTGCCTAGAAATCCCGTCGAGATTGAGATTGAAACCCCAGAGCAGATGAAGAAAAGAGAGAGGAGGTAAGAACAAGGAAGTGGTGGAGGGCTGGAAAAGGCTCAAGTTAAAAATACCATAAGTCTTGACTGTCATTGACTTGCTGTGCTCTGGGTGAAAATCCCCACTTGATGCAGACCATTGAGTTGGATGAGGAACAGTTTACATACTGACAATTCTACCAAAAATCTTCAGTTTAAGTTGGCAGGAATTGAGGAGGTTTTTCAGCTTCCTTGAAAATCAAGTGTGTAACTTCATTGTGTTTTACTATCTCCATTTCCAGTGAAGGGACAGCATTAGATCTCTGCAAGGAGAGCTGTGGGTGAATGGCATTGTGTTACTGCAAAATCTTAACAGCCTGTTCACATAGCCAGTCACTAAACCTTTCCTTAAGTGTGCACAGAAGATTCTCTGGGGTGGATTCTGTTTGTGAACTGACCCAGTTCAGGAATCTAGAAAGGCAGGTCCACAGAAATCCCACAACATCCATTTCTTTTGTAATCTTCTGCAGAGAAAAAAGAAAAGCTGAGTTTGAGATGTACCTTCGGAGGATGATGAAACGTTTCAGCAAGGAGCTTCGTGAGGACACACATAAGGTATTTGTCACAGGGAACCATGGCAGAGAAGAAATTGAGCATAAAGATGTCTGAACTGTTTTGTAATCAAAAGGAGCTAATTTTTATCAAATAACATGGGGCCATGGCTAGAAGTGAAAAAAACAAAGAGCTGTGTAGTCCTGACAGATGCTTGTTAAGATTCCTCCTAAACTGTGAGTTGGAAACACCAGTGCCTGTGTTAGTAAAATTCTAACTCACAGCCTGTGTGAGTAGGATGTATATTTCTCTGTGGAGGGATATCTTCTCATTCTGTCAAAATTAAACTGCCAGTCATGTAGAGCAGGAGACATTTGCAAGGTCTTCAGTGCTTTACTGTCTTCTGAAGACAGCACTGTGAATGCTTGGGAGGCTTCGGTGTTGCCTGTCTCAGTTAAAAGGAGCAGTGAAGTATTCCTTGTCTCTACCATGGACAGTAGTTCCAATAAGGAAAATCTCTTGTGAACTCACTTTTAAACTTTTCTGTTTCAGGTTCACCTCCTGTGTTTGTTAGCAAATGGTTTCTATAGGAACAGGATCTGCAGCCAGCCAGATCTCCTCGCCATTGGTCTGTCCATCGTCCCCACCCGCTTCACCCAAGTGCCCGCAGGCCACATGGGGCTTGTTTACCTTTCCAACTTGGTGAAATGGTAAAACTCTCTTCTGATCATGCTGTCACATAGAATGTAGAGCTGCGGTTCAGGGAGAGGGGTAACTGTAATTTAACAATTTTCTGTGGTTTTTTGGATTTTATATACAAGGGTGACAGGGGCTGTCTTTTTTACAGAAGGACAGGGTGGACTCTGAAGTTTAAGAATACAGTCACAGACACTGGACAGTAAGCAGGTGTCTTGTATTTCAGGTTTGTTGGAACCTTCACTGTCAATGATGAGCTTTCCACTGAAAAAGGAGAGCCCCTTCAGTCAACACTGGAGAGGAGGTTTGCCATCTATGCTGCACAGGATGATGAGGAGCTGGTTCATGTAAGAGACTGGGAAGTGCAGGGTTGGTGAGTTTGGATGCTGTGTGTCAGGTCATACACAAAGTGGTGGGAGGGTGGATTTGAAGAAAGCAGATCAGTCAATTAAGTGATTCTGTAGCTTTTTATTTTCTTGTATTTTTATCTGGAGAGCTCCTGTGATTAAATTACTCAGTTTAAACTGTTTTGCAGGTATTTTTAATTATTCTGCGAGCATTACAGCTGCTGTGTCGCCTTGTGCTGTCTTTTCAACCTATTCCTCTCAAGGAGACAAGACCAAAGGTAGTTTTTGTTGTTTGTGTGGAATAAGGAATAGGTTACTAATTTAGTAGGATTAAAAAAACTTTCTGGCTGTTACAACTTGCAGTGAATCGTTTACTGCGGGAACCAGGGTTCTCTCTACATTGCAGAAAATGCACACCCTTAATTTTTCATTTTCTTCTTTAAGAAAAACCACTCATTTCTGTGTTTCAGCAAAGATTTCTTAATGTTTCAGTGGGTTTACATTTCTTTAAAACTTAGACAGCAACTCTTGCTGCATGAGTACACCTCTCTTCAGCCTGAAGTTTTCAAGTCCCTAAGACATGAATTGACTGTGCCTGCCAGCCTTTGGTCTGCATGAACCTTGGGCTCATTTCATTTTTTTTTTACTATATTCTTAGCTGCGGTGATAAAAGTGACCTAGCCTGTTTCTTTGCAGGGAAAGAGCTCGTCCAAGAGGCTGTCTCACAGCAGCACCTCTGAGGGGCAGGAGAGTTTTACCGCAACATCCAGAGCTGGGGCAAAAAAATGTCCCTGCAAAAAAACCAAGCAGGACGAGAAATCCTCAGAGAGCAAAGAAGACAAGAAGGAGCCAAAGAAACCCAAAACTGCACAGACTGAAAGGACACAGAGGTCAAAGCTGACTAAAGGCAGCCAGGAACAGAAGGAATCAAATAATGAGAGCAGTTTAGCAGAAAAGGATGTGCCAGTCAGGCCCAAGAACGACCGCCGGAGACGAGTGGCCTCCAAGGTGTGTTACAAGGAAGAGAGTGGAAGTGATGATGGCAGTGGCTCAAACTTTGAGATTTCAGAGGAGGAGAGTGAACTCTCTGATGAGGATTTTGAAACTGTCCCTAAAAGGCGGAGGAGCTCACTGGCCCCCCAGAATTCAAATGTGACAACTATAAAAAGCCCAAAAACTGGGACTTCAGAATCAAGGCTGTCAGAAAGTTCGTGTGGAGCTGAGCCTAAGCCAGCAAAAAGTACAACTCCAGCCTTGCCTCAAGCACAGAGGAAGAGAAGCAAAATAATTTCTAGTGATGAGGATGATGGACAGCAGGAGGTGAGGAAAGCAATGGGCACAGACCAGTGGCTGGAGGTTTTCCTTGAGCCTGAGGACAAGTGGGTTTGTGTAGACTGTGTTCATGGCAATGTGGGCCAGCCCCAGCTATGCTTTGCACATGCCACAAAGCCGCTGTTCTACGTTGTGGGGTTTGACAACAATGGGAGTGTCAGGGATGTGACACAAAGATATGATCCAGCGTGGATGACCTCAACAAGGAAGAGCCGTGTGGACCCTGAGTGGTGGGAAGAGACACTGCAGCCATATGAAAGTCCTGATGTGGAGAGAGACAAGAAGGAAGAAAATGAGGTAAATGGCAATAGGTTGTTCAGGGCATGTAGTGCCAGGAGTCTAGTCCCTGGATTCTCATTCAGCCAAAAGCATTAGAAATCTCTTTCCATGAGGAAGGAGGTTTGTATTTGAACTTGAAATGTTGAGATTGAACATGTTTTAAAGAGAATATACAGTGATAAATTTAAGTAATAAATGATGGAGTTTGTTCAGAGAAATTTGTATAGCAGAAGTACTGCACAGCTTGTGCTGGAAACTTACTAGTGAGATTTGTGTACAGTTTAGCATTACCCTTCTCGGAGAGAGTTTTTAAAACACATAGGCTAGGGTGCACATCTCAGTACTTATTTGCAGCAAGAATGCTTTGGTCTGTTGGCTCATCTGATTAGTTTCTGGTGGTTTTTCTCTTTGGTCCATATTACTGTAATTCTTGCTTACAAAGGGTAGTGCAAGAAAGTTATGAAATTACTCTGTTCTGTAAAATTCTTACAGTTTCAAGTGAAGCTTCAAGATCAACCTCTACCAACAGCAATTGGAGAGTACAAAAACCACCCTCTCTATGCACTGAAGAGGCACCTCTTGAAATACCAGGCCATCTATCCTGAGACAGCTGCTATCTTGGGCTACTGCAGAGGAGAGGCTGTCTACTCCAGGTGAGTTGTGCACCTGTTGTCATCTGCATCTGTGATCTTTGTAATAAATTGGAGAGCTAATTTGCATGATGGTATCAGCAGTAACAGGTGAGGCATGTAGCTGCTCTGACAGCATTTGTGTATCAGTAAGATACAGCTTTTTATTATTCCTAATGTGATAAACTTTTTGTGGATCTGTTAGGGATCACTTGAAAACTTTTACATTTGCTGTTTTCTGGCCTTTTCAGAGACTGCATACACACACTGCACTCCAGGGACACTTGGCTGAAGCAAGCTCGAGTGGTGAGGGTTGGAGAAATGCCTTACAAGGTAAGAAGGTTTGACTTCCTCCTGTGTAATCCACCTGCTCTCTAAAGCTCAAGCCCAGTTCCGTTTTGGTTTTTGTCTTTTGTCAGTGGATGTAGATTTCACACTTGCTTGTGTGGTTTGTGGTAGCTGTAGTGTCCACCTGCTGTGCCTATAGTTCCTACATGCCACCCAAAGCCCAGCTTCGTCTTTTTCCCACCCCAAGGCTATCCAGCAGAACTGCTCCCTTTTCACCTTCTCCAAAGGCATCCCAGTGTTTTATGCACTGCTGGATCTCTGCCTGTTGCATACAGGTGCTGTGGGTTGGCATTTATAGGCAGTGGATATTAAAGCTAGGAAATGGCATTTCTGCTCTCCCTGAACCTTCTCCTTCGGTGTCCTAGGAAAACCTGAAACCACTGTCAGCTTGTTGTGATGTTCCAGGCCTGGTTGTCGTATTTGCAGATGGTGAAGGGATTTTCCAACCGGGCGAGGAAGGCACGCCTGGCAGAGCCGGCGAACCGGGACCGGGAGGACCTGGCGCTGTTCGGCCACTGGCAGACAGAGGAGTATCAGCCTCCCATAGCAGTGGATGGAAAGGTAGCTGGGAAGGCAGAGGGCTGGTGCTAAAGGAAGTGGTTTGTGTGGACCTCTGGGCTTTATTTTTCCAGAATTTGCATGTTTCAGAGGTGAGATCACTCAAACATCCGGATTCAGGATTAAGAGTTCAGAGGTGAATGTTCACAGGAGGAAGTAGTAAAAACTCTACCGAGGTCTTTCTTTCACAAGTACAGGTAGAGTGTAGACTGCTGAAGTCAGAATTTCATTGATCTGATCTTCCTAGCCCATGTTTACCTTGCTAATTCTCTGTATTACAGTCTGAGTAACAAAGCTTGGGCAGAGGACATAGCTGGGAGATATAACCCTGCAGCTAAAATCTAGGCTTGTACCTTGTCACGTGAATATAATTGAATACTGGAGTGGAATGTAGGAGGTCAGGAGGGGAGAGTCCCTGAGTTGCAGCAGATATTTTCAGCTCTCTCCAGAAAGCAGGATTATCAGCATCTCTCTTTAATTTTGCCATAACAGGTTCCTCGGAATGAATATGGAAACGTCTATCTCTTCCTGCCATCCATGTTACCTGTTGGCTGCGTGCAGCTGAAACTTCCAAACCTGAACAGAGTGGCACGGAAGTTGAACATTGACTGTGCTCAAGCCATCACTGGATTTGATTTTCACGGTGGCTACTCACACCCAGTGTATGTGAAAGCTGCTTTGTTGCACCTGTCAGATCTTGATGTCCTGCAGAGGTTGTGTATCTTGTGTTAAGTGGAGCATGTGACCAGTTCCACACTTGGATTGTTTGAGACAGACAGTTCTGGCAGTATTCAGTAGCTTTTGGGCTGGGTCAGCAGGCATTTGCTCCCTTTCTTTTTCCTTCTCGTAGCTGATAGAGGATTGTGTTCTCATTCCTAGTACTGATGGGTATGTGGTGTGTGAGGAGTATAAAGAGGTCCTTATTGCTGCCTGGGAGAATGAACAAGCAGAAATAGAAAAGAAGGAGAAGGAGGTGAGAATTATTTTTGCAACTTCCTTATTGTTATATTTATGAAGTAAATGTCATTGAAACTGGGCAGTGAACAGGGTCAGCTGTGTAAGCGACAAGCGTGAGGCTTTTTTGATGGCAGTTTAAAAATCTTAAAGCTTTCCTTTTCCACGGGCATAAATACATTGAAACTCACAGTAGTAAATTTTTCTCTTTCCAATAACAATCCCCCACAGAAGCGTGAGAAAAGAGCTTTAGGGAATTGGAAGCTGCTGACAAAAGGACTTCTCATCAGAGAGAGACTGAAGCAACGGTACTCCATCAAGGTATCCTGCATTTCTCTTAGTAATTTCTTTTTCTGCATGTTATTTTAACCACAGAATAGAATTTCCAGAGTGGAGTTGCTGAAAAGTCTTCAGGTAGTCAAAAAAACTACACCAGAAGTTCAATGTAGTCATGTTCTTCAAAGATTCGTTACTGTTTAACAAGGGATGAATGTTTCTATTTCTATTACTGTTTTCTGTTTTGACATACCCCCTTCCTAGATTTATTCCTCCAAGCCAAGCATGTAGCTAACAGGATGAGAGTGGGGCACTTTTCCTTGTAAGTTAGATGTTGTTAATTTTTTCCCCAAGGAGAAAGGGGAAAGCCTGATCTTTTTAAAACAGGTTGGTTGTATTCTTCCATTGTCAAAAATGTTTTGCTTGTGTTAAAAGAATGTTTGATGTTCAGAAATAGAAGCACTTTGGGTGAGAAGCCCAAACCAGAGCAACCAACCTAAGGTCACTCAGTGTCACTGTGACCAAAGACAAGCCCTTTTAGAAAGAGGCAGTTATCTTAGAGTGACTTTCTGATTTTCACACCTGTGTTTTCCAGGCTGAGCCATCAGCACCTGAGACAGAGAAAGGAGGGGGATTCTCTTCTGATGAAGAAGGAGCTCCGAGCTCCGAGAGCGCAGTGGGGAACACAGCCATTTATTGGCCCCAAAATCGCCAGCTAGAGAAACAAGAAGAGAAAACAACCAAGAAGAGCAAGCGAGAAAAGAGAGGAGAAGCAGCTCAGTTGTTCCCGTTTGAGAAATTGTGATGATAAAGCTTTTCTTGGCTGTTTTCAGATGCAGGAAAAACAGCCATGATAAAAGTATCCTTTGCCAGTTAGGGCCTTAGGTCTTCCTGTGCACTTGTGTTTCTGAGCTGTCAGGGACCAACCTAATTCAGTATCCAGTTTCCTTTGATATCACAAGGATCACTTAGATATCAGTTAGATTCTTCCTTTATCCTTGGACTTGGGAGAAGTAGACATGGAGCTGCACCTTCTGAGATCACTTTGCTTTGTTGGGGTTTTTGCCCTCTTTTGTATCACTCAGCACTAATAGTTGAGTTTCCTGAGGCACTCCTGTCAGTAGCAGTCTCCCATTTTTCCCTGCTTGCTCAGAACTAAAGCATCCAGCTGCTTTTTACTTGTCTGCAGAGAGGTGGCCAAAGGAATGCTGATGCCTACTTCAATCCATACCCAAATCAGCGGTGAGGTAGAGTCTGGCATTTGTGTCTCAAGGGAAAACTTCCTCTAAGGTCTAAAAAAACACCCCACAGTCAGAATATGGAGGAACTAATACTTTCTAAAGAATACTCGCATTTGTGATGTAAGTTTGGCTTTTCAGCCTACCATCTTCCTTTACTCTCAGAAATCTTGTGCTTTGGAAGGGAGAAGCCCTGTCCTTGTTACAAACTTAAGGTTCAATATGCTTTCTTAAGTAATGTGAATATATACATATTTGCTTCTTTTGCTTATCAAGATCCTGTTCTGGAGCAAAACATGTAAAACTGGCTAAATCTCACTGTTAGAACAAAATTCACTAAAACCACAGAATTCTTGTTATCCAGTACCATAGCATTAAAAAACTGTTGAGAGAGGAATGTTAAATCTACATAAGCTTTTCCTGCACTTTTGTAGTAGAAATACTGATCTGTCTTTGGCAGTATTCTGTATCTAAATTCCACTGACACAGTCTCTTCAAAAATGGAGGGGAAAACAATTTAGTCACTGCTGGATATTGTCACAAAGACTGGACTGTAAGAAAATGGCTTTCATGTAATTATGTTCAGAAAAAAATCTATTTTTGTACTGTATTTGTAGATCAAAATAAAGTTGGAAAAAAAGAATACGTTGTGTTTACTGAATGCACAGGTAACACCCAGTGTCCTTAAAATACAAGAGGCTGTAGCAGTCAGGTTGAACCATCATGTTTTTCAAATAATCTTAGAGAGGCAAGGCAGTGACTGACTTCAGTGGTTGGCACTGGGACTAAACCCATGGCAGGCTGCTGCAGCCTGGCATCACACACAGAACTCAGACCTGAGAGCAGCTGTGCTGTTAGGGGGAGCTCACTTCCCAAAACAGGTAAGTATTTGCAGGACAAACAAAAACCAACAGTAGAAAACTAGTTCTTGTGGAAGCTACAAACTAACCCTCCACCTACCTGGACAGTATTCCTGGATATAAAATATGTAATACTTGAATTTAATAAAAAAGCCTACAGACCAACCTTCTGAAAACTATTTTATTACATATACAAAAGCTGAACACTTCTGTAGAAAATTGTCTCTTCATCTCCAATAAGTAATGCTGGTTAGTGTTCTGCATGATGGGTAAACACAGCAGCAGTTCAAGCCCAGTTTCTCTGCCCTGTGGAGTACAATTCCTGACACAGCTCGGTGTCGGTGAGCAGCAGGAAGACTGCAGTGTCACTCCATATGCCAGCTGCATGCACAAGGCCATCTCCTGTACCCACCCTTTCACTCACTGCTCCTGCTTTTACCAGCAGGATGGAGCCATGAGACCAAACAGACAACATT
Organism: Aphelocoma coerulescens; assembly: GCF_041296385.1. NCBI lineage: Eukaryota > Metazoa > Chordata > Aves > Passeriformes > Corvidae > Aphelocoma > Aphelocoma coerulescens. The sequence goes on along the minus strand of NC_091026.1, from coordinate 11,534,487 downwards.
CAAATACCAAAAGAATGAAAGTAATTAGGACTAATACAGTAATTACAAATTTTCAAAACATTTATGATTTCTAACTCAGATTTCTATTTCAATACCATTTCTAGCAAACGTTTGCTTCTGTGTATGTTCAAGTCAAGTTCCTTTGGTACAAAGAACACTCTTCTGATGGTCATAGATAGATTTCTTATTGAAAACATTATTTTTGTACTGAACTATGTATAGTTACAAAAAAACCCAAAACACAGTAACGTAGGAGGGGCTCATCTGGAAGCCAGACTACAGCTTGGAGAGACTTGAAGAGCGTCCCTAACCTCACATACTCGTTACAGCAGAAGTTTGTAAACATGAGCCATCACAACACTACAAGGCATTCCTCTAACATGATACAAAATTAACAATTTAGGCTACTAAAAATCTATGAAAACTCATCAGGCAAAAATGTTTCCATACTTCATTTCATGGGGTATGTTCATTGTCCTTATTAAGAGAAATTAAAGGAAAAGTATACACAGCAAAAAAAAACCCCAACTATTTTAAAGACTGCACATTCAATTATGAAAGTCAATTGTTTCAAGGCAGTAGGTTTTATATTTACAGGTGAATGACCTCTGAGTATCCCTTTAAGTGCAATTTGAAGTGAAATTTTTGAAAGAGTTCTGCAATGATATAGTCCAGGCTATCATTCTGGATGCTTAACCAAGAACAATTTCAGAGACTTTTAAAACCTGGGGGAAATCAGTGTTCCCTTGATAAATCTGCCCAACCTCAGAGCACTGCTAACGTGGCTACTCATTACACCAGTGACTGAAAATCCTCAGTCCAAAAGCAGAGGGTTTAAATGAGTATTGTGTGGAATTTACCTAAGCTAGGTTTTCCCTTTGAACACATACACTGCCAAACACATCAGCCAAAGGAGTGTTCCTGACTGTGCAAACAAGAAAAGGCAGCAGAGGGAGGGTTTGTCAGAGACAGGCAGGCACACGTATTTCCTAAGGACATCTAACCATGGTCCATGGGATGCAGCCGGCACTTTCTCCAAAACACACAAGGTGCTCCACCCAGCCAGTTGGCAAGGACTTGCCAGTTCTCAAACCAGGGGGAATTACTAAGCAGTAAGAGTATCAAATCTGCTTGTTCATTAACTTACCATCAATACACACACCTCAAATGCTTTTTTTCCCCAAAGCTGGAGTCACTGACTTCCCACAAACAGCACCCCATAGGCCTCTGGATAACGTGTAGCAATAACCACATTCAAGCCCCCTCCCCAGCTCTCGGTGCTCGCTGCTGAGCTGTGATTTGCTGTAAGCTTGCTGCAGGAACCAGGCAGAAATGCACTTGAGAAGGTTCTAACCAGGACTCCGTTCAAGACCCGACCACCTCCTTGTCACTGCTGCTTCTTGGGCGGAACACGGGATCTGGCCACCGCGATGGGCACTACGGAGAGCAGCGCGAGGAGCAGCGCCC